>NC_087247.1:73042347-73365204 GCF_037042905.1 Lytechinus pictus
GCTGTGCTGTGCTGATACATTGAGCACCTTGAGAAAAGTACGTCGACATAGACGACTGGTATGAGATGACATCATTTTTTGGCCTGCCATATGCCTCAGGTCCTCACACACGTCGACGAACAGAATTCGAGAACCTCGCCACATCCATTCTGCAGTTCTCCTAAATCATAGTCGACGTGCACATGGGTGATGTCATTTTAATCGCTCAAGCTCAGCTTCAAGATCAATCATTCCCTTTTAAACCACAGTTTTCAGTGACTTTTCACAAAATTAAAGTAAGTTGTACGATGCATTATGTTTAACATTTGAAATTGCTTTCTGATCTCCAAAATATATACACAACAAAAAAAGTAAGTCCCCTCTTAAACAAACATCAATAATTTCCGAACCAATGCGAGTTTTTAATATATTTTTACATGAGCGTGTAGGTAATTTTATAAGCTATCCTCTGAGTAAATGTTATGGACGTATTTTACGTCACGCTTCAGTGATCATCGTCAGAAAGCAAAAATGTCACTTTTCAAAAGTCACAAGCCAAATATCATTACTTTGATTCCATTTTATTGGAATTAATTCCACATTCTCATCATGAAAAATAGTCAGAAGGCTTGTGAAAGGTACTTTCTAAAAGACGATACAACTTTTTGGCTAAATTTCACTGTTGAATAAACACAAGTCCAAATTTGCTATAATTGAATTTTTACACATTTCTATCAATAAAAATGATAGAATATGATGACAGTTATTTTTGGGAAGTGTATCTTCAACAATATTCATCGTTTCACGGTTCAATAAACATTTATTGAAAACAAAAAATACGATTTTCAAATATCATAGGCATGTATTGTTTAATTTTGGTAACTGAAAATGATCTTTTCTCAACTTTTTCGTTATGTTCATGACCAATTGACATGCTTCAATGATTCAAAGGCGTTTAATTAAACATTCACGCTTGAATGAACATGTGGAATGTGATTAGTTCTTTTTTACGTTATTGGAAAAAATGCAATTTGTAACTATGGATATCTGTCATAAACCTCCTTGCATTGTTCATTTGATTTGATTTTTATGAAAATCCCGATGTTTAATGCATCAGTGAGCACACAATATTCGAAAATTATGCAAATGAGAAGAAAGTTCAAGGCCTTGGCCCCACTCTGTGCCGTATCGAATGGTTATTTTGGTGTGCGCGCCTTTTGGATAGTGTTACTCTGAAGCCATCTGCGAAGTTTCATGAAATAACTGATGGCAGAAGTAACAAAAACCGTCCATGAAACAAACCCTCATTTCATATTTGTTAAAATTTTGACTTCCTCTCTCATAGACTTGTGTACATTATGGGTGCATATGTTTAAGAATAAGTAACCCCTTATTCAATATGGTGGAACTTTTTTTCAAGGCTGTCTTTAGCCACGTCATTTGGCAGTAATGTTTATCAACCTATGGTCAGAATTCTGTGCAAAAATGAAATCGATTTGTTTATTTATGGATGAGTGAGCACGCATCAAAGAGAGAAAATTTGTATTTTCAATGTCACAGACTCATTTTAAACGGTAATAAAGTGAATATTGGGGGCAAATTCGGTTTCAAATGTGACTTTAATTGCTGTTGTTTTTATCATCCATCATTTCTATCACCACACACTTTCCGAACTTAAAACATTTTCATGGTTGAGCGAGCACATTCGAAAACTTAGGAATGAATACTCTTTATACTGCATAAATGTATTCTTTTCCTAACAATTTCTCATGATCACTTTAATTTATGGACAAATCAGTGGTGGATCCAGAATCTTAAAATGGGGGAGGGGCCTATAATCGGGGGAGACACCAACATTTTCAAATTTCAACATGATCTACCAAGTTGTAGAGGATACTACCATAAACCCCTATGATGATACGTCACAATACAGAGGCCACGGAATTACGGTTTTCAAAGTGGGGGGGGGGGGGCTGACCATGCAAAAAATCACAATCGTATGGTCATTTTTACATTTTTGTACATGCTTTTGGAAAAAAGTGGGAGGGGGGCTGAAGCCCACCCCCCCCCCCTGCTTCCGCGGCCCCTGCAATACGTTGTGCTCACTCAACCATGAACATACGATATCAAAATTGTGTGTGGAGTGGCTAATGATGGATAGTAAAACAGCATAACACCATAAAATTCACCTAAAAACAGCTTTTGCCCAACTTTGTATTTGCACAATCTGAAAAACGACTCTTGTGACTTTCAAAAATTGTCATTTTTAATTCAATCTTTAATTACTCATGCATGACTCAACCAATCAATCTCATTTTTCACCAGGAGTTGCACAATGAGTGTAGAAAACCACCTACGAAATATCATATCTCAAAATAATTCTGTTCAAAAGTTACAGCAATTTGATTTAGGGGGGACTTACTTTTTTTGTTGTGTATATATCGATATATATCCTAACTCGCGTAAAAAGGAATCAAAGCAAGTGAAAGGGAAAGTGTGCACAAGTTGCACCTTCGCATCACCTGACCGGGTCGCCAGGCGATGGTACGCCAGATCTTCCGGGTCGGGCAGCGTGTCGTGACCCGCTGGTTATCACGCTTTTTTCACGTGGACGTACGTTCACGTTCAAGTCAAGTGAAATCTAAAATATCTGTAGTGAACAAGGGCGACTGCGACGCTGTTCTCGTTCACTGCTCCTAAAACTCTCTATTATTGTGTATGAAGTACAAACACACCTGTGTAGGCCTACATACATGTAATCTGACATTCAACATGAATGGATAGTTTTCAAGGTAAAAGAAAGTAGTTGCAGCAAACAATCATATGATGAGAGAGTCTTTAAAATCAAGGTTAAATGCTACCATATTTCCATAGACCTAGTTCTGGTACTCTGGTACATTGACATAAATTTATCTTTAGGAAATCATGAAATACTAGCAGAGCCCGTGGAATTTCCACGGGTTTTGGGGGTGTGATTAAGTTAAATAGAATTTGTCGTAGATTGACATGTTTATTCAAGATAGGGAAAGAAATAAACATTTGAATTTTTTAAGAGAAGGTTGTGGTTTGAAAGGAATGTGAAAGTTAGGTTTTTATTTGAAGTCGTAATTTGTTTTGAAAAATATATGATTGATTAAAGGTAAGTGAGAAAGTAAAAAGCGATAAAGAGTATAGGATTATGGTTAATAGAAGAAATACAGATAAGAGAATTAAAATGCTATTGAAGTTGGACGAATATGATATTTAGTTAAAGTAGCGTTTAAAAATATTGCCCCTCATTGTAACTATAAAAAGGGAAGTTTAAAAAGTATTTGGTTTTGGAGGATTTACATTAACCCTTTTATTTACTTGTTCAACGTATTCCGCTTGCATTAGCTGATATTCATTTTATCGCCCCCGCTTTTTATTTCTTTTTTTTTTATTTTCTTTTACTGTTTTTTATTTCTATTGGTCCCAAAAAGTAAAGAAGGAAGAAAACATTTTAAAATGACGCAAGTTTATTTTATTTTTTTATTATTATTTTTTTTGTCCCCTTTATCACTAAAAAAAAAAGGATTAAAGAAAGAAAATAATAAGGAAGTATAAAGGAAAGGAAGGATGAAAGAAAAGAAAGAAGAAGTGAAAAGTAAAGAAAGGATAAATAAAAGGGAAAAAAGAAAGAACAAAGTGAAAGGAGTCAAAGGGAAAAAATGTAAAATAAGAAGAAAAGGAAAAAAGTATGAAAGCAATGGGGAAAAAACAAAGAAGCCCTAGTTGCGATATGGACTGAAGTTAGCGATCATAATGATGTGAACCTGCCGCGCGGACACACAGGCTGCGCGGCGCAAACTGCCCAATCCTTCGCGAGGCAGGTTATGGCATTATTATGATCGCTAACTTTAGTCCATATCGCAACTACGGCGAAGGCGAAGTCCAACTGAGAATTCAAACGAAGGCGTCGAGATCAGTGAAAAAATACACAGGGGCGGCGACGACTTCGCCCCGGAAATGCCTAAAGTCGCCCTCGAAATCACCCAAAATCATGCTTTCGGGGCGACATAAAATCTGAATGTCGCCCCCGAAATTATTGCCGAGTGATAACAACTCAACGACCCACTAGCACCATATGCTCGAGCTCCGCTGACCATTTAAAAATCATCAAAAATCCACACTCAAAATCATGAATAAGCCTTGAAAATAGCGAGGAGCGCAGTTTTAAATTCCGAAGTTGCGTCTTTTTTTCTTTACCACGTATTTCCACACACATGGTACCAGGT
The DNA here is from genome assembly GCF_037042905.1 of Lytechinus pictus. Classification (NCBI taxonomy): domain Eukaryota; kingdom Metazoa; phylum Echinodermata; class Echinoidea; order Temnopleuroida; family Toxopneustidae; genus Lytechinus; species Lytechinus pictus. The sequence goes on from NC_087247.1 coordinate 73,046,583, forward strand.
ATGGAAAAAAAAATGAACGCGACGGTCGGGAAACAGTTGCATGTATAGGGGTCCATTATGACTACTACCATGTGCAATTTCTAATGCACATGTTTCCCCTACACTTATCACAATTCTGTGATAAAATAATTCGAGTCTAGTAACCTATCATTGGTGAGTTGTCATTCGGCTTTGCTTTTCAAAACGGCCTATTAACATCCAAAATAACTTACCTTATTTATTAATTATAACTTAAAAATCATTTGCTTTATTTTTCTCGGGGATGTGGTAAATATCAGACAATAAATCATCAAACAAAGCTCCATCTATTTTACAAGGCCGGCGGCAGGCGCACGCATTGGCGCTTGTATTAGCTAGCCAGTCTGAGCTCTGTCTCTCTGCCAGTAAAGGCCTCTATGATGGTGATTTTCTGTTTCAGACAGAGTTTACATTTCGGGTATATTATTCAAAACTGCCAATAAAGTTTGATGATTTCTTCATTGTCATGTATATTTAAGTTCTTAATGAATACATTCTCACCAAATTTAGACTCCCCCATAGAGAAATGCAATTTTCATGGAGATCTGCATTTTCAAAGAACTTCACGAAAAGTTAGGGTATGTGATAATGTGGGCCTTTATTACATGTACATGGCCGAGTACAGGGTATTGTACTGGAATAGACTGAGTAGAAATTACATATTGAATTCATTTATATCCAAGTCCAACTCACAGTCACACTCACACACACACACCCAAGATTCTAAGCATGAACAAAAAATAACTTTAAAAATCATACAATATTAAACAAAAAGTAATAATTCATTAATAAGTGAACAGATAATCCTCAAAATACAAAAAAGTAGCATTCAAAAAGAGCCCCCGAAATGCAAAAAGTTGATTAGACATTTGGAAATAAAATTATTATATTGTGCCAAAATTAATTGGCGAAAATCGCCCAGTGCGAAAGTGCATTTCAGTTGTGACAGAATGCCAAAATCTCATTTCACGTTCACTTTAAATTCTACACACGATTCAAATCAAAGATCTCGCCATGTTTTATATATTTGTCCTTTTAAACGGTATTCTATTGTGGTTACGCATTGTTTTTGTTTTCCACAGTAATTATTGCATGTATGAACAGAAGTGAAATGTTTGTTGTGAAGCACTGTGTGAATGATGTGTGATCATGGAGCTATGGTGTGATCGTATTCTAATTAATTCATCATTTTTGTTATAAGACTGTAAACCTGGTGGATGTGAGGGAGTGGCCTGGATGAAAGGAAAGTGAACATGTGTCCAATTACTGATTTGCATATGTGCATTCCCTACATTCCATGCAAAGAGTAAAGGAGAAGTCCACCCCACCAAAAAATTAATTTGAATTTAAGGAAAAATAAAGTATTGCAGAAAATTTCATAAAAACTATGATTCAAAATTCAAAAAATTACTATTTTGACATTGAGAAATTTGCCTAATTTTATAAAACAATTATATGCTCATCTTGGTCAATGTGAAAATTACAGAATTGATTATGTCACACACACTCTAATTTCTTGTGTATTTTTTTAATTTGATACATGTATGTGACATGTATATTTTATTTTAATTTTCTCATTTTCTTTAACAAATTTTGAGAGGGATTTTAATTCCTCCATTAACATTCGTAGTTTCCATGAATGTAACATATTGTGATTCGATGAAGAGTTTTTATATCAAATTTGCTAAAATTGATATAATAAAATGCAACCAAAATTTAGAAAGTAATGTGATGTGAGTGACATAATCAACTCTATTTGCATACCATTGTTTTGTGTATATAACTGTTTTGTGTTAAAAAAGGGAAATTTGTCTATTAATTCAAAGATTTTTTGTTGATGTGCACTTGACCTTTAACTCGCTTCCCTTCCCACCCCTGCCCAAATAAGTGTAATCAAGAACTTGAAAATCAAAAGTGATTAAGAAGATCAGATTTAATCATAGTTATTAATAGCTCGATGATTTAATAATACAGGCCTAAATAGAAATTCACATGAAAGTAAAGAGAATAAAGCTGGGTAGGAACGGGGAAGGAATATGATTTAAAGAAAAAGCAAAAATATATCCACACCACCCCCCCGAAAAAAAAAAAACACGGTCCGGCGGGTTCGATCCAGGGTCCCTGCACTCGTCAAAACATTGTGCTTACGTAAGTCGCCACAGATCGCTTTCATATCACTATCGGGTTTTTGATGGTATATTTTAAATGTTGTAAGTCTGTGCGCCGCTGTTGACCAATCAGAACGCGGTGTTCGGAGCGAGACGACCCACGTGACGCGTCTGTCGTCTGTAGTGGTCGAATGTCGGGCTACAACACGCAAGTCTACAGGGATTTTCGGTGGAAGAATCGGACGACGACTTCGTCGTGCGAGGTCGTGATGGGCTGGGAGTGCGTCGAGTCCGTGAAGAGTGGCAGGCCCGACACGCGGTGCGATTTTGGAGCCCGGGCATGGCGGATCCCGGGAGGAGATACGGTTCAACCGATCACCCCCCTCCGGGCTTAGAGTATTCATGTAATAGATTAGCTGAAAACCAAAAAGTCAGATGACCACTGACACAAAAAGGCATATGTGGGACAATATATTGATATTGTTTGGAAAAATACCAGAGATATTATGGAATTCTGAGTTTATTTTGCTAAATTTCTCTGGATAAACACATTTTTTCCAGAGCCATTTGGCATATATTTTTTATGTATACAAATACTTGGGTGGTCATTTTATTGGATTCTATTCGAACTAATTTTGAGATCGATAGCACAACTGGAATTTATCTTTAAAGCTGAACTCATGTAGTTGCAGCAAACTAGGCTTCATAAGATCAAATCAAGGGTGATAGTCACCATATCACCATAGATCTTAACTATAAAGTAAACCTACATAGTGAAATCATTAAATCTAAGCTGAAAAATGTATTTAAGCAAGCAAACTGAAGATTGCCAACATATGACGCTTACACAGATAGACACATGTGGAACCCTATATCATTCACTGGGAAAAAATCCATCATCCAGCAAAATGCCATGGGTTTTTTTTTTGAGAATTTCTCAGCAATTCATTAAGTTAAATTGCCTTAACATCTCTTAAATATTCATGTAGGCCTATATGTATCAACGGATGACACAGGTGACATAGCTTGCAGCTCAGATTTCTATCTATAGTCAAATAAATGTTTGTCTACATGGAGATCTATGCTAATATGTATTACAGAAACTTGGCTGAGTTCAGACAAATTCAATCTAATAACATTGATATAAATGGTTTTTACTCCATGAGACTAGATCGCTGCCTACAAGAGACAAATAAAACGAAAGGAGGTGGGCTCTTTGTATATGTTAACAAACGGTGGTGCAGCAATATTACGAAAAAAATCGGATATTTCGTCCAAAGATATTGAACTCATGAGCGTTTCATTTCGTCCATTCTATCTGCCAAGAGAATTTCCCCAGGTATATCTTCTCTTAGTTTATATACCTCCTAGCTCAGATAAGGAAAATGCTAAGCAAATTATACAGGAACAAGTGAATGAACTCGGAATAAGGTCAGCTGACGCCCCTGTTATAATATTAGGCGATTTTAATCATTGTGATTTGGAAACTGTTCTACCCCACTATCACCAATATGTTGATACAGCAACAAGGGGAGAAAACATTTTGGACAAATGCTATTGTTCAGTCGGAGATGCCTATAAGTCTCTTATTAGGCCTGGAATTGGTACATCAGACCATCATACTGTTTTTCTCATGCCAAGGTACAAACAAAAGATTAAACGCGAAAAGCCAATTAAAAGGGTGATGAAAGTGTGGGACAGTGAATCGAGTGAAATGCTTCAAACTGCGTTTGATATCACTGATTGGGACATGTTTCATGAAAAGTGTGATGATATACATCAGTTAACCGATACAATAAACAGTTATGTTACATTTTGTGAAGACCTACATATCCAATCTAAAGAAATTAAAGTCTACCCAAGAACAATCGCTCCAGCACGAATAGCGATTTTCACCCCATCGCGCTGACTTCAGTTGTTATGAAGAGCTTAGAAAGACTGGTACTTGCAAAGCTGACACATTCAGTTCTCCCGCTTCTTGATGCAAACCAGTTTGCTTATAAGGCAAAATGCTCCGTTACTGATGCAGTTCTAACCTTGACAAATTTGCTGTATGAACACTTAGATTAGGCAAGATGTTATGCTAGGGCAACCTTTATAGATTTCTCATCAGCATTTAATACTATAGAACCCCATATACTGGAAAAATTAGAAAATCTACATGTTCAGCCATCTCTTATACTGTGGCTTCATGATTTCCTCCATGAAAGGACACAGAAGGTTAGGGTCAACAGCATTCTCTCTGATGAAATTACGACAACCATTGGTACTCCACAAGGGTGTGTTCTCTCTGCGACCCTTTTCACCCTATACAATGACTGTATATCATATAACCCATCTACTCACATACTTAAATATGCAGATGATACGGTGATAGTCGGATTAATTGAAAATGAAAATGAATTGGATTATATGGATACTATCTATATGTTCGAAAATTGGTGTAAAGCAAACTGTTTACTCGTTAACTCCAAGAAGACAAAAGAAATTGTCTTCGACTTCAGGCAAAAGAAATCCTTTGAACCCACTGATAGACCAGTACAAATGGTGATACTATTGACAATGTTGAATGCTATAGATACTTAGGATCGGAAATCGACAGTAAACTGTCATGGAATGCAAAGTCAAAATGCACTTTGACCAAATGCAACCAACGGTTATATTTCCTCAGAAAGTTAAAGTACTTCCATGTAAATGATAGGATCCTGTATCTATTTTACCAGTCGATCATCCCGAGTATCATTACTTTTGATTCAATCATCTGGTTTACTAAAGCAAAACAGAGAGATAAAATAAAGCTTAGAAGACTTGTTAAGCAAGCCAGCAAAATAATGAATAACACTGTTGTCTTAGATGAAATCTGTAAAGAAAGAGTACTTTCGAAAGTTCTCTCCATTATGTCTGATCAAACCCACCCCCTGAATCGCCAGTATATTCAATTAAGAAGCGGACGAAGACTGAAATCTGTAAAAGCAAGAACCAGTCGCCGCATTAATACGTTCGTCCCTTTCTCCATAAGAGTTGTCAATGAAATACAGTAGAATAAGGAGTGTGGTTTATCTGTAGAAACAAAGAGAAAATGTAGCAGACAACTCTGCAACTTACTGTCAATAGTAATTGTAGAGTTTTAGAGATGAGAAAGTTGGGAAGAAATGTCCCTTTTATCTCTCGCTGTACCCCCCCCCCCCCCCCCCCCCGCCCGCGACTGCATGTCTTAACTTGAAAGGAGGAAGTATTGAAATATGAAATATGTAAAACCAAGATCTAGCTACAGCTTTAATTGATATCACTTTCAGAATGAAGAAAATAAATAATGTTTAATACATAATATATTCACAACGTTTATACCATAAAAACATTCAAAATATAATCAACAAATAAATGAATGAATAAATAAATAAAGTTAAATAAATAAATGCTCAATAACTATGCAGCAAAGTCATTGACTTTAATTCATGTATACATTACATGTATTTTAAAACTCTGCACAATCACGATGATTACGTTCATGTTCATGTTTAATATGTTACCGGTATGTTCATTGTTGTTATGTTATTCTGTAAATTTTATTTTTGTTGCAAAAATTGTCAAGTTATACAATTATCCATTTTAACAGACAAATAAATGAAATGAAATGCCTTTGATTACATTGCTTTGGCCCAGAGATGCCTAGAAAGTACTTTCAATGGCCAGTGATGCCTGAGATTTTATGTGACTTGGCGCGAGGTCAATGAGGTCAAAAGAAGGAAAGGCTTATGATACAGGCGTGAAAAAGAGATTTAGGGGGATGCATGAGCACAATCCCTAATATGCGGGAGTTTTACCGTACACATAATGTGTAAGATTTTGAATGTTTGTAGGCACTAGCCCTACTTGTTAACATTAACATTTGATCTAACCATGGAGCTATAAAACACAGACACAAAAGGAGATCCTTCTTCCAATTCCTCTGTAAATCCTTGTTATCGCTTCCTTCTGGCGAAGGAACGATATCTAACATCAATCGGCGAACCGCCAGGCAAAAGTAAGAGCCTGCTTACATAACGTGATAAGCCTGCTTGTAAAATCTGAGGTCAGTGATTTTTTTAAAGCCCCTGCGAGGCACCGCCTTAAACGACGTTCTTCCACACAACTTCCCTCGAGCTCTGGTTTTTTCAAAATTCAAACTTTATATCTTGAGTAGACAGTCGACAAGATGGTCATCGGATTTTGGCATGCCTGCCCACAATGCATGAACTTTCTCCACTCCCTGGTGAGCATTCCAACGAGAGTTCCAGGACTCAATTGCTAGGCATACTACATAGGCGTTCGCATCCTATCGGGGTACCCATTTAACACCTGGCTGGAGAGTGGCAAAGTGTGGATTGACGCCATGCCAAAGGACGCTATGCCGCGGTGGGATTCAAACACACGACCCTCTGTTTACAAGTCGAGAGTCAGAACCGCTACACCACAACACTTCCACATTAAGGTAAGATGAAGGTAAAGGGATAGTTGCAATTGAAGGTATTTTTACCTTTTGTCTTTCAAAATAAGTAAAAAATAGTGACTTAAGTATGCACCAGATCGCACCATTAAGAGCTCAAAATTGAAAAAGCTCCCTACCACACCTTCCCCCCGCTCGGTCGCTTCGCTCCCTCACCGAGACACCGAGTCATGAAAATCTCACTCATAAAAAAAAATTTCATTTGGCATCTCTGAGAAAGTTTGATATTAGTCAATTATGTATGTCTGTTAGCATGGTTAGTCCTAGACTAGACAGCTGGCAGCCGTCTGTTTCGAGGAGTTTTAAACCTTTTTTTTGGTTATTTCTCCTCGTACATATCATAACCTTGTTCATTGAATGAGTGTCGTACACGGGACTAGGGTAGATTGTGGTCTCAATAACTTGGAAAGAAAATTGTAAAAACAGAAATTATGCACTTACCACGATTATATGGATGAAGGTCTATCGTTTGGCAATATCCTGACATCAAGGCACAGACTGGAACCTCAAAAAAGTTCTGTCTCGATACCTCTCCTAATTCTTTCAAAATTCATTACAAAATGGCCGATCGAGACTGGGGTAGGAGAGAACTTTATGTTTTTTTGAGGTTCCAGTCTGTGCTCCATGTCAGGATACTGCCACACGATAGACCTTCATGATGAAGGTCTATCTTCATCCATATAATCGTGGTAAGTGCATAATTTCTGTTTTCACAATTTTCTTTCCAAGTTATTGAGACCACAATCTACCCTTGTCCCGTGTCTATGTGTAAATGCACGGTGGACACACCAAACGGGAAAAATAAACTTAAAAGGGGGAAAAACAGTGACTCACTTCGGCTGTCGCGCAACTCCCACTCCCGGGGGGGCACTCGACCAAAAAAGTGGTAGGGGTGTGCCGCGGGCGAGGCAAAAAACGGGGGCCTTGGAGCGGGCTTATTGTAAAAAGGAGGGTCCTCGGAACGGGCTTCGGAACTACAAATGTTTGTGAAAGCGGGGGTCCTCGGAACAGATCTCCGTATCTCTGTGAGTGCGTATGCATCCCTATGGAACGGGCAATCGTGCATGACGCAGCTAGCGCGGCCTCCGCCGGCTGCGCTCTCGCTTAGGCGATGGTCGAAAAGCGATCTACGGCCGCTTTTCACCAAATTGCAGCTCCTTGTAGCAAATCAATGCGACCGGAACGGCGTAACGAAAAATATGCGAAGCTTTGGAACGGATTTCTTTCTTCTTTTTTCTCGATAAGAAGGAAATGCTATGCCTTGGAGCGGCTTTCTTTGTTCTTTTTCTCAAAAAGACAAAAATGCTATGCCTTGGAACGGAAATTTGAGTGTAAAAATGGGGGTCCCCTCCGCGGCACATACCCACTATGCATTATATACTGAGTGCCCCCCCGGGCTCCCACTTCCCTGGTTGATCCGAACTTAATACACAAACATATGGCCATTTATTTGAGTCCCTGTACAGATCGCGCTAGAACTTCGGTCTCTGTATTTGGTGAGTGGAGCCAACGGAGTTCAGCTGAACAACCAACATAACAGAGACCGAAGCTTTTGGTCTAACTATTACTAGTACTACTAGTACCACTACTAACTTTGGAATCTCTAGTCTTACTTACATTTAGCAAAAATTACTAGGCCTAACAAAGTTACAATCTAACGTGTTCATGTTGTTACTTTATTTTTTGGTATGTTAGAATTAGATTTGTGTCTTAAACGACAACGTTGTTAATGTTACTGTTAAAAAGTGTTAGGCTTTTGCCACACTTACCGGTACTCATTTTGGCTTCGATTTAGAAATTCGGATTACACTTTCCATTACTCTCCTCCAATCCAGTAAATTCAGTTCTGCTGGGACAGCAGCATGTAAAACTTCTTATTTTTTATAATCATTATTTTAACTCTGAAACTTCGTCATTGACAGTCGGTAGACAGTGTATTGCAGTCTTGTCGGTCCCGCCGTTCAGTTGAGCTCGGCATTTAGTTTCCCGATCCGGCCTACTACGGTACGTACCGTACGACGTGCGTGTAGAAATGTTGTTGATGACTGCTACTGTTAGCACGAAAACCCCGGAAATAGATGTACGGTATTATGGTACGGCACCATCAGCTGCATCAATTTGTCAAGAGATGGCGCCAAACGGTTTTCGACCTAGTAGTAAATTAGGTGCCGTGGCGCGGCCTGGCGGAGTGGTCTAAGGGTTTACTGACGGATGGTCTATTATCACTTGGTCTAATCATCAGATGGGCTAACAACATTCGGGCTAAACCCACTTAGTCCAATTCTCTTTTGGTCTAATGACCACTTGGTCTAATAGCCAATTAGTCTAATGACCACTTGGTCTAATAGCCACTTGGTCTAATGCCCAGTTGGGCTAATCGTCACTTGGTCTAATTTTCATTTGGTCTAATTGCCATTTCGTCTAATGTATTTTATTGTCACTTGGTCTAATTGCATTTGGTCTAATACCAGTTCGTCTAATAGTCGGTTGGTCTAATTGGTCTATTATTCATTTGGTCTAATGTGCAGTTGGTCTAATGTGCAGTTGGTCTAATTTCCATTTCGGCTAATTTCCACTTGGTCTAATTTCCACTTCGGCTAATTTCCACTTGGTCTAATTTCCAGATAGTCTAACATTCATTTCGTCTACATGCCATTTGGTCTAATTTGTAAAGTCTGCATGGTGACTTCTTTTCAATTTTCTGGTGAAATTTTTATAGTTACTTTCCGCGCGCCGGCTTCGAATCTTCACACGCGCGCCCTTCGATATTGGAGTACAGTTAGAGTGACGTATATTTCGTCCCCAACTGAATTTTGAAAATATGGGGATTTTCGAAAGCCTGTGGGGACGAAAAAAATTATTTGGGGATTAAACAAACTTTGGGGATTTTTTTGTCTGTTTCAGGGGATTTTTGAAGGTTTGGGTGAAAACAACAAAATTTGCTATTTTTCTGTAAAATAATGCTAATATAGAGGTGAAAAAATATGTTTATTTATTCACCTCTATGTTTACGATCTACTGTAGATAGTTAACGCTGGCTTAACCCAAACATGGTTCCCAACTTTTCAAGAAAACAAAAATCCCTGATATCTCTGATGAAGTTTAAAAATTCCTTGATAATTATTTAAACCCATTCCCAGTTTCTCATGGTTTCTAAGTTGTTGCAGTGAATTACATGTATTATCATTATTTTAGTTATGCATGTATAATTAATGTACCAGTAGGCCTATACTTGTATTGTAGTAGAAGAGGCTACACTAAAAAAAACCACCATAACATGTCATTCAATGAATAACAGAGTCTCACTGACTATCATGCTTTCGACTTTTGGGCCGATCAAAATTCCCTGATTTTGCCCTCATTTGAGGCATTTTCCACGGATTTGAGGCAATCCCTGACTGGAAAAATGTTTTTAAAAATCCCTGATTTCCTTGATTTCCCTGATGGGGTGGGAACCTTGCCAATCCATTTTAAGGAAGAGGCGAAGAAGTAGAACAAAAACAGAATGAGAAGATATATAAGATGAATGACTACTGTGGTGATAACTGATAAAGGTCTGCAAGCGTAGACTACATGTATACTATGTTACTGTATTACACGTCATAATGATGTGGCTGCTACCAAGATGGTCGCAGTGATGTTGTCGCAGACCTGTATAGTGTTATCAAACTATATCTAACTGGTCTGTTATTTATGAGGCGCCGATTGTACCAATATTATATAGAACAATTATTTGTTATATAATCATTATTTATTAAATAATAACTATTATTTATATATAATTTACATTTTATTTGTAAATAATTACTATTATATAAAATAACATTTCTAATTATTTATATATAATTCCAAGTAATACTTCATTATTTGTAAATAATAATAGTTCGACATTCCATTATAATGATTATTTGTTTTTCATTATTTATAAATAATGATTATTTGATTTTCATTATTTATAAATAATGATTATTTGTTTTCATTATTTATAAATAATGATTTTTTTTTTTTTATTATTTATAAATAATTTTTATTTGTTTTTCATTATTTACAAATAATGATTATTTGTTTTTCATTATTTATAAATAATGATTATTTGTTTTTCATTATTTATAAATAATGACACTACATACTTCATTATTTATAAATAATTGCAATTCGTTTTTCCATTATATACTTCACCCACAACGAATATAACAATAGACATATCAATGCGAGCGCGAAGCGTGCGCGGAAAAAAAGACATTTAGACCTAAAAACGGGTCACTCTATTCATGTTTTGTAAATCATGAAAAGAATGGGTAATTGGGTATCCTAAATTAATAATGTGAGCGCGAAGCGCGAGCAGAAAAGTTTAGTCTGAAACTGGATAATTTAAGCATGTTTTAAATAAAGAACGAGCTGTGTATCTCAAAAAACATGCGTGCGTGTGTTGAAGATTTGTACCTAGTATCTAGGCATTTTAAATATTTTATCATGAAAATTGATAATGTGATCGCGAAGCATGAGCTGAAAATATTTGATATTCCTATCTGAAAAAGGGTTAGTTTAAGCACTTATTCAAGCACTGTGTAGGAAAATTGTGAAGTGGATATTATGGATCGCTCTTAATGAATAATTTTTTTTTGGACCTAGGACCTGGACATTCTATAGAAGGACATTTTGTCATCATATTAAAATGACTTTCTTATATAAAAAAGGGACAATTAAATTATTAGGAATTCATGAAAATTTTATTTTTGTATTTATTAATCTAATAGGCCTAATGGCAGCTCAAAATTTGTTGACATTAATTCCTGAAAACTGGGTATTTTAAGCAATTTTTTAATTATGAGTAGGATGAATGGGTTAATATATTTTCAACAAATTAATGAGAGCGCAAATCGCGATGTCATGAAAATTGCATTTTAAGTAGTGTGTTATAAAGATTGCGAGTATATTATAGAGGAAATTATTGAGGTATACATTACTCACCAATCAAAATGCGAGCGCGCATCGCTGGCTGATAGGTTTTGACAATCAAACATGAAAAGGGATATTTTGAGAACTTTATGGAGTACACGAAGAGAATAGGTACCTGACAAATCAAATAACGCGAGCTGAAAATGTTGATACTGAGACAATAAAACGGGCATTTTACATAACCTTTTTAAAAACCAATTTATGAATTAAACAAAATAACGAAAGCTCGATGTCGGAGCTGAAATATGTTTTGTATATTGACTTCAAAACTTAAAAAAAAAAAAAAAAAAAAAAAAAAAAAAAAAACTTTTCACTTTCTATTACAAAGTTATTTTTCCGACATTATGTCAAAACCTAGCCAACACAGTTTATAAAAACAAAATAGAAAACAAGGTCGAAAATCATTTACAATATGACAAAGTAAAAAAAAAAAAAAGCATATACAGCTAAAACAGGAACTCATCACGCGATGCCAAATGCTTGTCAAAATTCTTGTAAAAACCAAAGATATGAAGTGTAAGTACATGGGTATAAAACTACCAAAAATAAATTTCGCATATAACATGTATAAGTACAGCGTTTAAAAAAATTATCATGTAACAGCTAGCATCAACTGAGAGCATTTCCAAACAGCAGAGGGATGATGAAAAGACAGCCATCATTAGAGCTGCAGCTTCTGTCATAGTAAATGGCATTAAGTGTTTAACAATATGTATTTCAACTTCAGCAAAGATCATATTCCCTTATCATTTTAATTACCTATCATTATGAGTTGCCGAAATCTCTTGAGATGCCAATGCTGCCAGACAAAAACTTCATATCTGCTTCAGCCTTAAATCACCCATGATGCTACATGTATTTCTGCTAGGTATCAGTTTGTAAAGGGATCATATTTGGTTCAGAACAACTGATTGTTATTAATGCACAAATTAGGCATGTTAAATGAAATTCAAAGGGAGATAGTAGCTTACAAGTACACATCCATCAACCTAACTAACAAAACCCCTACAGCACAACTTCCAGTACTTGAGAATCAAGCTGTGCAACATATCAGTAATAATATACACTGTTGGTCATAAAGATGGAATAAAATATTTTTGAATAAAAATCGACAGTTTTGTTGGTATTTGAAAGGCTACGCGTAGACAAAATGGTAATTGAGTGATTACATAATGTTTCCCCATTACACAGGTGACATTATAACATGAGAAATTTGGATTATGTAATAAATTATTTTGTTGTAGACTATAAAAGCCTATGCATATGATATTCTGTCCCTTTCCCTGATTTAGCACTGTGTTTAAGAAGGTTGCATTTTTTCGAGTTCCTTGTACCGTTTGAAATAAAAATCGGTAGAGACGTTCCCTGGACTATGCCTGGTCCAACGGCAACAGCAACACGCGAGAGAGTGGTAGCACTGCGACAGGAGGGCTACAAGCAGACTGATATCGCAGAAGTCCTAGGGATATCACATAGTGCAGTCTCTAAGATCCTGAAGCGTCAACGTGAGGCGGGGAATGTGCGGCCAAGGAAATCTCCAGGACGTCCCAGATTGACCACAAGAAGAGATGATCGCCAACTGTTGAATTTCAGCCGCAGAAACCGGAAATTGCCCACGAGCCGTCTTCGTCGCTTGTGGAGGATATATCATGGGATCAACGTTTCCCGGTCAACCGTTAATCGCAGATTGCTCCAACATGGTTACCGAGCACGACGGTTGACCAAATGTCCACGCCTGTCTGTTCGCCACAGAGTAGCTCGTCTTCTTTGGGCTAGGGAGCACAGAAGGCTTCATCCAGGACATTGGCAACATGTGGTCTGCACGGACGAGAGCCGGTTCATCCTTGACCGAAAGGATGGGAGACAACGAGTTCGTCGATTAGCCGGGGAAAACCTTCGCAATGAATGTATCCACGAGACGACTCAAGGCGGAGGCGGCTCAGTGATGATATGGGCCGGCATCCATTATGGAGGGAAAACGCCACTGGTGGTTCCGGACGGAAACGTCAACGCCGCCGCCTACAGGGATATCTTGGAGTTCCACTGTCTTCCATATGCAAGACGAGTGTATGGGCACAATTTCCGACTGCAGGATGACAACGCTAGACCGCACAGGGCCGCTGCAGTAAGGGAATTCCTGGAGGCAGAGGGCGTCGTACAGTTGCCATGGCCAGCTTGTTCGCCGGATATGAACCCCATAGAGCATGCATGGGATGCCCTAGGCCGAGCCATCAACGACAAAGAGGTCATTCCTCAAAATTTGCAGGAGTTGGCAGATGCTCTGAGGGAAGAATGGGACGCTATGCCCGTTGACGTCATCAACAAGCTAGTGGACAGCATGTCACGACGTCTGCATGCGCTGGTTCGTGCCAGGGGTGGACATACCCGATACTAGTGACTGAGTAAGAACAATGACTCAAGTTTGATGCAAATTTGTCCATGAAATCACAAAAAAGAAGTCATCTGGAAAACTGAGAGAGATTGAAAATAAATATCTCATGATCCTTTAATTTACTGTATATTGTCGTCATTGTTGTTCTATGCTCATGACATCCATCGCTTATTAGGACATAAACTTGTAAAATATCACTGTCAAACGTGTAAAAGGCAAAATAATAAAGTAAAGTGGTTATCATGCACCATAAATGCCATATTCAAATCATGTTGTAATAATTACGCTGTGAAAATTTTGTGAAAAAAAATATTCCACCTTTATGACCAACAGTGTAGATCCTTGTTTGATAACCCTTGATAGAACGTTAGGCTTTCGTGGAATGGGCCAGATTAAAGTAACCGTACCTGAAAATGTCAGAAGGCTTTCCAGAGTTTATAGTCTTTGCTGAAGTTTTCTTTTTCTTTTCTTTCATTTTCTTTGACAAAAGCTGCAAATCTAATGATTGCCGTATTTTAAGTCTTCATCACTGTCCCTGGCTATTTGAAAATGTTCTCGGATGATGCTTGCTCTGACCGAGAGTTAGGCCTATCCATTTAAAGATTAAGTTGTAGTTTATAGTATTATTGTAGCATTTGAGGTTAGCGACCTGTTGCTACAGAGAAAAAGAAATGAGTACCTTGATTTATATTTATAAATCTTATATCTAAATGCTGCTACTTTAGACATCTTCACCATTTTTAAATTATATAAATGATTTTTTTGTTTTCAATTTTGGCAATGTATTACAATATGAATTAAAAGGTGTTATTTGATCTCAATTTCACCTCGAACTTGTATTTTGACAGCATAATTGATCAAGGATTCAACTATTAATTTTGTGTTCATTTTCCATGCAGGCCAGTCGTTTTAAATTTCTTTATCCCATCAGAATCACTATACCTACATGCTTCTCCTGACGTTATTGATATAGTTAATTGACCTCTATAACCCCTAAATACATTTTTCTGGTCTTTATCCTTATTTCAAGTGAAATTATTTTACATCCAGGTTTTCATTACAAATAGCCATCTTTATTTACACTATTCACAAATAAAATACGAACATAAGGGATAACTTTCTCTTTTTATTTGAGGGGGGGGGGGGGAGGTCAGGGGTCATGCAAGGATATGTATATATACAGATATTATTAACTTTTAACCTATGAATTTGGATTTCAAAGGTGAATGGTTATTCTTTATGATTCCTTTGTGCCTTTTTATCTTGCAAAAATTGCTTTTTGACACCAAGATCATCAACATGCAGCGTTTTATCTCAGAGATATTATATGATACATATGTCAAAAAGTAATTGACCTTTGACCTTGAACTATGGATTAATATGCATTCTAGGTGATTAATTTTATTTTATTTCATCTTCTTGTAAGAACCTATAGGCATTTTGACACCAAGATCACCAACCTGCGCCTTTTCATCCCAGAGATACCATTATACCGTATGATATATGATGTAAAAAAGGTCATTGACTTTGAAAGGCTTTGACCTTGAATTTATGGGTGAATATGCATTCAAGGTGCTTAATTCTTATTTAATTTAATCTTCCTGTAAGAATATGTGTATTTTGACACCATGATCACCAACCTGCGCCTTTTCATCTCAGATATACCATTATACATTATGGCATATAATGTATAAAAGGCCATTGACCTTTGACCTTAAATTTTATGGGTGAATGTGCATTCCATGTACTTGATTTGATTTTATTTGATCTTCTTGCAAGAATCTGTGCGTTTTGACACCAAAATCACCAACCTGCGCCTTTTCATCTCAGAGATACTGTTATACAGTATGGTATATCATGTATAAAAGGGCATTGACCTTTGAAAGGCTTTGACCTTCAATTTTAAGGTTGAATGTGCATTCCATGTACTTGATTTGATTTTATTTGATCTTCTTGCAAGAATATGTGCGTTTTGACACCAAAATCACCAACCTGCGCCTTTTCATCTCAGAGATACTGTTATACAGTATGGTATATCATGTATAAAAGGGCATTGACCTTTGAAAGGCTTTGACCTTCAATTTTAAGGTTGAATGTGCATTCTAGGTACTTAATTTTATTTTATTTGATCTTCTTGTAAGAATCTGTGCATTTTGACACCACGATCGCCAATCTGCGCCTTTTCATCTCAGAGATGCCATTATACAGTATATATGAAAAGGTCATTGACCTTTGACCTTGAAAAAAATCATTTTCCCCACCCCGTATTTATATTCCACCTAACTTTTTTTGGGTAAATGTTGACACCCATACCTACTCAAATCAGTTGAAAATTATTTCCAATAATTTTATTCCAGATGGTTACTATATCGGGATACTAATTTTCCGGCCTATTCGTCAAAACTCAATACCAATCGTATGAGTACCTTGCTTTGTTTACAATGAAAGAGGCGGTTATGAGGTGTGTAGGTGTATTCAGCTTATGATTGGTTGAATCATCATGGACCATGGTTGAATGGAATCGTATCTCGTCCGTGTGCATTTATCGCTCTATAGCTAGGCTAGCGGCGGCGCGCTGCATGTGCGATATGCATACGTACGTACATAAAGATATCAGCAGCAGCGTTGAGACCATAGAGTTAAATTCTATACCGGTATAATTCTATGGTTGTGACCCTGTTCGTGCGGCTCCCGGATATTCTTAGACTGTTTTTTTTTGTAGATTTTCCACACTTAAAACAGGGTCAATCAATTTAAAGAGCTCGAACAATCGGGCTTCCTAACTTTGTCAGTCTGACTTGATCTGATCGACGTCAGAAACGGAAGATTTCCGGAACGATACGGGACGGAAAGCTGTGTCTTCTTAAACTCTACTAGTTTAGCCTTTGAAGTCTTCTTCTCTTAGTTCTGGTAATCTGACTTGATCTTGATCTTGGGAAGTTGGATGTAATCTATGCCAGGTTGAGGTTCACGGATTTAGAACAGAAGACGGGGGAAAGGTGGTAGCTTTGCAGATCGATCTGTTATAACTATAAGTTATAGGTGTAAGTGTGCAACTTTTTTTAACTTGCTTACCGTAGGCCCTAGACCAAAAGCTTCAGTCTCTGTATTTTTGGTTGTTCCGCTGAACTACGTTGGCTCCACTAAATGGGGATTACAGTAAAATGTCAGAAATTGTTGAATAAATCCCCAGAACTGACGGTTATTCCTGTCTACGTAGGCCCTAGCTCTTTTAGGAGCCCATGGGCATGGCCATCACGCATGAATACTGCCTTACTGGCGTGTGCAATTTCGATCTACCGGCATGACCAGGCAGTAACGTATGACTATGATGGTGGGCCCACTCATTCAATGAACAAGGTACCGTAATATGATATAAGTCTGCGCACCTAACAATTTGAGTTAAGATTTAACATGAATTTCTTCTTATTTCACAAAATCTTTCGATTAATAATGTTCCTTACATTATTAAGAGTACCGGTACCGGCTGACCGGTAAGTGTACCAAATTTCTCATTAAAAAATGAAAGAAAATAAAAGATTTTCTTGAAAAAACCTTGGGCAGTCATTTTCAGATTGAAAAAAAATGATACCCCATGTCTGCGTAGCCAGGCGGCTTCTTGAGAGTAAAAAGTCTCTTCCGTCTTTTCACAATATTTTTTCATTTTTTTGATGAATTCTTGTTTAAAAATAACAACGAGAGCGTAGAAATGTCGGAAATGAAGTTTTATCCCATGTACATGATTTAGAGCTAGATCTTTTAGAAGGAAAGTAGAAATCTCGGGGCGAAAGTTTCAGGGTTTTTTGCGGTACACGCAGATGAATAGGGAGGACTCCCTGGCTTCGTTTAGAGTAAGCCTACGTTAGTAAATGATTTTTACTCTCAAGAAGCCGCCTGGCTATGTCTGCGCACGCATTCACTTTGCACACGATTCAGGGATTTTGATGAGAAAGGCTGCATTTTGAGGCCGTCACATGAAATGCCCTAATATCATTATTTTTCCACCATTTTGAGTCTGATTTTTTTTATGAATACCTGTCTATGTATTGCATGTTTAGAGTTCGTGCTCGTTGCGTATCTTCTTTTATTAGAATCGCGCAGATACGTGTGTGCGCAGACAAGGGGGATTGCGCAGACTTGGGGGAACTTGCCATACTTCATGTGAATTGGCGATTGCACTTTATCTTGATTGATTATAATGTTCAAAAACTCATATCAACAAAGATGTGCTACTACATGGGGAACGTTCCATGATGCCAGCGTCATCATTACAAGACCTTTGACTTGTTTAAGCTGTTTGACTGTTGTCTGTGTTGATATACCTCGAGCGAAGTTCGTGCAGGCTCCACTCCACTACACTACTGCTACACTACGCTCCACCTACCCAAACTTCGAGACCGTGAACTCGATCTGATATTCCAAGTGACAAAGGTGGGATTTTATGGGGGGAAAATATAAAATTCATGCAACATCACGATCTTTAAAAACAATTAAAACTAATATTCTTACTTTACACAAAGTTTCACTTCTTTTCCATGCTTAGTATCAGTCTCAAAATTGGTGATTTAGAGCCTACATGAAGTTCATCACACATATAAATAATTCGCTGCCGATTTCAAAACATCGCATGCGTGAGGGTCCGAGCTCGGACCGGACCAGGTACCTCGTGCATATCGCATGCGATGTTTTGAAATCAGCAGCGTAGTGTAGCGGTAGTGAAGTGGAGTGGAGCCTGCACAAACTTCGCTCGAGGTAGTGTTGATAATGTGTTTGAGGAGCACTGAACGAGAACGGCGTCGCACTGGTGTACCAACTACCATCGCTTGGCGACTCGTTCGGGTGATGCGAAGAAAGGTGCAACTTGTGCACACTTGCTCTTTCACTTGCTTTGATTCCTTTTTTACGCAAGTTAGGATATATATCGATATACATGTATATATTGGGAGATCAGAAAGCAATTTCAAATATGATTAACAAAATGCATCGTAAAATAAATTTTGTGTAAAGTCACTGAAAACTGTGTTTTAATAGGGAAAGGTTGATCTTCATGCTGAGCTTGAGCGGTTGAAATGACATCACTCATGTGCACGTCGACTATGATTTAGGAGAAACACAGAATGGATGTGGCAAGGTTCTCAATCCTGGTAGTGGACGAGGATGAGGACTTGACGCATATGGCAGGCCAAAAAATGACGTAATCTTGTACCAGTCGTATGTGAATGTGTGTTTTTAAAACTGCTCAATGGTGTGCTTAGACTTAGGCCCGTAAGAGAGGGCTAAGTTACCTCAGGCAAGGGTTTGTATAGGCTCCACTTCACTACCGCTACCCTCCGCTCCCTTATCCGAACCCTCGGGGGACAAATACTTCTCTCTCAAAAAAAGACAAAAACAGTCAAATGTATTACTTATGGATACTTATGGATTCTTCTGAATGCAGTCTATGACTCTATATTCAGCTCCAAATTTTGTCTCCTCTTTAGGTTGGCCAGATCATGTCCTGGCAGGTCATCAATAGCATCAAACTTGTACTTCACTGGTTCACATCTCCAATACTTATCCAGTCCATTCTCGAAGCTGTGGACACTGGGTGCATTTTCTAATTCATTACTTAGACTATTCCAAGGTTTCCTCATTCTTATTTAAAAGGAATTCTTATGTTTTTCAGTTACTGACCTTGGAATGTACAATTGTTTATCATGACCTCTGGTAGGCCCATGCACCTGACCCAAATCTGGCACTACCTCCTGGTCATACCTGTGAAATACCTTGTATGTTTCAATCATATTTCCTCGCGCACGGCGATATGCTAATGTAGGAAGTTTTAGTTGAATCAATCTTTGTTCATATGGAAGTTTCTTTACTTCAGGTACCAACTTATTGGCCCTTCTTTGTACATTTTCTAGTGCTTGAATATGTTTCTTTAAGTATGGACTCCACACTGCATTGCTATACACATGCATGACCAAATTATTTCCAAACACCCCCTAAACGAGTTTTTCTCTGTGTGCAAACTAACCCCCTAAACAAGTTTTTTGCGGGCTTCATTTACACATTTTGGCCCCTTAACAAGTTGTCGCCAGAATATGATCCCTAAAAAGTTTTGTCTCGGGCGCGAACACTTTTCAGAAACGAGGAGGAAAAAGCTTGGGGGAAAAAATACCCTCAACACGTTTGGCTACTAGTCCTTAAAAAAAAAAGTTTGGGAAAAAAAATACCCTTAATATGTTTGACTCCACGATTGACCATTGACCAGTCTTTCAAAACCACCCGTTTTTAAAAAAATCAGTGTTTCTGATACCCTTCAGGCCTCTACAAAAAAAAAATTCATCACTTGCCCTGTCGGGCAAGTGATTAAAAAGTTTGCTTGCCCGATAAAAAAAAATGCTTGCCCGATTTTTTCAAAAATTCTTTTGCTCTTAATTATTCTTTTCTGTCCTGGCTGAACTTGATTTACTGGCACTGCCCTTGGCATTTCTTTTTCTTGACTCTTGTTCAAGTTGTTCTGGCCGCCGATCACGACGACAAAAGTCGCCTATTTTAGTCTGACGACTCATTGTTTATTTGGTTTGAAGTTGAAGCCGAGTCCTGGCCGGGGTGACCAGATTTCACAAAATGATATATGGTCATTTTCACAATATATGGTGTAACTCTGAAATTTCAATGTTTTTATCTGTAGCAGTCTCATAAAGCCACATAATTCAAAGATGCCATATGAGTAACCTCAATGAGTGCTACCTCGGGTAGCATAGACATCTTCACTCATTACTTCGTTTAATTTTGGCAGGCACATAAGTACCCTAAGTTGCACCTTTTTTGTGTACATAAAATACATAGACTTTTTTTGGAATGCCCTTTCTTATTTCTGGAATGTTGATGATTACTTTTGTTATGCAGAATGTGAAGTTAGATGTTCAATGAAAAATACCAGATAGGTTTTTAGTGTGACTGCTTCTTTATTTCTGAGAACGGGGTGGTCCAATTTGTTGTTTCGGAGGCTTCATTTTCCGTTAACAATAGCTAACAAACTTTGTATTCCGAGCATTGGTTTTCAAAAAATAAAATTCTGCTCCCTAGGACCTTTATGCAACATTTGAAGTATAAACTTCCAAATAAAAACAAAATATCTTGGATCACACTTCTTTTTACAATTTTTTCAAAGCCTAACTGATCAAGGTTAATTTTCCGTTAACTGTTTTGAAGCCTCCGAAACAAACTTTACAGACTGCCCATATAAATATGAACGAAGGAACTTGTCCAATCAATACATCACAATGTAGTATATGGACACCTAGTTCACCTGTCAATAAATAGCAGAGATATTCCTTGCTGTTTGAAAATAAGAGATGATACTAACTTTCCGTTAACAATTGAAGCCTCCGAAACAGTCAAATCACTTGTTTTTATTTTTTTGTTACTTCAGTCCAAAATTTGTAGGTTAAATTTGTATTATAATCATATGTTATGTTGTATCTTTAGACTGGCCTCAGGTAGAAATTGTATGAATATCAATTCAATTTTTTTCAGAATTCGCTGATAACATAAAAATTCTGTTTAGGAGGCTTCGAACATAAGTTAACACATGTTTTTTTTTGTTATTCTAAATTCATAGATAAGAGAGTGTTCACATTTTATTTTTTTGTTGTTGGTTTTGATCTACTTAAGAACAGAAACATATTTGATTTTATAATTAATAATATTTCTTAAGTTATACCTGAGCTAAGTATTTGAGATGGGATTTTCCACTCATAAAACATGCATTTCCCTATTTCTAACTCAGAATATAAACATTAGATATCAACTAAAAGAAAGAAAAGTCACACATATAAACCATGTAATGTTTATTAATATTGTAATATACAGTGGCTCAAAATAAAGTTCTGCATTTTCCCAAATTGACAGGCATCCTAAACTTATGTTAACACTTGCTTCGGAGGCTTCAAACAAGAGTTAACACCATATTTTGTGTTATTCCAATGTCCTGGATAAGAAAAATTAGGCATTTTTTCAACAGCATGTTTGGTTTTGATCTACAAAATTACAGGAATGAGTATTTCTTCATCAGATTTTCAAATTTTTAATGATATACAAAAGAACTTGTATTTGTGATTGAATTTTACATTTGTAAACGTGTGTTATCCTCAATCAAATTCAGGTTACTCAGTGTGTAGATACATGCATACTTACACACATACGCACAAATACAATATTTAGGAACATTTTAATATACAAAGATTTAAATAAATCTTTGCATTTTCTCAAATTTTCAAGGTATCTGAGACATGTATGTATATATGTACATGTAAATACATGTACATGTAAGTTCTATGTTTCAGAGGCTTCATTCTCTTTGTCATACCATTATAAGTTAAGGTTTTAAGTTTGTCATCCAAAAACCATAAATTGGTGGACAGACCATCCTTTTATAGATTCTGAGGAAGTAATAGTGTTATTACCACAAATGACTAGATCATGATGAACATGTATTGGTATGGAGAAGTTTATGTAAATATTTTAAGCAACATCTAATAGCATATGTATCTTCAAGATAGGCATGAATACCAAATACAGGTTTCTCATTCTCCAAGCACTTAGTCCATAATAGTACATTTGCTTTTTTCATTATCATTATTTTATCAATATTTTCTGCACAATTTGTTTTGATGGAATTGTGAATTCAAGTATTTTCAAAATATAAAAGTCTGTCACTACAATTTATTTCAATGAGCTCTTGGTAATAAGTACATAACAATTGGCATTACACTTTTTGAGTAATGTATGAGCAATGCAGAGTGACACAGCCTTATCATGTTCGCAATCAGTGATTGTGAATTGTGATCATCCATTTTGTACATTGATTTCTTCTGAAATACAGGTTGGTTAGACTGTGACCAGCCACCCCAAACCTACAATAAGTCACTAGGGAAGGTTCTCTGTAAATAGCCAGAATATTATGTTTTTGTAAAAAAATAGAAAAAAAAAACTAATTGGAAAGAGTAATTTTTCTTCTTCATATACAGTCAAAATCTCAAGCAGTAAACTTAGATAGAAAATCAGATAAAATAGTCTTGACAGAAGTGTTTGTGGACTGTTTGGACTTTTCTCTGAGATCGCTGCATCTTAAGCTTGAATGGACCCTAAACTTTGAACATTGTTTTTCCCTATTTAAAAAGTTTCTTCTGCATTCAATCAATGACTTACATGTATGTGGGTTATAATGGATTAATTTTGACATGTTATATACCTTTTAAAAGCTTGAGATGAAATAATTTAAACTCAATAAAAATTTCATAATTCATTTTGGCAACATATACACTGTAGTTGGATTCGGGATGGCTGGTCACAAATTACCTATCAAAGCAATGTTAATCCCATTAACTTTCTCAAATAAAATTACTATCTGTGAGAGTTGTATCAGTTTGCCTTGAAGGATTTTCATTTCAGTTTTTAGAATATGATTTGAAATGATTTGTTTATAAATACTTAATGTACAGCTTACAATGTATGTCTTGATTGTCTTTTTTAAGAAAAAAAGTGGGAAGAAAACCAAGTGCCAAAGATATGGTAACATGAAAAAAGATCAAGATGAAAGCAAAGCATGATATAAAACCTTTCAAGTATAATTTGATTAATTTTGTGAGCTTAAGCTCTAGGTTGGTATGCAGACAGTACTTGTGCCATAAATAAAATTACCCTAACTCCATTCACTACAAGTGATTCCAATACCAACAATTGTTTTGAATTATAATCATAACTTACATGTATTGTATGTACTTTTTTTAAAAGCTTGTTGTTGAATGATGCAAAGTAAAGTGCTATTAAGCACTAATTTGAAAGTGCAGTATTAATAAATTCAAGTCCCTAGCATAGAAAATTTCACTAATCACACATACATGTACATGTTTGCTCATGGCTATGTTCCTTAACACTTCCATTTGATAAAACAGTAAGGAATAAATATTCAATTTTATATTGTCATATCAACAATATGGTCGAGGTGCCGCGGCCAAGTGGTCTAAGGTGCCTTGCTATCCATGTACTTGGAAAGTCTGGAGTTTGATCCTCGGCCGTGGCACCTATGCCCGTTAGCAAGGCATTTAATTGACAATGCTCTTTTATCCTGCATTCAAATAAATGGAAATGCTATTGGTATTAACTAGGTGTGCATTTGTTTAAAAAAAATCATACATTTCTAGTGTCAATTCAATTCAAATCCAAACTGCCTTTTAATGTGTGACTTTGATGCACTTACTTTACTTTGGTACTTTGGTATTTTGGGTAATGCACATCTACCTAACAAGCAGAATTTAAATATAGAAAATATTTCCTGGACATGTTCATTGTAAAAATATTGGATATTACTTTAATATGCATGTATATGTTACAGAAACTGTTGGACTATTAACATCATTGAAGTCTCCGAAACATACACTGTTGTTACCTAAAGGCATACAAAAAATAATTGTCAACCAACTTTCTGCATTGAACTTAACATATAATTCTGGATTTTTTTACAATTGGATTTAACATAATAATAAACAAGTGTTAAAATTGAAATAAGCTGTTAGCTATATGATGGAAAATGCAATATGTTAACATGATTGAAGTCTCCGAAACACTCTGGGAACCCTAGCAAAGCCACTGAAACACAAGTTTCAGTATTTCATCACTTTGTTTATGCATCATGAATATTCTTTTCTGTATGAGATGTACTTCTATTACTATATTCCCTTTAAAGCTGAACAATTACCTATCTTGGCACCAAGGCATTGAAATATGATGTCTTTGTGCAGTAGTTAACATTCGTGAATTACATTTTCCCATTCACGAGACATTAGTTTGTTTGATTTTGTTTACATTCAGTCTTATACTGATATGCCATTTGAAAAAGATAGATTTGTAAAAGTAATCAACTTAAATAAGGGACTTTCATAGTGCTAACATGACTGAAGTCTCCGAAACACATATTTTTGTTAACTGAAGCCTCCGAAACACACTTGGGAGAAATTTCCAACTTTGTTATTTGGTATCTGATTTCCATGGGATTTGTGTTAGTAATTAACCTTCATGGAGAAGTAAATGTACAATAATTTTTGCTTTCCTCTTCCTCTTGGAAGACATGTAATTTTAAACACTTTGATGTAAAAATCCAAATTTGTGATAAATTTCAAAAACTCATAGAAATTTTTAGAAAACTAATAAACGTTGACTCCAAAACTTTTAAAAACCTCAAAGAACATTTAATTTGTGAATGAAAAAGTGCAAATGAAAATGTTTTCCACGAAAAAATTTGTAATTTTGGTAATGAAATCAAAAGGCTGATTTTATTCAATTTTTGTCTCGCCTGCATAGCAGAGCGAGACTATAGGCGCCGCTTTTCCGACGGCGGCGGCGGCGTCAACATCAAATCTTAACCTAAGGTTAAGTTTTTTAAATGACATCATAACTTAGAAAGTATATGGACCTAGTTCATGAAACTTGGACATAAGGTTAATCAAGTATTACTGAACATCCTGCCTGAGTTTCAGGTCACATGATTAAGGTCAAAGGTCATTTAGGGTCAATGAACTTAGACCATGTTGGGAAAATTATTTTCAAAATCTTAACCGAATGTTAAGTGTTAGAAATGACATCATAACTTAAAAAGTATATGGACCTAGTTCATGAAACTTGGGCATAAGGTTAATCAAGTATTAGTAAACATCCTGCTCGAGTTTCAGGTCACGTGACCAAGGTCAAAGGTCATTTAGGGTCAATGAACTTTGGTCAAGTTGGGGGTATTTGTTGAATTACTATCATAACTTTGAAAATTTACGGATCTAGTGCATGAAACTTGGACATAAGGTTAATCAAGCATTAGTGAACATCCTGCCCGAGTTTCAGGTCACATGACCAAGGTCAAAGGTCATTTAGGGTCAATGAACTTTGGCCAAGTTGGGGGTATTTGTTGAATTACCATCATAACTTTGAAAATTTATGGATTTAGTTCATGAAACTTGGACATTAGGTTAATCAAGTACCACTGAATATCCTGTGCGAGTTTCAGGTCACATGACCATGGTCAATGGTCATTTAAGGTCAATGAACTTTGGCCGTGTTGGGGGTACTGTATATGTTAAATTACCATCCTAACTCTGAAAGTTTAATGATCTAGTTCATAAAACTTGGACATAAGAGTAATCAAGTATCACTGAACATCCTGTATGAGTTTCAGGTCACATGACCATGGTCAAAGGTCATTAAAGGTCAATGAACTTTGGCCATGTTGGGGGTATATGTTAAATTACCATCCTAAGTGTGAAAGTTTATGGATCTAGTTCATAAAACTTGGGATATAAGAGTAATCAAGCATCACTGAACATCCCCTGTGAGTTTCAGGTCACAAAACCAAGTCAAAGGTCAGTTAAGGTCAATAAACTTAGGCCATGTTGGAGTAATTGTTGAAGTGCCATCATAACTTTGAAAGTTTATGGATAGAGTGAATGAAATGTGGACATGGGTGTAGTTGACAATCTTAAGTCTCCGTTCAAATGTCATTTATGGTCAATGAACGTGGTATTATGTCATTATATGAATGATGTTTTTGTGAATGATTATTTTATAGTAGTTTTCAAAGTTAGCACTGCTGCTATATTAAATTGCGTAATGCAGGCGAGACTGCCAGAGGCGTTCCACTTGTTCTCATTTTTCACAGTTGCACATAATTTTTTTGAGGTTTCTCAAGTAGATTAAGCTCCAGAACAGACAGAAATGAAGAATTTAGACATTTATTGACCTGTTTTTATTAGAAATGTTTAAGAAAGTCCATTTTGAAATTTTGATCTTGAATTTTGAAAGTTACACCCTTGACCGTGAAAAGGACCATATAGGACAAAGATCAAGAAAGAAGGCTACACAGTGTTAGACTTGTGAAAAAAGTACAGAATTGGAAGGGAGGGTGAACGAAAGAATGAAGGAGAGAAAGAAAAGAGATGAATTGAGAAGAAAGAAAGAAGAAATGAAGGGGGAATGAAGGAAATAATAAAAATATAAGAAAGTTCTAATAAAAGAAGGATGAGAGAATAAAAATAGATAAAAAGGTTTCTGTCATTCTTTGAATTTAATATAGAAAGAAAAAAAAAGAAAAGGGAATAGTCCAGTCAATATAGGGTTTGACCCACCACTAATTGCAACACGAGATATTCCACTGCAATGCTTTCAAGGAAGGTCCCCTAAACAACATACTAAAAGTCCCAAGAAATCCAAGCAGTGGAAATTTATTAAATTTGCATATTATGCAAATTAGCCATAAAAAGTTAGAAAAATAAGGAAAATAGCCCAAAGATTACAAATTGAGTGTCCAAAACAATTCAATTTGAGCGAAAATGTGTTAACTGTATTCAATGTTTTTTGTCAAAAGTGCAAAAAAATCTACCTCATTTGCATAATATGCAAATAAGCATCCTTATATGGAAAAATGTCAAGGTATTGTGATTTTTCTCTCATTATCTGCTTGAAAATTTTGTTAATGTTGGATTTTACATGCTGCAATCACTAAGGACTTTGAAAACATTTGTATTCAGCCTAGTGTCTGTAGTGTAATTTGCATATAATGCAAATAAAAGTATCTAACATGTTATAAATATTCAAGAAAACACACTGGTGATACATCCCTCAAAAATTGCAAGTAGATTATCTATTGAAATTGGAATATGGCAATACCTTACAGGAAGGTTTCCTAAACACCATATTAAAAGTCCTTATAAAATATACAAGCATATGGAAAATCACAAAATTTGCATATTATGCAAATTAGCCATAATAAATTACAAATAAGGAAAATAATCCAAATATTGGAAATCAAGTGCAGAAATCAATACGAATTGAACTGAAGCCCATGATAAGTTTTACAAATTTATTTATATTCAAATGAAAAAAAAAAAATCGTAAATAAATCTACCTCATTTGCATATATATGAGCATCTTTATATGGAAAAAAATCCAGAAATTTTGATTTTTCTCACAAAAACAGTTATGAAAACATTTCAGTCTAGATCAATATGATGTGATCACTAAGAATGGCTAATACATTAATAATCAGCTTAATATCTGAAGTGTAATTTACATATTATGCAAATAAGCATCCGACATGTTATAAATATTCCCCCCAATCAGTTATATCGGGAGGAGAGACCTGCGGGTCATAGTGATTCAGTTCGCTTTTCGCCTCCCAGGCACAGGTGATGCCAAAATAATAATAATAATAATAAAATATTCAAGGAAACACATAAGTGATACTTTCCTCTAAAATTCCATGTAGATTATGTGTATTAACCATGATGACCTTCCCTACACTTCTTGCTTGGTTGATATTGACTTTTGTCACGAGCAGTTACCCCACTCATATTGTACAATGATGAGTCCATTCTACATGGATCCCACTGCTTGAATGCTTCATTATTTCCATCCAAGTCTTGCTCTCTTCTTGACTTTGTAGAGACTTTGCGTTTCTTGCGAGTATAGTCCACGCTAGCAAGCTCCTGGATTGCCAAGTGATCAGCACAAGATGTCACACCCGTACAAATAAAAGCCCATTAGCTTCGAATATTTGGTCCTTGTAGCACACCAATTAGCTTATAAACTTGGGATCATTGTATATTCAAAGCGCTTAACGATAAATCTCCACCCTACATCTCAGAGCTCTTATCTCAGCATAGACCAACACGCAGTCTCAGATCAGCAGCTCAAGCATTGCTGAGGGAATATCTCAGCCACACAACCTTGGGTGACAGAGCCTTCTACATCTCTGGACCAAATCTGTGGAATAGCCTTCCCCAATTTATCAGGAGAGCAGAGACACAATCAACTTTTGAATCTTACCTGAAGACATTTCTGTTCCCCACTGCAACATTATCCCAAGACAAGACTAACTCAATTGTAGCATTACTAGGACAGTACTTGAACTGAATGATGATCTAAGCACTGTTTGAAGACATTGAAATTTGTGAGATATTTCCTATTTTTGAGCAAGCGCCATGAGCGCCCAGCTGAGGCGGATACCGGCGCTTTACAAGAACCCATCATCATCATCATCACTTGTCTTGGTGGTGAATATGAGTACTTGCTTGGATCACAAGATCTCTGGGCATGCTTGATAAGCATGATAAGAGTAACAATGGGCATTTGCCTATACGATCGACATGAAAGCCATTCATAAATTCATGATGAAGGCTTAAAGTGCATTATAGGCATCTATCTCAGATACACGAATCGTGATTATAGACGTTCTTGCTGAATCCAGTTGCTGCTTCATGATGAAGCATCCATTTTCTGTTCTTTCCTCTTTGATAAATCTCCTATGGCAACCATCTCCAAATATTAAAGCTATAGTTTCTAAGTAAGTCGTATGCAAATAATAATATTAATTTCCTGATATTTATGGTAAACAGAAATTCCTCAGTGAGACAATGAACAAACCTGATGGAGGACTAAGCCAGATTATTGCCTTTCCAACAAGAGGACACAACATAATGGAACACCCTTAACATCACCATCAAATATCATCCAACATTGATTAGATAGTGTGTACCACTTCCAGGATTTATTTGCCACAATGTGCTACTCATGGGTATACTGTGAGGTTGTCCAGAGGAATAAACATTTTATGGTACAACTAAGGATGTTCTTCTGGAGGAATGCTGACTTTAATAGTGTCATGCAGATGTACTTTGGACAATCATACAACTCTCTGTACTGAAATCCGACAGGTCGAGCATAGGAGACTGAATGCCAATCAAGAGGACTTTAACACGAACACACCGTTAACCATGTCTTCTTTCGACACAAGTTGCCTCAATGAGACAATGGACATAAGTTGTGTCGGAAGATGTCAAGAGTTTTAGAGAAAGGTTAGGAAGGCTTGCACATTTTAGAGCTCCAAAAGCATCAGTAAGGTAAAGCTCAGAATTGCTACAATGCATTAAAGAGGACCATAAGAGGGTTTGTAGACAAGCCTATAATACATAATTTGTTGACCGGATTGACAATGATCTAGGCTGTAACAATTAGCATGTTGGAAGCCCTTAATATCAATAGCTATCAACTGCATTGGAATATCATTATTAAAGGAAGGCAAATATTTTTAGTCTTAGTATTCACCACTGATCATGATGATGATGACGCTGAAGTCCTGGGACCCAGTCCTGACCCAGATATGGCCAGATAACATATTGTTTAGTCAAGCAGGTGTAGCCAGACTACTGAAGAAAATGTTAAAGAAAACCTGCATGAAGCTACTAGGCCAGACGGAATCTCTGCTGCACTTCTTAATGAGACTACTCATCAGATCTTACCTGCCATAAGTTTGCTTTTCCTGGCCTCACTTTATCATGTTTATGCGGTGAAATTTCAAGAAAGTCTAAGTCGTTCCCATCCACATAAGAAAGGGTTTTCAACTCTAACAAACTACACACCAATTCAAATACTGTGCTTTGTTCTTGCCAATCCCATCATCTTGTCAGACTAACGAGCTTAGGAAGCGAAGAATATATTTCCAGTATTTTTCCTGGAATATAAATCATATTAGGATAGATTTGAATGCTTAGTGATAGCAGCATATTAATTTGAAAAACTGAAATGTTTTCACTGCAGTCAATGTGATAAAAATCAAAATTTCTTTACATTTTCCATATAAGGATACTTATTTGCATAATATGCAAATGAGG
Source organism: Lytechinus pictus (assembly GCF_037042905.1). Lineage (NCBI taxonomy): Eukaryota > Metazoa > Echinodermata > Echinoidea > Temnopleuroida > Toxopneustidae > Lytechinus > Lytechinus pictus. The sequence goes on from NC_087247.1 coordinate 73,077,246, forward strand.
CAGATTTGCTTGCTTTTTTAAATAAAGACATAGAACTTATTTATTCATCATGAACTTTTGTTCAAAATTACTTGCTGTGGACATTTGATTTGTAATCTTTGGATTAATTTCCTCATTTTCTATTTTTTTAAATGGTAATTTGCATAATATGCAAATTAATTTTCAGGTATTGGGATGAATTATCATGCTTAGTGATATAGTAGCATATTAATGTCAACATTAATGAAGTGTTTTCAAGCAGTCTGTATGAGAAAATTCACAATATCTTTACATTTTTCCATATAAGGATGCTTATTTGCATAATATGCAAATGAGGTAGAAATTTTTGCACTTTTGATTAAAAACATTGAATTCAGTTATTTATCATGAATTTCCACTCAAATTAAATTGTTTTGGACATTTAATTTGTAATCTTTGGATTATTTCCCTTTTTCTAATTTTTCATGGCTAATTTGCATAATATGCAAATTTCATAAATTTCCACTGCTTGGATTTCTTGGGACTTTTAGTATGTTGTTTAGGGGACCTTCCTGGAAAGCATTTCAGTGGAATATCTTGTGTTGCAATTAGTGGTGGGTTACCCCCCTATTCTGGCTAGATTGACTGGACTAGAAGATGAATGTGTGAAAGTCAAAACAAAGAAGAGAAAGACAAAAAGAAAGTAAGAAAAAAGGTGGAGGAAAGAAAGAATGAAGGAAAGAAAATTTTCCTTCATTCTTGGAAAGAAAGAAACAAAGAAAGAAGAAAACAGGAAGGAAGGAAGAAAGGGAAAGAAAGTATAAGGGAAAAGAATGAGGACAAAATGAAATAAATAATGAAAGAAAGAAAGGAGGAAAAAGATGGAGGAAAGAATGAGGGGAGGCCAGAATGAAAAAAAAAGAAATAATGGAAGGAGAGATAGAACGAAAATAAAAACGAGTGGAAGGGAGAAGGAATGAAGGAAACAAAAAAAGGAAATGTAATAAAGAAGGCAAGTAAGAGAAAGAAGGAAAGAAAGAAAATGAACAGAGAGAGAGAGAGAGAAATGATCAGGAAATAGAAATAGATATGTAACAAAAAAAGGCAAGAAGGAAAAATTAAGATAGAAGGATAGAAAAGAAAGAAAGAGGAAAAAGTTCAAACTTCAAGCAAATAAAAACAATCCAATCATATAACAAAAATCCTAATGATATTTGGTGTTTTTTTTATATATATTTTAAATAAAAAAAAAACTAAAATGTTTCAGAAATGAATAAAATACGGGACGTCTGGTCCTGGCCCAGTCAGTCCGAAGCTTGCATGCATTCAGCGCGATCTAGCTCGAGACTCGGCTGGCGAGATCGCTCGTGTACGTCCGTACATGCGCTCAGAGGGCGAGAGAGGGGTTTCCCCAGCTAGCTCCTTCGTCGATTAGTAGCGCATGCGCACATTGTAGTTTAGAAAGTAAGATGGCAGCCTCCATCAAACGGGACCGCCCGCTGGCGATAAATTGTCGCCTTTTGTCGGTAAATTGGCGCCACTGTTTTTTTACTGGTATGACATTGTATGAGAGATAATTGGCCGATAATTGCAATTTATCAAAAAATTATTAAACTTTACTGTCAATTTATCTTTTTCATTTTCAAAACAACCACTTGCCCGATCGGGCAATTGACTTTAACTTTAGTTTGAGAAATGCTTGCCCGCACGTCATTTTCACTTGCCCCGGGCAAGCGGGTTTGGCATACTCGTGATATAGGCCCCGCTCGAGAAAAAAATTGTAATCGATCATAACTCAATATCTAGGTTACTAACTTCAGCTCACTATATATAGGCCTACTCGTGATATAGGCCCCGCTGCTGTGTTGAATGGCTTAGAATGTCCGTTCGCGGGGCCTGTTTCACGAGTATAATACTATAATCGTTATATAGGCCCCGCACTACGGCACTTCAGGCACTCCAACACAGTAGCGGGGCCTATATCAGGAGTATATTATTAAGCTTGAATCCTAAGATAGTCGCGAAACTGGCCCCGTCCAATGCGCTTTTCCCAGCATTCGCACATGTGTGGGGCTCGGATGACGGCTATTAGTATACTCGTTATCGAGGCCCCTTGCACTGTTATATCATGGAAAATAACGTGGTCGTGGGGCTTGTTTCCCCGGCCGGTGAGAATTATCATGGGCGGCGCTGGAGGGGGGGGGGGGGAGGGCCTCCAATTTATTTTCCAAACAAACAAGGAGAGAGAATAATAAAATGTGTATGTATTTACTTCTTCAGAAATTTATTTGTCGATTCACTTATATATTAATACATTAACTTATTTATTTATTTATCAATCTATTTCTATTGATTAATTAAATGTATTTTATTCATCATTTAATTTATTTGTTTTCAGTTTTTTTTTCTTTTGTGATATAGAGCGCCATGGGTTAATAAGGCACAACTTAATATAAAAGAAGTAAATATACTAGACAACTTTGAGGTTACGTGTAACTGTCTTTTATAACCATGGCCAAGAGACCAACACAAGGTGGCGCGCTTACACTTTGCAATTGCAACATCGAATTATCATTATAATACGAAAACAACATACTGGCGTGACTGCCTTTTCCTTTTCCTCCTCTTTTACAATATAATCTGTATAACAAAAACATGATGATTCGCAATTAGCTCACTATTAAATAAAAAGGGTAGACCATCGCTAGTGTAAGACTCTAACAAATCTAGACACTAATGTATCATAATGAGTTGAATATTAAACTAACATATTAACACAACAAAGGTCACAATTCAAATAACATCAACTGGCATCACCACTTCCCATCTCTCTCCATCATCAAAAATGGGAAAAACACATGTACGGGCTTGAAAAGGAGTAAACAACAAATCAGTATCCCTATCTAGGCATCAAATCATTACGAGCAAAAAATCGACCCTAATCTACTCCAAAACACAAGGCTCAATTAAAGCTGTGCACTAAAACAATTATCGACACAAATTGAACAACCATAAACCTGCATAAAAAGGATGCATATGGGCAAATGGTTCAAATAATGAAATAAAGACAATCTCTCAGTGCAACGTATCTACATAACAAATAAATTAAATACACAGTTTGACAGCCTCATCCTAAATATAAATTATCTGTGTAACATAAAAGGGACGGCACAAGAAGTACCGAATCATGAGTAGTTCCATACCATCTCAATAGAAGCAGAAAAACTTGCAAAAAGGAAAATGGATCGAATACAAAAAACAGCCAAGTACCCAAAACTTATGACTGTGTAACTACACAAAATTGACACACTCATTAGTACTAGGCATAATGCAAAAGACACATGAACAGACAATGATTGAAAACAAGGGCATATAGATCATTATTCATCACCAGTATGGCATCATAAAAACATTTAAAAAAACATACATCCATAAATCATTTACCCAAAATACGCCACACAAATCAATGACTAACATTATAAAGCGGTTTATTGTGATCAACTAAAATCACACATCAAAATGCAATCCTGTAACATGAAAATACTTGCAAAGAAATATAATGAAACATTCCGGCATAAAATCATAATCAAAATCACTATCAATAATATAAAGAAAGCACTTTAAAGCATGTTGATCGAAGCAAAATATACCTGCAAATAAACATAAAACAAATCATCATGGTAATTGGTATATAAAATCAATTAGGCATCAGTTAATAACTCAAAAGACAAATCCGAATCAAGCAATGAAACTCCTCTTAGTCTGTTCCTCATGATCACATGGTAGAATTGGGAGTCCAATCAAAATAAAAACATATTGTTCACATCTGTAATGGTCACTATCCGACACATAAAGGTACGACCCTGAATATCCTTGGGAAAGCTAGCCGAGCGGAACTGGGCTTAATTAACAAATGTCTCTGTACCATTGATAGTTAGGTGATGGAATCCTAAACCGCGAAGCTCTTCCACTGGGAGAGACAGACCAGCAGGACCATGCCCTGGGTTAGCATGGGGCTGGTCTGGCGGACAAGTGCGACGACAACCTCCAGGGACAGACAGATCAGCAGGACCATGCCCTTGACTAGCATGGGGCTGATCCGGCGGACGAGCATGACATCCTTCAAGAGTGGACAGTTCAGCAGGGCCAAGCTCTAGGTTAGCACGAGGCTGATCTGGAGGGCGAGTATGGCACGCGACATCAATCCAGATGGAATGAACATGGGTATTAGTCATTGAGATGCTAGCCGAGTATGGACATTCAGTTGGAGGAGACGCGTGCAGGGTGAACGACTGAGAGTTCTGCAAGATCATCCCATCCACGACACATGGTACCCGGGCTGGATGGATATCTTGCACAGTAGAGCTACTGCTGCTGACATTAGCCGGGCAAGGAGGCATAGCGGTTACTGTGGTGCTTGCTCTGGGGCAGTTACTCGCGTCGAAGGGCAATACCGAATCGGCCGATGGTGTAACGGTAACGGACATGCTATTGACACTTCCGGGAGTGTCAAACCTTTGATCAAGAGGCAGCACGGTACCTCCACGGTCAACGACACGGTTGCTACCAATGCAGCGATCCAGTAGCATATCAGGCGACATGTTAGGCAAAGTCAGGTTAGGCAAAAATGTCACATCAGACAAAGAGTGAGAACAATAGTTCCGACTAAGATCCAAATCAAGGGACTCTGTGACACTGTAGATCATGTTGGATTGGCAACAATCCCAAAGTAACAAAGACTGAAAATCATCAGCAGAAAGTGGAGAGCAACTCAATCCACTCGGAGTAGGAGAGGCAACATTGCCATGCCAACAATCAATGCAATGAAAAGAAGAAGTTCTTAAAGTTGAATTAAGAAGACGATTCCAAATATTGAGATATTTATATTAATAGCAACCTTACAACCCCCCAAACACTAATAGGTGATTCGACCCCCCATTTTCTTTTTTCAAAATAGTGAATTTGAACGATTTATCCCTACCCATTTTCCCTGAGTTCGCTCCTGCAATGCCTACCGAGACGGGTGTTCTTTGAGTGTGACGTCACCGGGGGGTATTCGGTCCCGGTTTAGTAAACAAGGCAGTGCCGTTTTGTGTACTATGCACGTACTCCTTCATATGGAATAACTGCAGTTGAAGTTGTATCTGCGAGCCATAGAACTTGCAAAGAGGAAATGATTAAAATATTTGTGGCCGTACTATTATTCCAAATATGTGAATTCCCTCAGAATGATACCATAGACCCTAAAGGAATAATTTCAAGGTGAATAATATGAAATTTGATCGAGATCTTCTCACCAGTCGATAACGTAGCAGACGTGTTATTATGACATATTTATCCGCGTGTGACGCGGCTCTTGCAAAAAAACACAGTTGGTTGCGGAATTGCTTTGTGCCGACCGGCCGCCCGCTCCGGCGCAGCTAGCTGTCGAGCTACCGTACCGTTCTTGTTGTCTTCGGCTTCAACCATAGAGATGTATACTAATTACTATATATCTTTCTGTCTTCAACTCACTTCCGAATTGCGTTTGTATGTGTGACGGTGACCCCTAGCGTAATTAAATATAGAAAACAACTCAGAAGGCCGAGAAAGAATACCGTACGTTTGGTTCAAGATTGTTCTGTGGAATGAGCTATGAGTGGAAATGATCCAGAGGATATAAAAGTGGAGTCAAAGACAAAAGAAAAGAAGAAAAAACGCCAGGGGATCGCTGCACGGCCATGAACTAAGTCGACATACCAGACCATAACAGTACACTCAATGCCTGGGTGTTGTGTGTACTAGTATTATGCGTTCAGCGCGCGCTGAGCTAGCCGCCGGAATTACTTTCCAGCTACTCACTTGATTGAACATCGTGATAAAATAAATGAGAAATAGTGAAAATATCATTCAATAACTCACTGTTTGCTATCTTACATCATGATTGAAGAGTTCATGGTGGTTATTCATACTGTTTTTTATACAGGGAAAGTAAAGATTTGTACATATCAGTCCTATTTGTTTGATTTGAGTTGCTTTGAAAAAAAATTGTAAAATATCTTTCTCTCTCTGCATAGCATTTCTGTATGACATTCAGGCACCTCTTATACTAAATTCCCCCCGGTGACGTCACACTCCGAGTGACTTTTCTGCACACTCGTCTCTCGGGCTCTGACAGGTGGCTAATTTCATAGACTTTCAAAGCAAAATATCGAGAAGGCAGAGGATTATTGTGACATGCTATGTGTTTGAACAACTTATATATACTATATATTGTATGTAGAACCTATATTTATGGAAACTCACCCCCTTCTTAATTCAACTTTAAATCACTCAAACGTAAAACTGGATGGGAACATGAACTGCTTTCATGAGTGTCTGAAACTCTACACTCTTGGAACAATGAAGGCTCACTGACCTTGATATCATGACCAGTAATTACTTCACTGATATTCAACACTATGTCATTTTTCTTTGTTTCATTTGCACCTGTTATGTGATCAATAGGCACATCATTTCCATTAGCTTTATTAACCACACCAACATAGGCTTCATATCCATTTTCCTCATTACATTGTTTTACATCACCTTGGTCACTTTCATAAACCAAACCATCACAAGCTGCATACTCAACCTCCTCATTCCATTCTTTCATGTCAGCACTGTTTGTTGCATTCACCTCATCATCACTAGTCACGTATCCATCATCTGCATTACATTGTTTCACATCAACTATGTTAGAGTCATGACCTCCACCATCACTACTCTTGTATCCATCTACATTGCATGGTTTCATTTCACCTTTGTCAATTTCAAGCACCTCACCATTACTAGTCTCATCTCTTCGATCTTCATTACAAGATTTACCATCATTACATTGAGATTCATTCAACTCGCTATCACTTGTCTCATATCCATCATCTCCTTTGTGTATGTTAGTGTTTACTGGTGTGACTCTGGTCCCTAATGTAACATGATTATCAATCTCATGACTATCATCCATTTCACTCTCATTCATCTCATGCTCCCGATCAATGAGAATGTGATTTGTAATTGAATGTATGCCAGCGAGATCAACATCACGAAAACATGGCGGAGCTGCTCGAGATGACAAACCATAGCAGAAAGCAGTACCGTCTCCAAACCTGATCAACTGCTTGGAGGGGCGAACTGAAATATCGTTCTGCTCCATGAATGGAGCCCCAGCAACAATACTGCGAGAACCACGCAAGTAGTCATCATGGACTACCACACCATCAAACCAAAGCTCACAATCATCATACAATAATGTGAACTGAGTCAAACCGACCACCAGGGTCTGATCAACTAGACTAACAATGGACACACCATCAACAAAATAATCATCAAAACCAAAATTGTCAACAAGAATCTCAACACCAATATCATCCGCTACAGATTCAGTGATTAAATTTAGCTGTGATCCGCTCTTTAATTCAACATTAATCCGCGAATTATCAATTGTGCGGGCACAAAAACAAGGCTTATTCAATATCTGCTTGCTAGCAGAAAACTGGCGCAACCCTGGTTGCGACGACCTGCTAGCCGAACGCCAGCTCGACGCATCGTGAACGGCTGCCGCGGCGGTCAACGCGGCCCTGGCCATGGTATATGTGGGACTACACAAATTTATATTCGGGAAGGGACCCAACCTCTCGTCTACCACCGATAGAACACGGCGTGCCTAGCCCCAATTTATAGGGTTAAATTAACTTGGGAAGGCTTATGTATACTCGATGGGTGGATACAATCCAGCTGCCACCACGCCATGGGTTAATAAGGCACAACTTAATATAAAAGAAGTAAATATACTAGACAACTTTGAGGTTACGTGTAACTGTCTTTAATAACCATGGCCAAGAGACCAACACAAGGTGGCGCGCTTACACTTTGCAATTGCAACATCGAATTATCATTATAATACGAAAACAACATACGGGCGGAGAGTAAGATTTATCATTCGTTTTTAATTATTTTTATGTGTGGAAGTTCACTTAATTATTTCAATCTATTTTAATTGATTAATTAATGTATTTATATTGATTAATTCATGTATTTATATTTATTCATCAATCATTGGTTTTCATTTTTTTTGGTGATATCCAATGCTCTTGTCCCAGCATTCGCACGTGTGTGGGGCTCGGATGACGGCTATTAGTATACTCGTTAACGAGGCCCCTTACACTTGTTATATCATGGAAAATAGCGTGGTCGTGGGTCTTGTTTCCCCGGTGAGTGATATCATGCGCGCGCTGTAGAGGCCCGGGGGGGGCTCCAATTTAATTTTAAAAAAACAAGGGGAATAATAAAGAAGTGAGTATAAAATTTCTGCATGACAATGGAGTAGGATCCATATGGGCGACTTGTTTTAGGCATGATGTTATCCTTCCAGTTTTCAGAGAAAAATCAACCTGACGCCGCCCTCGTGTTGTTAATATTTTGCTTTTAAAGATCTGCTCTCTGAATAACTTTTGATAAATTCGTGAAGGATTCATTCATTTGCTAATTTTTTGGAGTGTTTTCGATGTAACGTTAGGCCTATATATAGTTATTTTTGTTCCATTATCCATCGTAATTTGTATTTGCTAGTTATTTGATAACCTCGTTTTATTCAGCATTTCATTTGAATTATTTTTTGCGGGGAGGGAGGTGTCATTAATAATTAAATTATATAGTTCTTGTATAATTTTCCCCAATCTTTCACTGACGTAATGCTGCGAATGAATTAATTTATTCATTCATGTATCATAATCTATTTATAATCACCTGGATGTAAGAAGTCAATATACATTTTTTTTCAAATCGGCTTTCTTCTCTTATTCAATATTGAATCATTCATCTGGCTTCCTGCGTATTATCAATTTGTATTTTTTTCATTCCTTTCATAAATCCCCCCCCCCCCCCGCTTCCCCACTTTTCATCCATTTAAGTTCAGAAAAGAAAACGAATAGGCATATTCGTTCGGGGAAAATGTATTAATTTTCTTTTGGTCAATTTTATTATTGCTTGAGGGATATCTACGCTATAATTAACTTAATCTATATTTTACTGAGACTCATTCCCCTCCCGGCCCCCACAATTGGGGATAGGCCTATCATTATCTATATTATCTAAGTACGTTAAGTACGTTTTCTCTTTTACCTAAATATCAATTTATTAATCTTTTATTTTTTTAAAAGCTTACTAATACCGTTCATTGATATCCCAGTATTTCTTCAGCTAATTAACCTATCAACTTAAATTATTTTCTCATCCTGCATTCATTTTAATCAATCCACTTGGATATTGTTTGTAACTGTATTTGATGGCATGGTTTTTAAAAATGATAGATTTCGATTGTTTGCTGGTATACATGGTAGTTGGCCTGAAATAACGGCATTCCGCATCAACATATTATTAAAAAAAAACATTTATTGATCGATCGTCATTTCATTAATTCACCATCCAAATATTCCTTTTTTTTTTCTTCGCCTATATGGTATTCATTTATTTACTAATTCATACACCCTCACCCCCCGATTTTATTAAAAGATTTAATAATTTCGGAAAAGTGTCTCAATGTGTTTTTATAATTTATTTTCATGCACGAATTATTCTACTATTTCCTTATCTGTGATATTTTATTTCAGGAGTTTAATGTGTCCCCCAGATCCGAGATTTCGTAGCGGGGGGGGGGGGGGGGGGGGGAGCGCAAATTTTAGAAGACAGTTGGTGGCGCATAGGTCTGTCTGGTTGAATGCGTCAGAAAAAAATATACACACAGGTACGGGTCCAGTATTTTTAAAGGGGCGGGGGTACAGGCCGGTTGGACACATTGCCATTCATGAAATCCCTGTTCGCGGCCACTCAAAGAGTGGGGGGGGGGGCGTTGTGATATGGAAGTTTATGTACATTTTACTTTAATATTTACCAACAAGATAGGCCTACCATGACTATACGGCCGAACTAAACGAGAACGTTAACTGTGAAAAAAAATTAATTATAATCCATGTGTTAAAAGCTATGAATGGAGCACACTAAGCTCTTATTAATCCTAAACAACAAACGTTTATTTTATATTTTAATTTCTGAACTGAAAATCGAATGTAAAATAAGAAAGTTATAACATTTTGAAGTTTAGTTTAATTCAACATAATAGTTATATATGAACAACCAAGGCGGTATGCAAATGAGGAAACTGATGACGCCACCCACTCACTATTTCTTTAGTATTTTATTATATGAAATATATTTTCCAATTTTCTCCTCATTGTCAAGTGAAACAATGATTAATTCCTCCCTGAACATGTGGAATATATGGTTCAGTCACGTTGGCCCTTATTGTAAAATCTGTGAAAATTGAAATATTGTATAATTCAAACAATAAAAAAAAAGAAATATAGCGAGGGACATCATCAACTGTATCATTTGCAAGCAAATGAGTTGTGCATATCACTGTTTTGTGAAAAATAAGCGAAACTTTAAAATATCACAACTTTCTTATTTTACATCCGATTTGATGAAATTTCCAGCGTTATGCTAGTTTGATTTTTCTCTATTTATTCAAATCAACATTTTTCTGGGGTGAACTTGACCTTTAAATAAAATATAAATTCCTTTTATGTAACGAAAAATAAGGTTATAACACCTGCAACTACGACTAATTAAAAAAAGGTAAACGATTATTTTTAAATTTAGATTGTATATCTATACTTTCTTGAAATTGTTAAAGTCATTCATGCCTGAATGATCGAGGAATCTTCTGAGGATACCAGGTGAAAGAGTAGATATTCTGAGCTTTACAATGATTGCCGTCATCATTTTGTATATCCACAAGAACTTCCAGAATGAATAAAATTAAATGAAATGTACGAGCCTGTATCAACATAAGACCTAGGCCTAAGCACGCCTTTTAGATAACAAAAATATATATATATATAATAAATAAATATATAGATAATAAATAAATAAATGAACTTCCACACATAAAAAGAATTAAAAACGAATGATACCTCTGACTCTCTATATCACAAAAGGAAAAATATTAATACAAATAAATTAAATGATTAATGAATAAATATAAATATATTACTCAATCAATTAAAATAGATTGATAAATAAATAAATAAATGAACTTCCACACATAAAAAGAATTAAAAACGAATGATACCTCTGACTCTCTGTATACATCACAGAAGAAAAAAAACTGAAAACAAATAAATTAAATGATTAATGAATAAATATAAATACATTAATTAATCAATTAATTAAAATAGATTGATAAATAAATATGAATACATTAATCAATCAATTAATTAAAATAGATTGATAAATGAATAAATAGATGAACTTCCACACATAAAATTATTAAAAAACGAATAATACCTCTGACTCTTTACATCACAAAAGACAAAACACTGAAAACAAATAAATTAAATGATTAATGTATAAATATAAATACATTAATTAATCAATATAAATACATTAATTAATCAATTAAAATAGATTGAAATGAGTGAACTTCCACACACAGAAATAATTAAAAACGAATGATACCTCTTACTCTCTATATCACAAAAGAAAAAAACCCTGAAAACAAATAAATTAAATGATTAATTAATCAATTAAAATAGATTGAAATAAATGATACCTCTGACTTTCTATATCACAAAAACAAAACTGGAAACAAATAAATTAAATGATGAATAAAATACATTAATTAATCAATAGAAATAGATTCATAAATAAGTTAATAACTATATTAATATATAAGTAAATTGACAAATAAATTTCTGAAGAAGTAAATACATACACATTTGTATTACTCTCTCTCCCCCCCCCCCCTCCAGCGCCGCCCATGATAATTCTCACCGGCCGGGGAAACAAGCCCCACGACCACGTTATTTTCCATGATATAACAGTGCAAGGGGCCTCGATAACGAGTATACTAATAGCCGTCATCCGAGCCCCACACACGTGCGAATGCTGGGAAAAGCGCATTGGACGGGGCCAGTTTCCGACTATCTTAGGATTCAAGCTTAATAATATACTCGTGATATAGGCCCCGCTACTGTGTTGGAGTGCCTGAAGTGCCGTAGTGCGGGGCCTATATAACGATTATAGTATTATACTCGTGAAACAGGCCCCGCGAACGGACATTCTAAGCCATTCAACACAGCAGCGGGGCCTATATCACGAGTATATATAGTGAGCTGAAGTTAGCAACCTAGATATTGAGGTATGATCGATTACAAGTTTTTCTCGAGCGGGGCCTATATCACGATTTTGCCGCGGGTTTGTCGCGCCCTACCCTTAACGAGTGCATGTGCGGCCCGCGTCCAAAACTGAAACTGAAAAAACACCCCTTTAAACATGTTTTTTGGGTCATGCATGTGTACAGCATATTTAATCGGTCCTCCCGGGTGATTTACCTTTTTATGTCAGCTTGTCATTTTATCTGGTACAAATTTCTGTATTTATGTAATCTAGACTATATCTCCTTGTTTGAATCATAGATTTTTATCTTCGTCTTAAATGATTGAGAACTACAACTTCATGTAACTGTAGGGAATTACAGTAAACTTGAAACAGAAATCTTTGTCAAGTGGATCTAATTAAGAGGTTCGGTTTTTGGTTATAAAATAATACAGTAGCAGGATGGACTGAATTTGGAGGGCAAGGGTTGTAACAGAGAGTGTCACAAACTTTCATATATATGAAGAGGACAGGGGGCTATGATTGCGCACCATAATAGGACCTACAGTAAAGATAAAATTTTTCAATTAGTATTATGTTCGTAAGAGTAATTGTGCAAAAATTTCATAAAAATTTGAGCTAACGTGAATTACAAAAAAACAGGGACGTGTCACGTCCCTGCAAAAAAAAGGAAAGAAAAAAAGGGCCTGTCACTATTAGATTGGGAAAAATGATGCCCTATTTCTGCTGCTCTCTTTCATTTAACACACAATTCAGGGATTTTAATTTTAATTAAAAAAAGGCTGCACTTTTCATGTTCCATGAAAAGCCTGAAATTATTTTTAATAGTATTGCACCATTTAGAATTTTGATCTATAGTGGTATTCTAAAAGTTGTTTTAACTTTTCTTGTAATTTTTCTTGTGATCCAGCTCGATAACAGCTTGGTAATATTATCACAAATTGGTATCCTGAAAATGATCTATTAAGGACGTCTCCTAATTTATCTCTGTCATGCTCAATATTTTATCATCAACCAATCGTTAAGGTTTTTATTTGCTTAGGGCAATCGATAAAATCATCTTTTTTATAACTAAAATTAGCTCAGAATTGGTCTCCAGAATTTTTCCACTTGTAAAACAAGATTGATTTTTTGTGGAATCCAGCAAGAGATTATTATTTTTGATGGAGAAATATCACATGCTGGCAGCTTTATGTTACAATAGCCCCCTACCTCCTGTAAATTCTATTGTATTTTCCAAAGTAAACAGAATTTTCAGAATAACTTTATGTCAATATGTTATCTTGCGCACAGAAATTTACGCACCGTTTTTACACATATTTTAGCTCTGTCATCATGCATGCTCTGAAAGTTACAAGAAAAGAGAATACAGATTTTATCAATTTATTGTAACTCTGAATATACTGGAATATCTGTCTTAAAGACAATTTACTGAATATGGCCCCTGGGCTTTAAATGAAGTGGTATCTATCTGTATGGTTAACATTGCTATTCTTGTAATAGAGACTTTGAGTGTGATTGGCTGCTGAGCCATGTCAACTATTTGCCATAATTGCAAAGTTGCTATAGTTGTAACTCTTTATGAAATGGATCCCAGATGTCAAGTTTGTGGTCACTGTTTGCCTTCTTTGATTAAAATCACGCCTTGTTCTTTTGTCTGTTTCATTATTACAGGGATGTCAAATTTTGGTGGATACTGTGCAGTGAGCAACAATTAGTCTTTTCTTCATCAAACCAACCAGTGTTGTATTTGTTTTACAATGTGGCGCGTAAAGCCACTCACTGTTGGTTCTCTACCTTCACTATTGTCTCAAGTGGGACTATGTCGTCACGCAAGTGCAGCAGCAGCAGCAGTAGGGAAAGGGAAGCAGCGAATAATGGCTATCAGACGAGAGGATTATGGATCACAATGGGAAAGAAGAGCACCTCTCAATCCATTACATGTCAAATCATTGGTTGATCAAGGTGTCAAAGTACTTGTGCAACCTTCCAACAGACGTGCATACCCATTACAGGTATTAAGAATATATCCAGGGGTGCTTTCACCATATGTCAAATGTGATATCAACTCATGCTTCAATCTCCAATTGCTGCTTATGCAATGCTGTTTATCCATATTGGAAGTGTGCTACATGTATCACATATTCATCAATGAGTTCATGCCGGGGGGGGGGGGGGGGGGAGGGGGAGAGGGTGTCCACTTCCATTGCAAATTGGAGAGCATCCATGAGAATCATCCTGAAAAAAAGCACCCCAGGCAATGGCAGGCTGGTAGGACACGCTAAACATGGATTTTGTGCAGATGTCCTAGATTTACACCTCCTAAACAATGTGGAGCGTTGTGGCCCAGTGGATTAGTCTTCGGACTTTGAAACAGAGGGTCGTGGGTTCGAATCCCAGCCATGGCGTAATTTCCTTCGGCAAGAAATTTATCCACATTGTGCTGCACTCGACCCAGGTGAGGTGAATGGGTACCCGGTAGGATTTATTCCTTGAACGCTTTAGCGCCTATAATTATGGCCGCTTAGCTACAGCCGGGGTAATAATAATATACCAAGTATAAGTCAGCGCCTTGAGCACATAATCAATGTGGATTTGGCGCTTTATAAATGCTCTTTATTATTATTATTATTTCAGCAGTCTGCAAATTACAATGCTCTTTATATTTGTCTTTTAGGCTATCATGATTTAGGTGGTGTGTTTTTTGTCTCACCTGCATAGCAGAGTGAGACTATAGGCGCCGCTTTTCCGACGGCGGCGTCGGCGTCAACACCAAATCTTAACCGAAGGTTAAGTTTTTGAAATGACAGCATAACTTAGAAAGTATATGGACCTAGTTCATGAAACTTGGCCATAAGGTTAATCAAGTATTACTGAACATCCTGCCTGAGTTTCAGGTCACATGACCAAGGTCAAAGGTCATTTAGGGTCAATGAACTTAGACCATGTTGGGGGAATCGGCATCAAAATCTTAACCTAAGGTTAAGTTTTGAAATGTCATAACTTAGAAAATATATGGACCTAGTTCATGAAACTTGGACATAAGGTTGATCAAGTATTACTGAATATCCTGCCTGAGTTTCAGGTCACATGACCAAGGTCAAAGGTCAAAGTAATCGAGTGTCACTGAACATTCTGTTGCAAATTTCAGGTCACATGAGCAAGATCAAAGGTCAATGAACTTTGGCCAAATTGGGGGTATCTGTTGAATTACCATCATAACTTTGACAGTTTATGGATCTGATTCATGAAACTTGGACATAAGAGTAATCAAGTATCACTGAACATACTTTGCAAGTTTCAGGTCACATGATTAAGGTCAAAGGTCATTTAGGGTCAATGAACTGTGGCCAAATTGGGGGTATTTGTTGAATTACCATCATAACTTTGAAATTGTATTGGTCTAGTTCATAAAACTTGGATATACATGTAAGAGTAATCGAGTGTCACTGAACATTCTGTTGCAAATTTCAGGTCACATGAGCAAGATCAAAGGTCAGTGAACTGTGGCCATGTTGGGGGTATCTGTTGAATTACCATCATAACTTTGAAAGTTTATGGATCTGATTCATGAAACTTGGACATAAGAGTAATCAAGTATCACTGAACATCCTGTGTGAGTTTCAGGTCACATGATCAAGGTCAAAGGTCATGTAAGGTCAATGAACTTTGGCCAAGTTGGGGGTATTTGTTGAATTACCATTGTAACTTTGAAAGTTTATTGGTCTAGTTCATAAAACTTGGGACATAAGAGTAATCAAGTATCTTTGAAGATCCCGTCGAAGTTTCAGGTCACATGACCAATGTCAAAGGTCATTTAAGTTCATTGAACTTTGGCCATTTTAGAGGTAATCATTAGATTGCTGTCATAACTTTCAAAGTTTATAGATATAGTGTATAAAATGTGGACATAGGGGTAATCAAGTATCACTGACAAGTTTTAGGTCACATGATCAAGGTCAAATGTCAATGAATATAGTATTGTGTCATTATATGAATGTTTTTTTTGTGAATAATTATTTTATAGTAGTTTTCAAAGTCAGCACCGCTACTATATTGAATCGCGTGATGCAGGTGAGACCGCCAGAGGCATTCCACTTGTTTTTCTTATTTTTTTGCGTTTTTTACATTTGTTAGCATTCCATACTTACCCGTGAAAAACAACCCCTTTTCCACATTTTTTCATACAGTGCTGTTCACTCGTCAATGACAGTGACCCACATACCCCCCCCCCCCCCTGCGTTAAATATTTGCATTTTGGCTTCGAACACAACTTTAAATTTTTAACACACTTAATTTTTCAGGGAACAGTCTGGCTAAATATAAATTTGAGTATAATTGTTATTTGTTGTGTTTGATCAGGATTATGAGAGAAGTGGTGCAATCATCCAAGAAGATATAAATGAAGCATCTCTTATCATGGGTGTTAAGCAGGTTCCAATCCCTCGTCTAATTCCAAGCAAGACTTATTGCTTCTTCTCACATACCATCAAAGCACAGACAGAAAACATGCCTATGTTAGATCAGCTGCTTGAAAAGGTATGCATCCATTTCATTTCTTCATATTTTTCATAACCATTTTACAGTTTTTGTATCTGGTGAAATAAGGAGATTAAAGAGAGTCCAAGTTTATATGTAATTGCCAAAATTATTTTTGTAAATTAAATTCTGATCAAATCAGTTCTCAGAATTCCATATAGCAGTTTTAGCAATATACCTGTAAGTACTCTATATTTTATTTAGGTAAATAATGAGATAAGTATTTCTGTAAACAATGTGGTTGTAGAATTTGGTAGCTTTTTTAAAAGGGTCCATGAACGTGATTGTGTTTTGCCCATAACATGACAATAAACTAACATGAAAGAAGACTACATGTTGTCTGTTGAGCCTCTGAAACTAATTAGCAGGGTAAATTTATGAATTACTTTGTAATGGAGCACATTACCAATCAATTTGAATTTGTTGCTATGTCAGTAGAGTGGTCATGAAAGACGGCTCTTGATTGGCTTCTACTATATTGATAAAGAAATTGAACGTGATGCAAAGGGCCATCTTACATGACTTCGCAGATAGTCAGTGTAGACTCTGTATTTTGTAGAATTTATAACCTTGAAACAAAATCATCTTGGAAATAATGATAATGAAAGCAAGAGGCCTGGAAAAGTTGCTTTTGATTCATTTTTTATTGAAATGGTAGGTTAGAATGCCAAACTTCAGGATATAGGATCTGCTTTCTCTGTATCTAATTGATAACCAATTATTGCAACATTATTGATGAATTATTTTTTTATTTTTACTGTTCACTAAGACAACAATGCAATCATAGTCAAATGGTGGCATTAAAACAGTGGTGCATAGTAACATAATTAGGACATTAGGAAGATACTGTTTTCATGAAACTCAGTTAAGAGGAAAAAGGGTAACAATATGACACATTATCTAGATTTAAATGAAAATAAACAATGAACAGTGCTTGCTAAGGAAGGCCACAAGATGAAGTTTTGATCCAAATGAAAGATTTTTTTTCATTGAGTGTCAATTTGGAGTTCTTTATCCACAAAGATAAATTGTCCTCATTAATTCCATATAGACAATGTTTCTGAATAGGATTTCTTCTTCTGTCAATATTTCCTTAAAATGCTGATTTCATAATGTACCCCTTCATCCACTATGACGAGTTGATTGTATAGCAGTACAACTTAAACCATTCAAATATATTTTTATCATCCTTGCCACATTATGGGATATTGAAAATAAGTTCAGAATTTTTAGGCAACTTAGCAAAATATTATTTTATACCAAGTTCACATGAAATGTTCTTTCAAATATTTTTTTTTTTGAAGAATATACGGCTTTTGGATTATGAAAAGATTGTAGATGAAAACGGCAAACGAATGGTGGCTTTTGGAAAGTTTGCTGGTATTGCAGGGATGATCAACATTCTACATGGAATAGGACTCAGACTTCTAGCTTTAGGCCACCACACACCATTCATCGTAAGTAAATTCATATTCATTGTAAATATGATGGGAACTCAGAAAATAAGTAATAAAAAGCAAATTTAAGTAGTATGATTGTACGATAATCTGAATAATTGAAAAAAAAAGACTTTGATGAAATCGTATTCTTGAATTACCTTCCTTCATTCTGACATCAGTTTTTGGTCAAACACCAGTGTGATTATTGGAACTACACAAGAGTTAAAAGGATAGGATACGTGATTAGATTTTTTGGGGGGAAGCAATTTGATAATGTACCTGAGATGAAATTCTGCAGTAAATAGTTTTCATTTCATAGAGACTATTTTTTCTTTTTACATTGGGGCAATTGTTTTTTTGGGGGAGTTATTTCATTCATTAGAAGGGATACCTTTTTTACCCAACAAGTTAATATGCAGTACATGCAAATATTCTGCTTTTGTAGAATATTAATTTTCTAAAGGTAGATTTAGGTAAATTTTAGGAATGATTTGGGCTGTGTTGAGGGAGATATCACCAATTGCACTTGTATATTTCCTGTCCTGTTTGTAATGTACCATTGTAACTGAAGTTTTAGTAAAAGGCCACCACACATCTTTCAGTTATTCTAATGCCTGAATTTGGAATAAAATGTTATACGGTACATTAGTTGTGAAGATCAAAACCTGGAACATACTACTCTCCAAAGTTATTATTCGTAATATGAACTCTAAGTAAAAGTCTGTTCCTTTTACCCCATCATTGATATGAAAGTAAAATTGCGTCCTACTGGTAATGACATCATAGCAATCATATGATAACCCAATGTGGTCATTACTTCAAATGAAAGGCTTGTCAAGTATCTAACTTTGATATTAGTATTTTTGATAGTTTTCCTCGTATCAGATCATCCTAATTGTTTATATGATTAGGAAATATGCAAAATGCCATTTAATCTAATATCAGATTATATAAGAGTCATCTGGTATTCTGAGGCATTTAGAATGACAGAGTTTTAAGATGTTTTGATGATATTGTTCTCCAGCATATAGCAGCTGCACATAATTACAGGAATAGTAGCATGGCAAGACAAGCAATCAGAGATGCAGGATATGAGATCTCATTAGGTTTGATGCCAAAGTCAGTTGGTCCTCTTACATTTGTCTTCATGGGATCAGGAAATGTATCACAAGTAAGTTTTTATTGCACTCTATGGTCACCACCAAGTTACTATATCAGTTATTCCCTTTTTTCAAAAGATTACATTTAATCTTACATTTTGCAGTTGTGGTATATTAAAGAGTTCCATTATTGTCTCACCTGCATAGCACAGTGAGACTTCAGCTGCCGCTTTTCTGACATCAGCAGAGTGAACATCGAAATCTTAACCAAGGATAAGTTTTGAAATGTCATCGTAACTTGGAAAGTGTATGGACCTAGTTCATGAAACTTGGACAAGGGTACTAATGAAGTATCATTGATCGTCTTGCATGAGTTTCGGGTCACATGAACAAGGTCAAAGGTAATTTATGGTCAATGAACTTTGACCATGTTTTGGGTATCAATATTGAAATCTTAATCAAGGTTAAAGTTGATATAAGAAGGAAATAAATATCTATAAATTTGGTGTCTACGCAAGCCTACATCCTTCATAACCTTTTCATTGACATACTAAATCACAAGATCTTCTGGCTTCTTGAAATCCTCAATTGAAATGCCCCAAACTAGCCTCTTCCATGAGCGTGAAAACTCCACATGGTACAGTGTAAATGGACCAGTTCATGTGATGCCACATCATGGCATTAGAATATTGATGTCCCCGAATGTACACAGAAAACAACGCAAGAAATATGGAGAAACTTTGTAATGAGTTTTTAAAAAGGTTGAAAGTTATATAACCTGAAACCCTATGTACAATTGTTCATATCGTGTATATAAACTCCTCAAAAAAAGTTTGGAAATCTGACTCTGATTGATAATCCCTCCTCAGTTTTAGGGAATATTAATAAGTGATTGATACCAATGAATACATGTAGATCATTTAATTCTCTTTCCACTTGTAATCAACTTCACACTATAAAATGATTAATACTTAAATCATGTAATAAAAAATGAGCAAAAATTTAAAGAGAAGGGATTTAATAGTATGGTTATTATTTTGCCATTTCATCAAAGATATAGATTTATAAGTTATTAATACTAAAAATCATTCTTTTGCTTTTGAATAAGAGAATCTAGACTAAGCCCAACTAATGACTTGTGTTTATTATGTATTTCTTTTTATACGCCCGTCCTAGACGGGGACGTATTATGGTATCACGCTCGGTGTCCGTCCGTCTGTCTGTCCGTTAAATTTTTCTTGTAAACGCAATAACTTTATTTTGATGTAACCTAGGCTCATATAATTTGGTGTGTATGATACTAGCATAGATCCCAGCAAGCCTATTGATTTGAGGTCCAAAGGTCAAGGTCACAGTGACATATTTTCATCTTACCCTTCTGAAGTCCTTGTAAACACAATAACTTTAGTTTAACTTAACTTAGGCTCATACAATTTGGTGTGTATGATACTAGCATGGATCCCAGGAAGTCAATCAATTTTTAGGTCATAAGGTCAAAGGTCAAGGTCACAGTGACATATTTTCATCCGACCCTTCTGCAGTCCTTGTAAACATGATAACTTCAATTTAACTTAACCTAGGCTCATATAATTTGGTCTGTAGGATACTAGCATAGATTCCAGGAAGCCTAATGATTTTGAGGTCAAAGGTCAAGGTCCCACTGACATGTTTTCATCTTACCCTTCTGAAGTCATTGTAAACGCGATAAGTTTAGTTTAACATAACCAAGGCTCATATAATTTGGTGTGTATGATACTAGCATGGATCCCAGGAAGCCCATTGATTTTGAGGCCAGAAGGTCAAAGGTGAAGTCACCACCTTCCACTTTTCTTGCTTGACCAATAACTCCATTTTCTGCGTTATGTGCTCGCCTTAGCGATACTCTTGTTGACTGATACACTTGATTTCTTTCATTATAATTTGGTAGGGAGCAAAGGAGATGATTGATGAGCTACCTGTTGAATATGTTGAGCCACAGGACTTGAAAGAAGTTGCACAACATGGAGGTAAAGGATTAATAATCATTTTACATTATTCATTTTTTTACAGGGATTTCTGAGTGAATATGGTATACTATAAAGCAATTTTTTCTCTACCAAACTAACATTTAAAAAAATATACACATACCAGGTATTTAAAACATTAATGTTCTAGATCAAATGTTGTTAATTTGAGAGATATGCAATATTGATGTGTCTATCTAACAACCATGACTGATATTGCATTTTTGTAGTGCATGACATCTGGTGATAAAGCACTTTATTTTGAAAAAAAAAAAACAATATGGTCAGGAGGATTGAAAAACTTGGCTGTCATAAGTGAGTATTGATTGAGATATTCTTATTTATGACTTATGGCTACAATAAAGATCTGGATTCAGACAGGATTTCAGATGATAGATTATATGGTCGTTAAAAATGAAAAATTAAATTATCAAAGTAAGATACTATTTGTATTGATTTTGGTAATAGCAATATGTGTTACATACTCTACTTAATGACATTGCATGACAGGAATTCTTGGCTATGCAGAAGGACAAGGAACATAAATGCATATGTGAGGTAACAAAATAATGCACTTTATTGATGATGTTGTGATACTGCCAATACCCTAAACAGATACAAGGAAGATCTATGCGACTGTAGTGAACAGAAAACATCATTTAGTGAGGAAGGATGGAGGAGAGTTTGAAGCAGCTGAATATGATGCATATCCAGATAGATATAAATCAGTCTTCAATGAAGAGGTGAGCCTAATATGCCACTTTATTAGCTCTTATGGTGAAGAAATATGGGTTTGGCTAAAGCCCAGTGTACACTATGCGATGTAATTGCACTAAGATCTGATTGCAACAAAATTGCAGACTGTGAGCCAACCTACAATGCTGTGCAGCTTCGATCTGACCTGTTGCAGAAAAATCGCAGACCAAGCGTCAGACATTTGACGTGTCAAATTTTCCTTGCAATTTTTCTCTGATTTTGATAATTTTAGCCAATTAGAATTGTCCTAAACGATGATGTCATGACCAATTTCCTGCGCCACTAAAAACGCATAGACAAGGACTAATGGCCAAAATCACAGTTGTTGTTCAGGCCTGGCTTCACCGAGTCTGACCCGGTCGCATGATTAGGTTGGTGCGCTGGATCTCCATGCGACTCAACATTGTAAATTGGAAAATGACGTCTTATTTGACTAAATTTTAAATTCATTTGACATTTAAATCTAAAAGTCTGAAGTTAGGCCATTTCCAGAATGTATGCCCAATGGTTCAAACCAATGATTAGAATAAAACAGTCCCAGAAAAGTGCCAACCATACAGCATTATCTTGTTACTTTTGACATTATATGGACATAATTAACATGGAGAATATGTATGTAAGTCATTTGCTAGTCTACTACTTTTAAGATAGATATTGTGATTTTTATCTTACTTCATCATATACTAGGTTGCACTTGGCTTGTCATATTTGTCTTGCATTTCTTACACAGCATTCATTATACTTTAGTTTACAACCAATCAGCTTTATTGATATATTTGTTATGGAAATATAATATGTAAAATATGATATTCCTTTTGTAGATTGGTCCATGGGCATCATGTATCATTAATGGTATCTTCTGGGATGTAAAGCATCCTCGTTTCTTGACCAACATGGACACCCAGACCCTCTTAGGTCCAGTGGCTGTTCCACCAACCTCCAATGAGCCAGGTTGTCCTACTCTCCCTCATCGTCTTCTGGCTATCTGTGACATCACAGCAGATCCAGGTGGTTCTATTGAGTTTATGACAGAGTGTACTACCATTGAGTCACCATTTTGCCTGTATGATGCTGATCATCGCCACCAACACTTCAAATCTTTACGGTTCTCTGGTGATGGAGTCTTGGTGTGTTCTATCGATAACATGCCAGCTCAGTTGCCTCGTGAAGCAACAGACTTCTTTGGTGGTCTCTTGTTTCCTCTTGTTCCTGAACTGGTAAGATATTGTGACATTCATTTTAAATGCTTTATTAAAATCGCCACTCCAGGGCCCCATAACCAAGGCTCGTCATTTGCAGTGGCTTGGTGGCCGGAGGTGGCCACCAAAAATTTACGTAGGGCAACCATTATTGCAAAATGTTAAGATTTGGTGGCCCAAATCGGGCTACCAATTATTTTTAAAGTAGTGCATTTTTTCTCCCAATTTTGCACAAATTTTATCAAATTTCTGCTGCTCAAATTGCAAGCCAGCCAGCTATAATGTGCCTTTTTCTTTGATTTACACACATACACACACACAGAACATACAGTCAAGACAGTACCATAATCAAGCCATGTGCAGCCACTGCCTACGGCCTACATATATAGCCCACAGCAGCCACCACATACGCAGTACAAACTCTGTGATGTAAAGTGTGGATAAATCTTCCAATAAGCAGGCATGATATTTTCCCAACTAAAGTCGGAAATCGTCACTTGGTCTAATTTTCATTTGGTCTAATTCACACTTGGTCTAATGTCCATTTATTCTAACAAAACATCATTCATTATTTATTTGATCTAGAATTAACAAATATGGTATGTAGTGGATAAATACCATGCATCAGTTAATACATGTCGCCAACTAGTATCTGGAAGCTAGGGTAGAGCCGGGGTAGGGCTGGTGGGCGCTAAAACCTGCACCGTGAAAGACTATCGATGACGAGATAGTCGCTCATCAAATGAATTATTCTAATCAAATATAATTCTTATAATTAAGCCTACATATCGATTATATAGATGAGGATGAAAATTATATCATACTCATAATCATTACATCACCGCATGCACGGACGATACTTGAACTTGATGGAAAATAAGCAATAGTTATGCAGTTTGGGGGATTCCAAAAGTTACAAAGCCATTAGATCATGTAATTTTGTTATGAATATTTTGTTAAGTTATTCCAATAGTTAGTTTGGAGACAAATAACAGACCACTTACATATAGTTTGATTACACTATACAGGTTTATTGGGTTAGCTGCGACAACATCACGGCGACCATCTTGGTAGCAGCGATATAGACGTTTTAATAACATAGTATAGTCTACGTTTGCAGACCTTTATCAGTTATCACCACAGTAGTCATTCATTTTATACATCTCCTCGTTCTGTTTTTGTTCTACCTCTTCGCCTCCTCCTTAAAATGGATGGGCATGGTTCCCAGCCCATCAAGGAAATCAGGGATTTTTTAAACGTTTTTTCCAGTCATGGTAAAATCAGGGAATTTTGATCGGCCCAAAAGTCGAACGCATGACAGTCAGACTCTGTTATATTTTGTTGTATATTACAGGCCTGTGAATTCTCTGATTTTTGTCGGAATTCCGACTTTTTCAAAATCTCCCAAAAATGAATTTCTGATTTTTAAGATGACGCAAATTTCTGATCAACTCAACGCGAGTTTCTCGCGGTTTACCCGCCGAATTGGGCTATTTTGAAACCTCTGCCGCGGCCGAGCGATAGCCCTCCCGCATGCATGCACAGAGCCTTCTAGAGATTTTCGCAGCGTGCACTGCACATGCAGCTACTGCAAGCACGGGCGGCCGCGCAGCTGCACTGTTTACATACGTAGCCAAAGACAATTAGCCACTGCGCTGAACAACGTGCATGCAGGTGTGCACAATTAATTGTCACGACAACATGTACACTTGCGAGGGATTTTTAATGAACGTGATCGTCCTCATTGCGACGAGATTGACAACGCTTCCGACGGAGTTTTACCCTTTTTAACGAACGTGATCGTCCTCTTTTCATTAAAACTTTATGGACATGACAATTATCGATCAAGATGTCAATACAGCAAGATTGACGACACTCACGAGGGATTTTCAACGAATGTGATCATCTTTTTTCTTCAAGTTTTCAAGATGTCAATACAGCACAAATGTATCTTAGTGACGCGTGGATCGGAATATGACACGGACGCTGATAAACGCAATCCAAAGGTTACTTGTGTTTCATATATATATATTTATATATTATCTGTGTATTCTTTTACATTGTACATTGTGAACATGCATGAATAAATAAAAAAATAAATAAGAATCCATGGAATTGGTCGTGGACAGAATATGTCCATAATGCATTATTTGTCAGAAGGAACTGAATTATGCTAAACATGGACGTCTGGCACTTGTGGCTCATGTCGATAATCGTTCTCATCAGGAAGTCGTAAAGCTGAGGAAGTCAAACTATTTTCTTCCAGGTAAGCTAAAACATACTCCAACTCTGAGCAGACATTTTTTGTAAAAAAGTTAAGCTTATTGTTATCTAAATTATCGTTTTATGAGTAGATGGCCAGCACCTGATTGGGGCATGCTGCCCGATTTTTCTTTTCTTGAATTGTTTAATTTAAATTGAAATTGTCAATTTATGATTGTGTGTGTGTAGATCTAACAATAGTTTAGTCTGTACAGATTTAGTTGTGGTTGTGTCGGCCCTAGGCCTAGGCCACCTAGCCTGTTTTATGCAGTTAGTGTGTATGAAATCTGTGTGTAATCCCAGGCCAAGAGTTAATGAATTTATACACACAAATTTCATTACAGGCAAGCGTGAAGTCTTAGCCTTTGTCTTTGAACGGATACATTAAAATACATGTTTTGCATGTCATTTTTAATGTCATTCGTGAATTCTGGCCTGCGCCGAGAGGGGGGCCATGCTGCCCAAATTTCATTTGGTATGTGTGTGTGTGTGTGTGTGACTGGGTACTGATTTTATTTCAAATTTTATTTCAGGCCAGAAACCACCAGTCATCCGAAGATTCAAGTTACGGCATTCATCCAATGTTTAAAAAGACCGCGGAAAAACCCGAAGAAAGCATCCCTGAACCAACAGTGTCTCTATCTGACAGAGTGGCAACCGCTGAGGCTACAGTTCTAGGTTTTGTTGCTAAGAAATCAATGGATTTTTCAGATGTTCCTGATATGATTGCGCTCAGTAAAACCCTTGCCAAGGATCCGCAAGCTTTAGATGCTCTCTCGATGGACCGCACCACGGCCTCGTATAAAATGACTCACGGGCTTGGAACAACATTCGAAGAGCAGTGTGTCGATGAGTACATTCTTTTCCCTGAACATTGACGAGGCTACGTCTAAAACAAACATGCGTTTGGTATCAGTGCTTGTGTCATACTTCTCAAAAAGGGAGAATAAAGTGGTAGTGAAGCATTTATCATCATTTACTGTTATCAAAGTCGACAGTGCAACGCTCTACCAAGAGCTAGTGAAATTATTTGATCGTCTGAATCTTCCCTGGAAGAATCTCATTTCGATACTAATGGACAGTTGTAATGTTATGCGTGGATCTAAGGGAGGACTACAAAAATTAATTAGAAAACACAAGGCCCTTTATTTAGTTGACATCGACGGGATTCTTGTCATCATGCACAAAATGCAGCTAAAAAATTCTGTGAGCCATGTGAGAGCCATGTTGAATCTTTGTTGAATTCTATATTCAATGATTTCAAATGGTCTGCAGATAAGAAAGAAGCTGTGTTCTTGATATGTGATGCCCTTGGTATCAAAGCCACAACCCCAGAGAGATATGTTAACCATAGATGGTTATCTGTGTACGATGTGCATGTTGGATGCCTACACAATATTCTACTATTCTTTCCTTTCTGATGCTGATCGGGTCACATATCTAGCACCAGTTCTTCAGATATACAAGGAGCGTAATGTTCCAAAGTCAGCGCAGGAAGCCATCAAGAAAATTCAGGATAACTTCAAGAAGAGGAAGATGACTAAAGAAGGCCATGAAAGAACCAACAGAATCCTGAACAAAGTGTTCTATGCAGGTCCAAAAACAAAGGTCATTCTTCACATCTTCATTTCTGTTCTCCCACTCCTGAAAAAAATATGTCATGCTGTTTCAGAAGGAGACAACAATGGTCCACCTACTCAATGATCAACAATCAGAGTTGTTAAAAAACTTTCTTGTGTGTTTCATCAAACCAGAGAAACTGAAAGACACATCACAATGGAGACTACAGAAATCTAGAAATCTATTGATCTAGATGATGTGTCAAATCATTTGCCACATCCTGAAGTGCATCTTTGTGAAGTACATCCGTAAGAACTTGCCCAAGACCATGGCAGATGACTTGACAAAGAAGCTCATGGCTGGATATGTAAAATGCGGAGCTTGTCTACAAAGAAAAATGCCTTTTGAACAATGAACTGCTGAAGAGCATCTCAGCAGTTGATCCCAAATGTAGAGGCCACACTCTCACCTTAAAGTACTTGTCATGGCTCCCTGAATTGGTCAGTAATGTATTCGAAAGTGAAGAGGAAAAGCAAAGTATGACATGGAGATACGTCAATATCAGTTGAATGATAACCCTACAGATGATAACTTGGACATAGTGGACTTCTGGAATAGCCAAGCAGCTAAATTCCCATATCTATGCAGGATGGTATTTGCATTACTGTCATGCTTCCATGCCCCAATGGTAGAATCTTCATTCAGTATCATGCAAGAAACTGTCAACAGCCGCAAATCAAGTATTTTAATTGAGAACTTTTCGGCTATACAAACTGTAAAATATGAGCTTATGTCCAACAAGAGGTCAAAGGTCATTTAGGGTCAATGAACTTAGACCATGTTGGGGGAATCAACATCAAAATCTTAACCTAAGGTTAAGTTTTTGAAATGTCATCATAACTTAGAAAATATATGAACCTAGTTCATGAAACTTATACATAAGGTTAATCAAGTATCACTGAACATCCTGCATGAGTTTCACATCACATGACCAAGGTCAAAGGTCATTTAGGGTCAATGAACTTTGGCCGAATTGGGGGTATCTGTTGAATTACCATCATAACTTTGAAAGTTTATGGATCTGATTCATGAAACTTGGACATAATAGTAATCAAGTATTACTGAACATCCTGTGCAAGTTTCAGGTCACATGATCAAGGTCAAAGGTCATTTAGGGTCAATGAACTTTGGCCAAATTGGGGTATTTGTTGAATTACAGCCATAAATTTGAAAGTGTGTTGGTCTAGTTCATAAAACTTGGACATAATAGTAATCAAGTATCACTGAACATCCTGTGCGAGTTTCAGGTCACATGATCAAGGTCAAAGGTCATGTAAGGTCAAAGAACTTTGGCCACGTTGGGGGTATTTGTTGAATTGCCATCATATCTCTATAAGTGTATTGGTCTAGTTCATAAAACGTGGAAATAAGAGTAACCAAGTATCACTGAACATCTTGTGCGAGTTATAGTAGTTTTCAAAATCAGCACTGCTGCTATATTGAATCGCGTGATGCAGGTGAGACGGCCAGAGGCATTCCACTTGTTCTTTAAAACCTCTACTCACAGGCCTGATATTAAAACAGCATTCATTGAACGACATGTTATGGTCCTTTTTTTTAGTGTAGCCTCTTTTACTACCGTACAAGTAGGCGTATACTGGTACATATAATTAAAAACAATAATAGGCCTACACGTAAAATAAAAAAAATAATAATACACGTAATTCACTGCAACAATTTAGAGGCATGAGAATCTGGGAATGGGTTTAAATATTAATCAGGGAATTTTTAAACTTCTTCAGAGAAAAATTAGGGATTTTTGTTTTCTTGAAAAGCTGGGAACCCTGATTGGGTTAAGCCAGCCGTTAACTATATACAGTAGATCATATGCATAGAGGTGGATGGACATACCGAGGTTTTGTTACCTGACTGCTAAGAAAGCACGAATGCCTGTGAGCAAGCAACCAGAAGACCAACAACGGCTTAAGGTCCTCTCCGAGGGACCTGGTAAATAAACATCATATTTTTTCCACCTCAATGATCGTTAACAGCGTTATTTTACAGAAAAATAGCAAAATTTATTGTTTTTCCCCAAATAAAAACCTTCAAAAATCCCCAAAGTTTGTCTAATCTCCAAACGTGTTTTTTTTCCACCTCCACAGG
The DNA here is from genome assembly GCF_037042905.1 of Lytechinus pictus. Lineage (NCBI taxonomy): Eukaryota > Metazoa > Echinodermata > Echinoidea > Temnopleuroida > Toxopneustidae > Lytechinus > Lytechinus pictus. The sequence continues at coordinate 73,106,417 of NC_087247.1, forward strand.
CTTTGAAAATTCCCATATTTTTCCAAATTTGGGAATGGAAATGTAGTCACTCTAACTGTACTCCAATATCGAGGGGCGCACATGTGAAGATTCGAGGCCCGCACACGGAAAGTTACTTTAAAATTTCACCAGAAAATTGAAAACAAATCACCATGCAAACTTTACAAATTAGACCAAGTGGCATGTAGACGAAATGAATGTTAGACTATCTGGAAATTAGACCAAGTGGAAATTAGCCGAAGTGGAAATTAGACCAAGTGGAAATTAGCCGAAATGGAAATTAGACCAACTGCACATTAGACCAACTGAATAATGGACCAAGTGAGGATTAGACCAACTGCAATATAGACCAAATGAATGATGGACCAAGTGAGAATTAGACCAACTGGTATTAGACCAACTAGTATTAGACCAACCGACTATTAGACGAACTGGTATCAGACCAAATGCAATTAGACCAAGTGACAATAAAACACATTAGACGAAATGGCAATTAGACCAAATGAAAGTTAGACCAAGTGATGATTAGCCCAACTTGGCATTAGACCAGGTAGCTAGTATTAGACCAAGTCATCATTAGACCAATTGGCTATTAGACCAAGTGGTCATTAGACCAAGTGGTCATTAGACTAATTGGCTATTAGACCAAGTGGTCATTAGACCAAAAGAGAATTGGACTAAGTGGGTTTAGGCCGAATGTTGTTAGCCCATCTGATGATTAGACCAAGTGATATTAGACCATCCGTCAGTAAACCGAGGAGTACATGACATTCTCACATATGCGCTTGTGTTTTTTTTTTTACATGGTTTCTTTCTGTCTGAGCCAAAAAGTTGATGATGATTTCTTTCTATATTGCTTATAAATAAATTGGTAAACTACTTTTTAGATTACATGTACACACTGTAGGGAGGACATTTTCATTGATATGAAATGTGGATTTTCCTGATATTTTTGGTGGTTGTAATGAAGGATTTTTCCATCTTAAAGTAACATTTCACCTGAATGTTTCAAAATCACTGCACCAATCACATTTTTTACATACACCCTTTCCTGTTGAATTTGCCTGTTTCGAAAATATGTTGCTACTGACAAGAATTAATTTGATAAAATTAGATTGATATAAAAAAAGATGCACCCGACCCCATGCAAATTGCTACAATATTTTTTTCCCCCAATGAAATATGACAAGTGAATATTCTTTTTTTAATCTAGGGTGATTTGTGCATAATTTATTTACTCTGGCATTACTTGAAGTTGTTGATTCCTTTGTCATGAAACTCCATATCGCTAGTCACAGAAAATGCCAGGGTACTTTCAGAGTGGGAGAGGCAAATGGCCTGGTATCTATTTTTTTTTTAATGGACCTGGGCCCGTATTCCATAAACGAGATAAGCTTTTTGTTTAAAGTTTGGGCAATTTGTCTTAGCATTTTGCTTGTCTAAGAAATCTTCCCTAACTATATTCTATAACTTTTAGACATTTGTCTCAAGTCACACAATATGGCTAATCCAAAGTCTCAAATTCATGAGAAAATTGCGTCACGCAACTTTTGTTGCAAACGTAACAGCTACTCCGCGGTAAAAAGTCTATGCGTTTTATGTGTTAAAGCAGAAATCGCATCATAACAAATATCAAGATGGAGGCTGAGAAAAAAAAGGAAGGCCAATTTCACTGAAGGGGTGAAAATTATGCTAATAGCAGAGATAAGAGAAAGGAAGAGATCTTGAGACCCACGTTTAATTCATGTATCACGTTTGAGGATAAAGAAAAGGCATGGGCCGAAATTGCCTTGAAACTTAAACAATTATCTGTATCAATCAAATTGTATCTGTCCGTTGACGTACAATCACCAGCATCTGGTTGTCGTGTACGTTTGGGTTAAGGGGTCAAGCGCTAAACACGTAGTGTGCTTTTGAGACGAGGGTGTTTATGTCCAAACTTTCAAGTTTGAGTTTGAATACTCCTACGTCTTTAGAATTTCTGATATCCTCACCAAGAAGGTTCCATTCTGGGATGGTCTTGGGATACAGGGAGTGTCGGTAGCATTCTTCATTTGATCTTATAATGTTGTATTTGAGAGTTCCCTTTTGTCTGGTTCGATATCTACAACTGGTTGGGTTTTGAGATTGAAGGTGGGCTGATATGTTGGAGGGTACAAATCCATGTGTCTCTTTGTACAAGGTTGTCATTCTAGCCTTACTTCTGCGGACTTTCAGTGTGTCCCACTTTAGTTTTTGTAGCATCTTGGTGACACTAGATTCCCTGCTGTAATCCTTTAAAGTGAATCTAGCTGCTCTATGTTGAACCCATTCTAACTTGTCCTGGTCTGATTTGTGTTGTGGATCCCAAACTGCTGCGCAGTATTCCAACCTTGGTCGTATTAGAGATTTGTATGCAATGTCCTTTGTACGAGTGCTGCAAGAGTGCAGATTTCTCTTTAAGAGTTTCAACATCTTATTGGCTTTTGATGAGATTTGGTCAATATGAGTTGACCAACATAGGTCCCTTGATAACTCCACACTGAGATAGGGATAATGTTGCACTTCTTCTAATGTGACATTACCGAGCCTATAGTTGACTTGGATTGGTTTTCTCTTATGTGTGATTCTCATTTGAAAACATTTAGAGGCATTGAATGACATCTGCCAATCCTTTTCCCATGTAGTTTGTTTGTTTAGATCCCCTCGCAAGATTTCTGTGTCCCTAGTATCATGTATGTCTCGGTATACAATACAGTCATCTACAAAAAGCCGATCATTGGAGTACATCCCAGAAGGAAGATTGTTGATATATGCGAGGAACAGGAGGGGTCCGAGGACCGTCCCTTGCGGGACGCCTGATGTTACATCACACTTTTCTGAGGTTTCACCCTGTACGACTACTTGCTGGTGACGATTTGTTAAGAACGAATCAATCCACTGGAGGGTGTTATTGCGAACTCTGGTGCTATGAAGTTTTTATGAAGGCCTTACTAAAGTCCATGATGTTTAAGTCTACCTGACCTCTATTATCCAGAGCCTTGGCTAGGTCATCTGCAAGAGATGCTAACTGTGTCTCACATGATCGACCCTTGCGGAAATCATGTTGTACATCCGCAAGTACACCATGCTTGTCGTAGTGAGCCATGATATGATGATGAATAATGTGCTCCAGGATCTTACAAGGTATGGAAGTCAGGGATACTGGTCGATAGTTACTGGCCTCACTCCTGTCACCTTTCTTGTAGAGTGGGGTTACATTGGCTTCTCTCCAGACTGAAGGTACGCGTCCAGAGTCCAGGGATTTTTGATAGATTTTTGTTAGTACCGGAGCCAATGACGTTGCACACTCCTTTAAGATCTTTGCCGGAATGGCATCAGGTCCAGAAGCTTTGTTGGGTTGGATTTTTTTCAAGCGCTTTTCGACCCCCGTCTGTGTAACTATGATGTCAGGCAGGTCCGGAACATCAGAATCCTGAATATCTGGAAGATTTGCCAGGTTTTCTTGTGTGAACACTGAACTAAATTGCTTATTCAAAGCATGTGCTTTATCTTTAGGTAATGTGACCTTGACATTATCTACTGACAATGTAGGAACCCCAAGTACTTCCCTCTTGATTGACTTTATGTAGTTCCAGAAGGGCTTTTGTGTTATTGGTTTGAAGTGAGCCACCAATAATGTCCTCCATGTAATTATTCCTAGCTCTTCTTATCTCTCTGTCCGTGCTCCTCTGTAGGAGTGTAAACTCTTTCCAATCCGCTGCGGAACCACTCTTCTTAGCTTTCTTGTAGAGCCTCTTTTTTTTGTTGAGGTTTTGCTTAATGGTATAACTGATCCATGGTAATTTCCATCTTGACGAAGTCATTTTAGAAGGAATGCAACTTGTCATCGCCTCTCCGATCACTTGGTTGAACTCCCAAACCAGTTCATCGATGTCTTTGTCCCGGATGTACTCTGGAGATAACTTAGCGTTGAAACTGTCTTAAAGTTAGGGCAAAATTCTTAGCCATGTTGTATTTATGGCATACAGACTCTGCAGTTTGAAGAAAAGTTGCTTGACCATTCATCCTATATCTGTCTTAGTCGCGCAAAAACTCTTAGCCAAATTCTAAGACAAAATTCTTAGCCAATTCTTTATGGAATACTCGTTTTGGCTAAGAATTTTGTCATAAGACAGAAAATAAGACAAAATGCTTAGATTTTTTACTAAGGCATGCTTATCTCGTTTATGAAATACAGGCCCTGGGCTCCGTAACACAAAGATAAGTGATCAATCGCTAAATGAACTGACCAATCAATATCAATGTTACACGCGCATTAGATTAAATATACTAACCAGGGACCAATCAGTGCGGTTCTTTCATATTTGCAATTCATCTCAAACATTTGTGATACGTGCCCTGGTGATTTTTATTTTTTAAATGCCAGAAAATAATGTAAAGTTTAACAATAGTGATGGCAGGCTCATTGCCAGAAATGTTGTGGTTTGCTAATGAGTATAAATGTATAGTATACAAATGATGCATGCACATGATTTCATTACGCGATCTATCCTCACACGAGTTGAGGCTCTGTTCAATCTATTGCACGAAGCTGTTAGACTGAGTGCAATGGATTGAACGCAGCCTCAACGAAATTGGTTAGGTCGCATAATGGACGAATGAAGACGTGCAACATTTGAGTTATACAAGGGGGGAAAAACAAAAGAAAATGGAATTCAGATGTATTTGCCTTGTCTGGCAACTCATTTTCTCTGACAACATGATTATTTTCCCAATGTATAAAAGCAGTTAATTGTTTTCATTCTTTTGTGACGCTCTTTGATTCATGAAACTGAGTGTGCACAGTCAGCCTTTTTTGTAATATCAATAATTTTTTATACTTTTTGGACCACCAAATTTTAATGTTGGGCCACCAAAAAATAAAATGTGGTTTTGGTGGCCCAAATGGGCCACCACCAAAAAAGTTAATGTGGAGCCTTGCCAAAATACAAAGGTTTGCAATTGGATTTCAAATATGAGAGGATAATTGTGATTGGCTCCTTAACAGTGTTTTGAGAAAATTATACATGCAGCAATGATCTTGATTGGACATTACCATTTAGCAGTTGTGGGAACCTTTGTGCTACGGAACCCAGTAGTTGTGTGAACAAGAAAACAGATCCTTTGAATTAAAAAAGACCATAGAAGACTATGAAAGGAATTGTATGTTACATCGCAAGTCATGTACTATCATCACATTGATCGTTCATATTATCATAAGATTACACATTAGTTGGGCTATTCTATTTCCTGTACAGTGTATATTAACAGATGGATGTTATTTTCAGTGAGTGATTACAGTGATTTTGAATATTTACTGTCAAGTATCATTAGTATATTCAAGATTTGTTGTCTTTTTCTATGTTTGTTTTTTGCTCTGGATCTGATGAGTCATATTTCAACAAATATTTCTCTTTTAAGTATCAAATTTGTTTTGTATTTTTTCAGTTGACATCAGATGCCACCAAACCTGTCAAAGAAGAAAACTTCTCCAGGGTTATAAATGATGTAAGTTTGATTTCTTCTGAATTATTTATTATTTATTAGCCATCAAACAGTGAAAGAAAATTTATTACAATCGGGGGGGGGGGGGGGTAGTAATCAACCACCCTTGATGTATTCTGCGACCATTCTGCCCTTTCAATATTTTTTCAACTACGCTGCTCCCTGAATTTTTGCTTTCAAGTCTTGCACATCTTTTGAGACAAAATTTTTGAAGCCTTGGTTTGCTTTGGGGAAATTAAGCAACATTATGTAAGTTCATGTCTGACCCAAAATTGCTCCAAAACATATTAAAAAAGTTATTAATTCCGAAAAAAATTGACCATACAGCCTTGTGGATTGTATTGCATGTTATTATTTCACTTTTTGCAGCGCTAGTGCGATCGGTGGCAAAAGTGTGAAATGCACCACTGTTGGAATGTGTATTCAAAACCGCTTAAAGGAGAAATATATTGATTATGAATATGGCCTTATTATATATCAGTGGAAAGGTCATGATGTGGGGATTATCATTTGGTCATTCAAAAATAACGAAAGTGATACATAAGGTGGAAATCGCCAATTAAAAAGCGCTAAAATGCCTCTCCGAAATACCCCTCCTATCGGTCTCTGAATTGACTTGAATTTTATGACGTGTATGAGTGTACGAGAGACCTGATTGGCTCTCCCACGTCAAGCTCCATTGCATGCAAAACCTGTTGCGAGGGTACGTTTTCTCCACACTGTCACTGAATACTTCGATCACAAAATGAAAGAAAACCCAGAAGTTTATCTAGATTTTGGATTTTCAAATTGATGATTTTGAAGATGAAGAGAATGATGATGAAGTTTCTAGCTCTAGTGACGTGGATGGAGGTAAATTAGGGGAATTACGCCTATGATGATGAGTCGGACAATTCAACTTGCATGCCGATTCGCTACCAACTCATGCAGCTGCTAGTGCTAGCTGCACGTACCACGGGCCAAAATAAATCCATGAAAATGAATTCCAGCCTGACCATCCAGACAGAGTCTTGTCCCTCGGTCAATAAAATTTACTCTAAAGAAGGAAAATAATGATATTACTGTACTTACAAACAAGTGAATATATCCGAATCTGAAGGCAAATCAACTCAACGAATAGCAGCAGACGATATGCAGCGACGATAAACTTCACGTGGATGGGATAAATTGTCACTCGTTCTGTTAGGTATAATTTCTAGCTCATTATTTTGACAAAATTACGAAACTTGGGGAATTATCTATATAAAAATATAGTAACACCTCGTACTATTTTTTAATTACGATAAAACCTTTTTTGAAGCAAAAAGTTGAGGTAAATTAAAATTAGATGTACATGTAAAAGATCATCCCCAACATGCATAGCTCGTATGTGATTGTAAACAAAACCATCCAAAATGCAGATTGATAGCTGTGCAACACGTGCATATCTACTCTCTCAGCCAAGGCGAGCAAGCAATGTGTGTTTGTGATGGTTTGTTTATAATCACATACGAGCTACGCATGTTGGGGATGATCTTTTACATCTAATTTTAATTTACCTCAACTTTTTGCTTCAAAAAAGGTTTTATCGTAATTTAAAAATAGTACGAGGTGTTACTATATTTTTATATAGATAATTCCCAGAGTTTCGTAATTTTGTCAAAATAATGAGGTAGAAATTATACCTAACAGAACGAGTGACAATTAATCCCAGCCACGTGAAGTTTATCGTAGCTGCATATCGTCTGCTGCTATTCGTTGAGTTGATTTGCCTTCAGATTTGGATATATTTACTTGTTTGTAAGTACAGTTATATCATTATTTTCCTTCTTTAGAGCCTTGACAGAGGGAAGAGACTCTGTATGGCTGGTCAGGCTGGAATTTTCATTGATTTATTTTGGCCCGCGGTAGGCCTACGTGCAGCTAGCACTAGCAGCTGCATGAGTTGGTAGCGAATCGGCATGCAAGCTGAATTGTCCGACTTATCATCATAGGCGTAATTCCCCTAATTTACCTCCATCCAGCTCGTCACTATAGAGCTATAGAAACTTCATCAATTTTCTCTTCATCTTCAAAATCATCAATTTGAAAATCCAAAATCTAGATAAACTTCTGGGTTTTCTTTCAGTTCGTGATCGAAGTATTCAGTGACAGTGTGGAGAAAACACACCCTCGCAACAGGTTTTGCATGCAAGTGGAGCTTGACGTGGGAGAGCCAATCACGTCTCTCGTACACTTATACACGTCATAAAAAACCCCAATTTCGCGGACGTAATTGTGCGTGTTTGAAGCATTCAGAGAAAGAACTTTAAACTATCAAGTAAGTGAGTTTCATCGGTCTCCATGATAAATGATGTACACCATCGTGTTCTTCTTATTTTCCCCTTTAATTTGATATATAATTCTTCATTTTTATGATTTTCAATATATTTCTACTTTAAGTGAGACGAATTGAACTTTTATATGTAGAAGTTAGAAAATGCGCTTTTTAGTTACGTACATTTTTGTATTTGCTTTGAATTGAAAATAACATTGATGATTTTCACTATTATCTTGATGATGATAATGATGATGAAGGTAGATGATTTCTGAACGGGACTTTTATAAAACTATGTTACTAGCAAGACTGAATAATCAATAGCCTACTAAATGATGATAAGGACACATTTTCTTGTCATCTGAAAACCATAAAGTCACTATTGTTATGATGTTTTCTATTATTATTATTTGAGATCTTATACTCTGTTAATACATTTGAGTATTTCTATTATAATATCTATTTTGTCAGGCTATCATATGCTCTAATGGCAGATTAACAGAAGGTTATCAATACATACAAGATCTAAGGGACAAGAGGGATCCGTACGTATACAACCACCTTACCTATGCTGATGTATTTCACTCCTTTTGAAATGTTATTCCTTAGATGTTTGATTTGTCATAAAACTCCTATCTGCAGCTTACAGTAAGATGATGTGAATACCAATTTCTACTAAGAAAATTAGAATATAAATTCAATATGAAAAATAAAGAAAATTCCTGGAGCCAGCAGGATTTGAACCTGTTTTCTACTGATAGCTGGTCAGCGGCTCTACCATCAGGCCATCAGTGGTCCATGGCACAGTAACGATGAAATAAAGTACATATCCTCAGTACCTCTGATTTAGTCTGACTTTCATTCATAGTCTGCCATGGACAATGGAATGTTAAAGGCTTGCTGGGGGAAGTTTACTGATGTTAATAGATTTCTGGATTGCACCCAGTAAATTAGATTTTTTTCCTAGCAACCTTAACATTCCATATAGCAATAACTCAAGTCCACTCAAAAAAAAAATTACTACACATGCATGATTTGGTAGAGGAGACCTGTATTTTATCAGTGAAGTTATACTTTGGACAGTAAAACAAAATAAAAGAACCTGTACAAGATTGACACCAATAAGTTTAGAAAATGGCAAAAGCCTTTATCCTCATCTTAGAAGAACCATGGACAATAGACTTCCCCAGCAAGTTTTTAACATTGTATGGACAAAAAATGTCAAACAGTTCATACAATTTGAGTCAGGATATACACCTAGAGGCTGTTCTCACTACGTTCCTAAAACTAGTTTACTGGGAACCGGTTCAGAAAGCCAGTTTGGAAGATCGTTTTGCTAGCGTTCTCACTTGATCACACGAAAGTGGTTTTCAAAATCACTTCACGTAAAGCGATCTTGTTGCTATGGAAACGCTCTCAGTGGGGTGACACGTTTCGCGCGAAATTCGAAACCGCAGCATAGGCATTCTACACCTGTCGTGTGGAGTAGCGCGCTCAAAATGTGCGAAGATCGCTTCCCGAAGAACGGTTGTGTCCTCACTTACGCTAAAACCAGTTTAACGAGGCAAAGCGATCTTGAAAACTACATCGCGAGGTGGTTTTCCAAACTGGTTTGGAAGATCGCTTCCAAGACCGCTTTGACCGTTCTCACTACGCGTTAAACTAGTTTCCACTAAACTAGTTTCCAGTAAACTAGTTTTAGGAACGTAGTGAGAACAGCCTCCTAGACATTCCACACAAAGTAATCATTTGCCCAAGCTATGACATCTTCAGTGCTAAAATTATAGATTATGCATCAATCTAAAGAACTCTTAATTTTGTTTAAAGAATCCTCTCTTACTAAGGCAGAAGTGTGTGTCAGTATGACTTTTTATGTCTAAAAACTATTTTTAGCAGAAATTCATGTTAAGGATGTTCCACAGTTAAAATGAAGTCCATGTCATTTTCACCAAATTATGCAGAGAGTTATTTTGGTATCTATGCATTACGAAAATGCAAAAAATAACATAGGTTCGTGTGCTTATTTTTTTTCTATGGGTCTTCAAAGTCGCAGTATTTGAATGATATGCAATCTTGCGCAATCAAGAGAATTATGCCTCTCTTAGACCTCAGGAATTCACCAAATGAGTTTAAATCATCTTTATTCAGTGGATACCGCATCAAACTTCATCAAATTTTCAAGATCTATAACAAAGTGTATACCAAAGTAAGAGAAAGTCTTGTAATTGGTAAAACTGTATATATTTGGAGTCAGCAGAGCCCTCATTTGGCAAGAACGGTGCAAAAACTCGGAAAAAAATAAATCTTCAAAGACGTGAATCTACTCAAAAATTAAAAAAGTATTTTGTAAGCTGCAATTTTTTCAAAATCCATGTCATTTTCATCAAATTTGGCTAAATTGTAGAGGAATGCATATCGAAGGTGTAGGGAAGTTAAAAATATGGGGTCCATGTGCTCGTTTTTTAACTATGAGTATCCAAAATGATGCGAGTTGGCATGAAAATCGCCCAAAATGCGCCCAAAACGTGCAAAAGTCTAATAATGCCGTCTAAAATGCGAATGGTTCCGTAGTTTTGCCCCCAAACATTCAAAATCCTTGTCATTTTCATCATACTCCCTAAATTGGTAGAAGAATATATTCTGAAGACATTAAAATCTTAAAAATATGGGGTCCATGTGCTCGTTTTTAAACTGTCGGTGTCCCAAGTGTTGCAAGTTGGCTTGAAAATATTGAAATCCACCTAAAATGCGCCGAAAACATGCAAAAGTCTAATAATACCGTCTAAAATGCGAATAGTTCCGTAGTTTTGCTCCCAAACATTCAAAATCCATGTCATTTTCATCATACTCTCTAGATTTACAGAGGAATATATTCTGATGACGTTAAAATATTAAAAACATGGGGTCCATGTGTTCGTTTATTAAGCTATCAGTGTCTAAACTTTTGCGAGTTGGCTTGAAACAGCCCAAAATGCGCCGAAAATGGGCAAAAGTCTGATAATACCGTCTAAAATGCGAGTGGTTCCGTAGTTCTGCTCCCAAACATTCAAAATCCATGTCATTTTCATCGTACTCTCTAGATTTGTAGAGGAATATATTCTGAAGAAGTTAAAATATTAAAAATATGGGGTCCATGTGCTCGTTTTTAAACTATCAGTGTCCAAAGTGTTACGAGTTGGCTTGAAACAGTCTATAATGCGCCTAAAATGGGCAAAAGTCTAATACCGTCCAAAATGTCTAAAATACGAATGGTTCCTTAGTCCTGCTCCCTAGCATTCAAAATCCATGTCATATTCTGAAGACGTTAAAATGATAAAAATATGGGGTCTATGTGCTCGTTTTTAAACTATCAGTGTCCAAAGTGTTGCGAGTTGACTTGAAACAGTCTATAATGCGCCTAAAACGGGCAAGTCTAATACCGTCCAGAATGTCTAAAATACGAATAGTCCTGCTCCCAAACATTCAAAATCCATGTCATTTTCATCATACTCTCTAGATTTGTAGAGGAATATATTCTGAAAAAGTTAAGACATTTAAACTATGAGGTCCATGTGCTCGTTTTCAAATTATCAGTGTCCAAAGTTTTGCGAGTCGGCTTGAAACAGCCCAAAATGCGCCGAAAACAGGCAAAAGTCTGTTAATACCGTCTAAAATGCGAGTGGTTCCGTAGTCTTGCTCCCAAACATGCCAAACTTTGCACATATATACTTTAGCACCTGAATATTCCAAATATGCAAAAATTAACATGGGTCTTTGATTTTTTGCTATGGAGCTTAAAAGTTAACCCAAAATGGATGATGTTCTTAAGAATTGCGCATCCAAAAGAATTTGGCATTTTTAGACCTCACGAGATAATAATAGTAATAATAATAATAGCTGGATTTATAAAGCGCTTTTTGCCAGAGGATACAAAGCGCTGCTATTATTACCCCGGCTTTAGCCCGAGCTACCATCACCGGCGCTCAGTGCATGCAAGGAATTACTCCTGCCGGGTACCCATTCACCTCACCTGGGTCGAGTGCAGCACAGTGTGGATAAATTTCTTGCTAAAGGAAAATACGCCATGGCTACGATTCGAACACCCGACCCTCTGTTTCAAAGGCAAGAGTCAGAACCACTAGACCATGACGCACCCACAACATTAAGATCACAACATTAATTTTAAATCCCTAAATCATACAGTCAAAATCCATGAAATTTCATCAAATTTTGCAATATGATTAATAATTGTATCCGTAAGATGGATAATCTATCTATATTGCTTTCAATTGTTTGCTCATTTAAGTCTAACAGCACTCTTAGTTCTTGAAAGATACACCTCAAAAATCCACATTTCAATAACAAACTTGAGAAGTAAAAGAAATGCTGCACTTTATTCAAAACCCATGTCATTTTCACCAAACTTGTAGAGGAAGGTATACCTAAGAGGTGCAAACATAAAAAAATATGGGTTCATGTGCTTGTTTTCAAACTATCAGCACTCTTATTACAGCAAATTTGCTTCTTAAAACACCCGAAAACACGCCAAAAGCAGTATCTATGTGAGGAAAAATTCCGAACCACTTTTCCATTTATTTATACTCGGGGTCATCTTCATCATACTTTGCAGCACTACAGAGAAACTATTTCGAAATTGTAGAGGAAAAAAAAAATGGTCCATGGAATAATTCCAGTTTATTAGCTTCTTTAAATAACACATCAGATCTGCAGTTAATGCGGATAAGGAGAAAAATCAGCTCACATTACCTACAGCTGATTAAATCACAAGTTCATCCTTTGTGACGTCAGCGCGCAGTGTGTAAAATATGGGCAGATCATGATGCGCACAAACATAACTGTGGAACGTCCTTAAATCTCATAGAATCATTGTTTGCCCACTTTCCTCACCAAAGATATAAATAATTGGTTTTTTGTGGCTATATCTTTTAATTTAAATTGAACTGAGTGATTTCCAACAAGTTAGTTTGCTATTAAAGAGTGTTTTTTTTTAATTAATTATTTGATTGATTGTTTGTTTGAATAATTGATTGAGTGGTTGATTGATTTTTTGCATATTTCAACACCAAATGTATTATGGTTTTGCTTTTCTTTTGCTGTATGATTGATGTACTAATAGGAAGATGCCAGTGGATATGGCTACAGCAGAGAAGAAGGTTCTTATATTAGGGTCTGGTATGATGGTACCTCCAGTAATTGATTATCTAACCAGAGATAAGAGTCTAGCTTGTACTGTAGGTAAGTTATACTTATCTCTAAATCCCTTTCACTATTTTCTTTTCAATTGTCTTCCTGCTTGATTTAGCACCATGGTGACAGTGACAATGATATAATGCAGGGCTGGACAAATAGGGGACTAAAAGGAGAACTTTGTCATTATTATTTCTCAATTTTATTTTTTTGCTTGTCAGATTCCCTGTAGGGAAAATTGTGACAGCTTTTGGAGTAACATTTTTTTAAAACAAAGTGAACTAAAAATTGCAGGCCTACTGGGGTGATATATAATTGAAGTCACTAACTCTATTGTTCTATATGATATTCTTTTAGCATCTGACAAAAAAGAAGTTGCTGAAGGTCTTGCCAGTCGGTATCCCAACACTGGAGCCATTTATCTCAATGTTGACATGCATCCAGATCTACTTAGCAAATGCATCAAAGAACATGACCTGGTTATAAGGTGAGATATCAAAGGTTGATTTTATAATTGAACAGTCAAGTCTGATATTGGTCTCATGTTTGGCGACAATGATTTGCTGCACTTTTCTAAGACATAGATTGTAAGTACAGGTCTATATTGTAAAAGTTATTTTAAATGTGTATCTTCATTTTTCCTTAAGACTTTCACTTTTCAATTATGACTTGTACTCTTTGTCTATAAGTAGTGTAATTGTATTTGGAATTCTTGTATGTATTAGAACAATGGAGCAAGAAAAAAACCTTGTTCCTATCCTTACACCAATCTTGCTTTCAGAAGTTCTTACATTGTATTTGTTGCCATGGTGTAACAGAAATGGCCTCTGTTTCTAAATCATCATATTAAGGAATATAAAAACCAATTCAATAATATATATTTTTGAGCTTATCAAGTAAAAGTATTCCAATCCAGCAAAAAACTAACTTTTAAAGATGTGATTGGTTATAGTAATGACTTCACATGCAAAGATCATTCCTTATCAGTGTTACTTTTAAAAAGTGAATTTCACATGTGTAATGAATATAATGCCTTTCTTTTGTTGTTACACATAGCATGTTACCTCTACATCTTCACACAAGGGTAGCTAAGAAGTGTATAGAGCATAAACGTCACTTGGCTACAACTAGCTACACATCACCAACACTCAGAGCATTACAACAGAGGTTAGTATGTCACAGCAAGCAATCAATTCAATTCAATTCATTTATTTTCCATTAAAAACTCAATCAAAATAAATACATACAAAATTCATAAATAAAAATCGGAAGGACCCCAAGAAAAGCATAGCTTGCGAGGATGGGGCCCTGTACAATAATTTACAAAACAAAACAGATCTCACGTTGTTAAAGTGTAAAGATAAAAAGAAAAGAAAAAAAGAAAACAAGCCTCATACACACACACAATCACACCAGCATACCAACACACACCCATATGCAGAACATTGAGAAGTTAACAAAGTCAAAGAGTAAGAAAGAAAGGAAGCGATAGCGGGAGAGAAAAAGTAAAGGAGAGATAGGGAAGATAGAGATCGAGAGGGAGAAAGAATGCCCTCTACTCAGTGCACATCAAACGTTTAAACAATAATTGTTTACATAAGCATTTGAATCTCGTTAAAGTTGAAGAATTTTTCACAACATAAGGTAACAAATTCCAATCATGAACACCCTGAAATCGTATTGTATGTTGGTTTATCATGGTTTATCATATCATTTCATGAGAAACTATTTCAATTGTAGGTTTATTGTCACCATCTAAATCTGGTAAACCTACCTTTGTGAAATCAAAGTGTAATGCTTCTGGCAGTCTCACCTGCATTATGCAATATAGTGAGACTGTTGCCTGTGATACTGAAATTATCATTATTATTTTTTCATTTATCCTTTCAATGCAAAATTCAATAAACCAAGGCCATCAGGGGGCAATGATGTGGATGCTCCACTTCAAGGAATAAAGAAATCAATGAATATAACAATTTATTTACATTTAAAATTATGAAAAAAATATCAATTGTTTCCAGGTTTCTGACTTGAAATGATCTTGACCATGATTCCATTTTCTAACATTTTATTCACATCTTGGCTGATACTTGATACTCCTTATTTACAATCTTGATGGAGTATGAAAACAAATTCAGAGTAATCATTCAAAATTAGGAATAAAATCACTTATTTTATTAAAAAAAAAACAATGTTCAGTTTCCTTAAATTATTTTTGAGCTTGACATGGAAGCATGTTTAACATTTTTTAAAGGGGAATCCAGCCTTGGCCATAAAATGTTGTGTTGGGAAGGAGAAAAATAAATTAAACAGAATGGTGAAAGTTTGAAAGAAATCGGACAAGCAATAAAAAAGTTATAGTTGCTTTAAAATTGATATCACTAATACTATGTAGATTTCAAATTGGCAACTGGGTAAGTAAATTATGACAAGGGGAAGGACAACTTTCTCATTGGCCATGTACTTTATTATCAGGGATTTGTGGTTTTCTCTTAAGTACCCATTCCCCCGGGGAAGTAATCTAAATATAACCCAGGTAGAATATTGTTTTTATGTCCTCATGAAAGAAATATATAATTTGAAATAAAACTTTTGGGAAAAATGACATTTTAGCCAAAATATGTATTGGAGTATATGGAAGAGTAGTCCTTGCCTTACATCACTATGACACCCCATATGCGGCCAATTTGAAGTCTCCATGGGTAAAGTGATTACCAATATTTACAACTTTAAAAAAATCATAACTTTATTGTTTGTCCAATATTGTTCAAACTTTCACCTATCAACTTGTCTGATTTTTATTTTCCTTATAAAAACAAGTTTTTATTTGGGTTGGATTCCCCTTTAAATATCATTTGTGATATCCAATAATCTTCTCACACAAGCATTTTTACAAATAATGAATGAATATTGATTTTTATTAAAGTAAATTGATCTGAAATGACATTGGCCTTGACCAAGTTACCTACTCTGTAATTGGGGATATCTGATAACATTATATCAAAGTCCATCAGAACAAAGACTTGTGATTTCAAAATTGTTTTGAAATAAAAAATCTTAACCCTATCTAGGCCGGGGTAATTTGGGAGTTCATATGGCAGGGGGGGGGGGCCTCCCAGGCCCCCCCTTGAGATCTCGACCGTCGACCGCGCGATCGTGCCGCAAATTGGCACGCGGGTTGCCTGGGACATAATCTACACAATTGCATAGTAATTTTTTTCATGCGAATTGCTATTAAGTAATTATGCTAATTTATGCGTAATTAGTATGCAAAATCATACTTTTTCCTCTAACTCCCTAAATAAAGCTCCAAATGTTCTAATTTGTGGTATAGAAACTCTTTGTGGTATTCTTAGCAAGTGTTCTTGAACAAAATTGCGATATCAAATCATTTTCTTATGTATTATATTGTTTTTTGCAATTTCTTATGTATTTGTTTTTCATTGTTTTTTCAATGAAATTTGTTGGGGACTCTTCTGAGATCATAAAAAGCATAAAATAAATACATTTAGACCAGCAAAACTAAAAATAATCATACATTTATGATTTTTGGTTGAAAACACAATTTGCATTGACTTTGTACACAAAGTCATGTTTTTGAGCAATTTTTTGTCTGACATGCACTTACATAATGTTGCATATTTTCGGAACCACATACCCGGGTGACGCAAAATTGGTCTCAAAAGTTGCGCAAGATTTGAAAGTAAAAAGTCAGCAAGCGGCGCGGTCAAAACATTTCGCGCGGCGAAAATATTGCGCGACTCGTTGAGGGTGGGGCCTCCGAGGCCCCTTCCCCGGCCTGGATAGGGTAAGTTGATACAAGTTTATTGACCAAAATGAACTTTGACCTTAGTTTACTGACCTGAAATTACATTCATCTATTTGCTGATTGATACTTGATAATTCATATGTGTTAGTTTATGGAATAGGCTTTTATACATTCAAAATTATCTTAAAAATTCAAAATCTGAATCTTGGTTACGTTTTTGATGTTGATAATACGGTCAAAGTTCATTTTTCCTTAATAACCCCTGACTGAGATCGAGTGACCTGAATCTTATTCCAGATGGTTAGTGATCCTAATTACCCCTTTGTCCAAGTTTCGTGAAAATGGTCCTTATACTCTGAGAATTATGACATTTCAAAAACCTAACCTAAAGATTTGATGTTGGCAATGTCAACACCTCCACCGTTGGAAAAGTAGTGCCTACATCTCGCTTCTGCTATGCAGTCAAAACACTTTTTGGGATGATGATATTATCTGGTTCTGTCCAGACTCTTTTTGAGAATGCTACTATCAGGCTACCATTTATGTTTAAATATGAGACTTTATTATTATTATTATTTTATTCGGCAATTAAAAAATACATAAATTATAGTACAATACAAATCACACAAACAATAGGACATATGTGACATAGTACAAAGGACCTGGAATAGAGATGAAGGGGCTGCCTGGGTTTGGAAAAGGTAAACTGAATTACCATGGCCCACAGGCCTTCCTTCCCACACCCCTTCACCTCAATCCAGGTCAGTTAAAGGGGAATCCAGCCCTGGCCATTAAATGTTGTGTTGGGAAGGAGAAAAATAAGTTAAAGAGAATGGTGAAAGTTTGAAAGTAATCGGACAAGCAATAAGAAAATTATAGCTGTTTTAAAATTGAGATCACTAATACTATGTAGATTTCAAATTGGCAATTGGGTAAGTAAATTATGACAAGGGGCAAGGACAACTTTCCCATAGGCCATGTACTTTATTATCAGGGATTTGTGGTTTTCTCCTAAGTACCCATTCCCCTGGGGCAGTAATCTAAATATAACCCAGGTAGTATATTGTTTTATGTCCTCATGAAAGAAAAATATAATTTAAAATAAAACTTTTGGGGAAAATGACATTTTAGCCATAATATGCACTGGAGTACATGGAAGAGTAGTCCTTGCCTTACATCACTATATGACATCTCATATGCGGCCAATTGAAGTCTCCATGGGTATTTTCTTGTTGTTTGTCCAATATTGTTCAAACTTCTACCTATCAACTTGTCTGATTTTTCTTCTCCTTTTAAAAACAAGTTTTTATTTGGGTTGGATTCCCCTTTAAGAATATAAAAAAGGAAACATATAAACTGAAACTGGCAACAATTAATTTGAGGGAAACAAGTGTACCATGGATCAATCAGCAATCATCATTTCAATTGATTCATTGCAATATAAATAATTAAAAAAAAGAAAAGATATAATAATGCAGTAATTTGACTTGACTATGTACATAAAAAATTATCTAAACAGTTTCGAAATTTATGAGTCAACAATGTTCAGAATATCATATTTATAAATGTACATTATTAAAATTCAGAGTGACGCCAACAGCAAGAACCGAATGTCATAGTCCACTTAATGATCAATAATTGTATAATACATGTAACTGCAACTGTTGCATTATATATAAATTTATCTTGTTAGCTTGTTTCAGTACAGGAATTTAGTCTAAAGAACAGTTAGAATTTCATGACGAAGAAGCGTGAGGAGCTTCATGATATTACCAGATATAATTTCATCTTTGATGTGAGAAGGAAAATTCTCCCAAATAATAGGAAATCTGTGCACTGCCGTTTGATGGAGACGTTCGGTTCTTGCTCTGAGGTGTTGAAATAGTATTGTATGTTCACTCTGCCTTGGTCTTATAACTAAGTTATCCTTAACTGCCTCACACAACAGGATACCATATAGGGTTTTTACAGCAAAAGAGATCATAAGATATTTCCTTCTCGATTCTAAAGTGGCCCATGAAAGGTTTTGCAAACGCTGAGAATAAGGCATTTCTTGACGCCTCTGTTTTAAGATCACTCGAGTTGCCCTCCTCTGAACTCGTTCTAGGGCGTCTACATGCTTTCTTGTGTATACATACCAAGCTGGAATTCCATATTCCAAGATGGGCAACACGAGAGATTTATACAAACACAGCAATGCTTGTTGAGACACACCCCTGCCTAACCTAGAAATCATACCAAGCATTCTGTTAGCCTTCTTGATGGTAATATCAACTTGATCATCCCATGTCAAATTTGAGTTAAGCGTTATTCCGAGATACTTGATAGAATTTACCTGATCAATTGGTTTGCCATTTATTGTGTAATTTGACTTTTCAATATTTTTCTTACGGGGTGCAATTCTTAGTACTTTTGTCTTTTTAGCATTCAGTTGCATTTTATTTGTGCTGCACCAGTTTACGACTTCGTTGATGTCAGCTTGGAGGATAGGAACATCAGTCTCACTGCGAATAATACGATACAACAGTGTGTCATCCGCAAACAACACACTTAAAGTCTAAAATTTTACTAAATGTGAAAGAGACTAAAGAGGAACAAGAATATTAATCAACACTTTTATAGAGGAAGAAATCAATATTAGGGATAAAGTGGCACATTCACTTGTATATTTGTTGCAGTGCCGTGGATGCAGGTATAACCATTTTGACAGAAGTTGGTTTGGATCCTGGAATTGATCACATGCTAGCTATGGAAAGCTTTGAGAACGTCAAGCAACAAGGGGGAAAGGTAATTACATTAGTCTCTATTATATTTGCCAAACACATTAATTGAAACAGTTTTAATGATTTGTTCAGCTAATTCATATCACTTATAATTTATTTAACTTAAGTACTATGAATTTTGTACATTCAAGAGAAAATATTCACATTCAGTTTTGAATTGACACATGTATCAATGAATTTTCTGTTTGATTCAGGTCATTTAGTTTACTGAAGACATTTCCTTTTATTTCATGAGTAATGTAGTCATATGTATCAAAATATATTTAGAATTAAATTATACCTCTTTTAGAATGTAATAGTAGAATTAATGATTATTAGTACTGTTGGTCCTAGTATCTTGAATCAGTTTGTGATAGAATTGATGATAACCATTGTGCTTTATTTGTCCTCTGCTGTTCTCTGCTAACTTAGGTTGGATCATCCATTCTTCCCCCCCCCCCTTCAGGTGTCCACTAAAGAGCTAGATTTCTAATCCACTGACATAAATACAAATGTTTTGTTTAGTTTTACTGTGAAACCTTTTTTTACAGGTGAAATTGTTTGAGTCATGGTGTGGTGGTCTACCAGCTCCAGAGTTTTCAGCTAATCCTCTCAAGTACAAGTTCAGGTAAGCTAAGTTACTTTTAATATTAGAAACAATCTTCCTGCTAATCTTTGCTTCATCTATCATAACCATTATTGCACTTAGAAGATAAGGAAGGAGAAAAAGATTTGAACAAAAAAAAGAGATAAATGATGATGCACAGCATTTGTATAGCGCCATATATCTGTCAAAGACATTCAAAGGCGCATTGGAGGAGCCAGCCAATCTGGGTCGCCTAGAAGGGCGCGCAAACAGAACTGTGACCCGCAGGTCTCTCCCGATAAAACTGATTGGGGAATGCAGGTGGACCACTACACCAGGGTTTCCCCCTACTCTTTGAATAGTTCAGTGGGTTCTTAACATGCAAAGGTGGTGATTCTCCTCTACACGGGGCCTCCATTTAACGTCCTATCGGAGGGATGGAGTGTTTTCCACTGTAACATAGCCTGCATCTATGAAACAGGGGAGAGACGTTTACACACAACGCACTGGCTTCAGTCGTCTGCCCTGGGTGGACTCGAACCCACGATCTTTGGTTCGACGGGCAGACGCTTTACCGACTGAGCCAACTTCGCTCAGAATATATGTATGAAA
This sequence comes from Lytechinus pictus, assembly GCF_037042905.1. NCBI lineage: Eukaryota > Metazoa > Echinodermata > Echinoidea > Temnopleuroida > Toxopneustidae > Lytechinus > Lytechinus pictus. Next base: position 73,127,155 of record NC_087247.1, read on the forward strand.
ATGAATAATGTACAAAGTGAGGTCTTTTGCCTTGTTTGATAATAGGCGTAGTCAAAACGTTTAAACGCCATTCAAACAACTGTTAAAAACAAACGTTTACCTATTCTGACATCCGCTAAACTGTATAGATCTATGGCCTAGGGGGAAAAAAAACCTTCCCAAAAAGTTTCACATTTTATATCTTTATATTCACGTAATGGCTATCTGTTTTCCATATTTCCTTGAAATTGTCTTGATTTAGTTGGAAATTACAGAAAAAATGAAGAATATTCACTTCTTCCTTGACTTTGAAAAATTGTTTTTGTCTCGCCTGCATAGCAGAGCGAGACTATAGGCGCCACTTTTCCGACGGCGGCGGCAGCGTCGTCAACATTGAAATCTTAACCAAGGTTAAGTTTTTGAAATGTCATCATAACTTAAAAAGTATATTGATCTAGTTCATGAAACTTATACATAAGAGTAATCATGTATTATTGAACATCATGCCTGAGTTTCAGGTCATATTACCAAGGTCAAAGGTCATTTAGGATCAATGAACTTAGACCATGTTGGGGGGATCAATATCGAAATCTTAACCAAGGTTAAGTTTTTGAAATGTTGTCATAACTTCGAAAATATATGGACCTAGTTCATAAAACTTATACATAAGGGTAATATTGTGTCATTGAAGATCCTGCCTGAGTTTCAGATCACATGATTAAGGTTAAAGGTCACTTAGGGTCAATGAACATTGGCCATGTTGGGGTTATTTGAGGAATTGTCATCATAACTTTAAAACTTTATGGATCTAGTCCATGAAACTGGGACATAAGAGCAATCAAATATCCTTGAACATCCTGTATGAGTTTCAGGTCACATGACCAAGGTCAAAGGTCATTTAGAGTCAACAAACTTTGGAAATGTTGGGGGTATTTGTGGAATTGTCTTCATAACTTTAAAGTTAATGGATCTAGTTCATGAAACTTGGACATAAGAGCAGCAATGTATCCCTGAATACCCTGTGCGTGTTTCAGGAACATGGCCAAGGTCAAAGGTCATTTAAAGGTCAATGAACTGGCATCATAACAAAGTTTATCGATCTAGCATCTAACATCAACATAAGGGTAATCAAGTATGAATGGTTGTTTTGCACATGTCTTAGGTCACATGATCATGGTAAAAGGTCATTTTGATTCAATGGACATGATATTTTATCACATTAGTGTTTGCTATATCGAATTGCGTGCAAGACTGCCAGAGACGTTCCACTTGTTTTTGATGTTACACTTGGTAAGTAATTTAGTCCCACTTGTGGACTTCCATGGTGTTGATGGAGTGTAAAACTTTAAAAAATGATCAAAACTATCAAACGATATCAGTTACTGTTTCAACGCCATGAAAGTCTACACATGACGAAATACCTCCGTTTGAGAAGGCTATACCCCAGATCGTTTTCACCAATTCTCTTCTCCAACCACTATAATCCCGAACTGCCCCCAAGCAAGAAATTTAAGTATCAAAACACCTGTTTCTTGACCTCGGTCTGAAGATAACGCGACAGCCCAGCACAGCAGGGGGTCACACACGATGGATTGCAACGTGTCTAAGAGCCTGCTATGGAGTTCTGTGTATACACGCGGTGAATGCATCGTGTGCGCAGCGCTTTAAGGGCAGTCCCTGCATGCAAAGCATAACCTAATTTTTATTCGCTTATTTTCCTTATTTCGAGGTCGATTTTCTTCGTTCGAAATTGAAAAAGGACTAATATTGGATGTCTGAATACAATATGCCTTTGAAAACGTGATTAAATATCGAAGACAATAATTTAATTCCGAAGTTCCTTCTTCAGGCAGAGAAGTCTTACGTAATAGCACAGCTGTTGTTTATCATTTCGTCCTTGGCTTTACTGGCCAGTGGAGGTGAAATTGAGACAACTGGGATTACCTGGCCAAGATGGGTTTATCGGGGCTTGGAAATGTTCAAATGAGAAATGAGAGTTTCAAACGAAAAATGGGGTCTATTACCGCAGTTTGCGACCCCAACAGCGGTGAAACCCCAAACGGTGTATTTTCGTAATGATGTGGGACTACAATATTAACCGAGTGTAACATCATAAAACAATTTTTCAAAGTCAAGAAAGAGGTGAATATTCTTCATTTTCTTGATATTTTCCAAGTAAATCAAAACAATTTAAAGGAAATATCGAAAGTAGATGGCCATTTCATTAATTTTAAGATGCAAATATGAAATTTTAGCAACTTTCGGTGAAGGTTTTTTTTATTATTTTTTTTACCCCTGTTGGTTAACCGTAAATGGCCATTTATTAATTGCGTTTAATCGTTTCTAAAAAATAAATGTAATGACTCAGGCATATTTAATAAATACCCGGAGCTATCTTGCAACCAGTAAAGTTTGAATTTGATTTTACTCAATTACAACAATTATTAAGATGGGTGTATGTAATAATGACTAAGATTGATTATATACAGTAGGCCATTCCTTTCAATTTTTGTCTCACCTGCATAGCAGAGTGAGACTATAGGCGCCGCTTTTCCGGCGGCGGCGGCGTCAACACCAAATCTTAACCTGAGGTTAAGTTTTTGAAATGACAGCATAACTTAGAAAGTATATGGACCTAGTTCATGAAACTTGGCCATAAGGTTAATCAAGTATTACTGAACATCCTGCCTGAGTTTCATGTCACATGACCAAGGTCAAAGGTCATTTAGGGTCAATGAACTTAGACCATGTTGGGGGAATCAACATCAAAATCTTAACCTAAGGTTAAGTTTTTGAAATGTCATCATAACTTAGAAAATATATGGACCTAGTTCATGAAACTTATACATAAGGTTAATCAAGTATCACTGAATATCCTGCATGAGTTTCACATCACATGACCAAGGTCAAAGGTCATTTAGGGTCAATGAACTTTGGCCGAATTGGGGGTATCTGTTGAATTACCATCATAACTTTGAAAGTTTATGGATCTGATTCATGAAACTTGGACATAATAGTAATCAAGTATTACTGAACATCCTGTGCAAGTTTCAGGTCACATGATCAAGGTCAAAGGTCATTTAGGGTCAATGAACTTTGGCCAAATTGGGGTATTTGTTGAATTACAGCCATAAATTTGAAAGTGTGTTGGTCTAGTTCATAAAACTTGGACATAATAGTAATCAAGTATCACTGAACATCCTGTGCAAGTTTCAGGTCACATGATCAAGGTCAAAGGTCATGTAAGGTCAAAGAACTTTGGCCACGTTGGGGGTATTTGTTGAATTGCCATCATATCTCTATAAGTGTATTGGTCTAGTTCATAAAACGTGGAAATAAGAGTAACCAAGTATCACTGAACATCTTGTGCGAGTTATAGTAGTTTTCAAAATCAGCACTGCTGCTATATTGAATCGCGTGATGCAGGTGAGACGGCCAGAGGCATTCCACTTGTTTTATTAAAAAGTTACTCTTTATCTTTGTTTGTCAACAGCAATAAACGTCTGATTGATAATAACCACTTTTGCCTTCTATTTGAGTAGCCAGTTGTAGGAATGGTGAGAGTAGCGAATTGCTTTAATGTCCTTCCATTATGATCAAAGATTGACATCTTTATGGACAAAAAATCCTTATTGTTTTAACAATACGTCTTTAGAGAGCTGTGTAGTTTTTTACCTGCAAGATGTTTGCCCTTATCATCATCTTTAGTTGGAGTCCTGCGACTGCTCTGTTGGCGATGACCAGAGATGCCAAATACTTGAAGGATCAGCAAGAGATCTACCTTCCTCCTGGAATGCATATGGATGCTGCTAATGTCAACAGCTTTAACTTCTTACCAGGGTTCAACCTTGAAGGTTACTGCAATCGTGATGCAATGCAATATGTCTTCCTCTATGGAATCCCTACAGCAGATAATATCATCAGGGGCACCCTTAGATACAAGGTAGGAACTCAAGATACTCAGGGTTAGGCAATTATCATTCCAGCGCCAGCACTATAATTATTCTGAGAGGACTTGAGAGGAATATACAATGCTGGGAGCCAGGCTGGGCTTGAACTTGGAACCCGGCGAGTTGGGGGGATTTCCGCCGGGTTAAGAGCTAAAACAACAGAGATTGGAAGCTGTGATAAGTCTTGGAAAAATACCAAATAAACAGCAAGATACCGTAAGTATTTACCTCCATGCGTTAATTGAGCTCATATTTACTCCCAGATAATCTAACTTAATTGATCCTTACCATGAATTTCAGCCCCAATCATGACATCTTTGTTTGATTTCTTAGTCAAATTTTGCTAAACCTTCCGGTTCGGGTTCAATCCAGGTTTTCCTTCCACGCCCCAACAATATGAACATAGTTAGGTCCATGCAAATGTACATTGATAAGTTTTTAAATGCTTTAAAACTTGGCTAATTATATTAAGTGTAATCAGTAGGTACTGGAATTATATGAATGCATATAGAGTAATTGATATCGCCCATGCATTTTGAAGAAGAAAAAACACTTGAAAAAAGATGCACTATATTGTAATTACTTTGAGTGTGTAGAGCTTCCCAATTGATAGATGTGACTGAGGCATACTCTGTTTATTACTCTTGTTTGTTCAGGGCTTTTGTAAAATTGTTACTGGCTTGAGAATGCTTGGTATAGCAGATGAGAACCCACATCCTGCTCTAGATGAAGATGCCCCTGAAATCACATGGGTAAGTAGCCATCTATCCCTTGTCCATCTTCACATTTTCCATGAGTGCTGTGGAATAGTAAATAAATCTCTGGACCATGAGGTCAAGGATTCAAAACTCATTGCAGTACTTATGTCCTTTGGCAAGATGTCAATCTTCTACTTTTCCATGCTCCACCCAGATGTTTAATATGTCTATATTAGGATGCACAAGTCAATATACCTTGTCCAAAGACTTGCAAGGATTTTCACTTCCCAGGGTGTGGAGAATGTGTATATTTTATGTGTTCAAAATTCTGATTGAATCTGGTGACCAAAGCCGATATTCTGAAAGGTATATGATCTTACTGTCATACTAAATAGAAATAAGGTGCACCAATAAATGAACACTTACATGCTGGTCCTATGGCGATTGTTCCAGCTGGTCCATGGCAGCAATTTTATGCACTTCAATCAATCACAAAGGCACCTTCAAACTTTGTTAACACTTACAATGATGTTAGGAGGAAAATGAATTATTCGAGAATATCGGCCCATGTTGCTGATATATATGTTAAGCTTTATAAGTAAATTGTTGTTATCCTCAGGGATGAATTGAAATAAAACATTGTTTGAAAATGCAGTACCGGGTATATTAATTTAAAAATACATTACTTGTACATTACATTCGTAGATGATGATAATTTTGGATCTATGTTGAAATTATAAACACAACATTAAAATTAAGTTTTCCTTAAAGAACCCCAAATATAACAAATTATTCAAGTTTAAACCAAGCATGGATATATAGCTAGTGTTGTTAGGAAGCGCTTTTTCGAAACTTAGCGACATCTGTAGCTTAATGGCGGAATGAGCACAATATGAAAAAAAATTATGCTTTTTCAAAAACTTCAAATGTGTTATGTTTTTTTTTTAATTACAGAAATTCTCATTTTAAGGGTTAAGAAGCACAAATTAAAGACAATATTGGTAACACAGGTCTACATTTCAATTTTATTTTACCACAATTTTGTAACTGTTGTTATCCTCGGTGATGTGGATGCATTTCTGTCATTTTCACAAAACAAGTCAATACAGCACAGATTTTGCAATTTTTTAACAAGTGTTATTTTTTGTTCATCTTGTGCTTATTCAGCCATTAAGTCACAAAATACACTAATTTTTAAGAATTTGCTTTCTAACAGCCCTAGATATATCCCATACTTGGTTTAATTTGAATGATTTGTTACACTCAAACATTTGATGATGTTTTTTAAGGGGACTCAGTTTTGATGTGTTTATCTTGAGAGTACACTATGTGATTTGTTTGCAGAGAGAGCTGTTATGTGTAACCATGGGAGCTAGTATGAGCAAAGAGTTCACAGAGGAGGAAGCTAACAATATGGCATATGAAGCAGTAGGAAAGGATGAACAGAGACTGCAAGCAATCAGAGAGTATGTTCCATCTTAAAACAATTCATACAAAGTTTTCATTCTTTTTGTCTCGCCTGCATAGCAGAGCGAGACTATAGGCGTCGCTTTTCCGACGGCGGCGTCGTCAACATTGAAATCTTAACCAAGGTTAAGTTTTTGAAATGTCATCATAACTTAGAGAGTATATTGGCCTAGTTCATGAAACTTGAACATAAGGGTAATCAAGTATTACTGAACATCCTGCCTGAGTTTCAGGTCACATGACTGAGGTCAAAGGTCATTTAGGGTCAAGAGCAACCATGTATCCCTGAATATCATGTGTGAGTTTCAGGTCACATGACCAAGATCAAAGGTCACTTAGGGTCAACGAACTTTGGCCATATTAGGGGTATAGGAGGAATTGTCATAATTTTATGGATCTAGTTCATGAAACGTGGACATAAGAGCAATCAAGTATCCTTGAATATCCTGTGAGCACTAGTGTCAGGTCACATGACTAAGGTCAAAGGTTATCTAGGGTCAACAAACTTTGGTAATATTGGGGGTATTTGTCGGATTGTCATCTTAATTTTAAGTCTATGGATCTACATGTAGTTCATGAAACTTTGACATAAGAGCAGCAATGTATCCCTGAATACCCTGTGTGCGTTCCAGGAACATGGCCAAGATCAAAGGTCATTTAAAGGTCAATGAACTCTGGCCATGTTGGGAGTATGTGTTGAATTGGCATCATAACTTAGGAAGTTTATGGATCTAGCTCATGAAACATCGAGAGAAGGGTAATCAAGTATGAATGATTGTTTTGCACATGTCTTAGGTCACATGATCATGGTCAAATGTCATTTTGGGTCAATGGACATAGTATTTTATTATCATATTAGTGTTTTCTTCTGTGAATAATTATTCATTAGCTGTTTTCAATGGAAGCACTGCTGCTATATCGAATTGCGTAATGCAGGCGAGACTGCCAGAGGCGTTCCACTTTTTATATAATTGGGTCCATTTTGACACCTGATTTAGGTTTAGCAGTGCAGATGGTTATCCTTGATTACGTTGCTTATAAAAAAAAGAATATTAGTCTTCTAACAAGGGGAATTGTTTGTTTCTACTTAAATATTGAAAAAAATATTAGATTTTAGATAGTAAACAGCATGTCATAGCTGTATAGTTTTAGGAAGTTTATTTCATATTCTTGTGACATAGGTTTTTATATTTTATTTTACAGTGGTCTTCCAGTGTACATTGAATAATTTTATGAAGTGATATGATGTGAGATTTGGATAATGTGAAGGATAATATTTGATTGATTCGCTTCTCTAAAAACAAAATTACTCATTCAAATTAATGCCAATTTTAAAAATGTTTAGTTGTTTTGAAATATTCTTATGAGAAATTGTAATCTCAGAAGTAATAAGAGAAGTAGTGATGATCTGTTAGTACCATTGTTATATTTTTTTCAACAGTTTGGGACTTCTATCAGATACTGTTGTAACAAAACAAGGTTCTCCTCTGATGACCCTATCCCATCATTTGGCTCAGAAGCTTTCATACGGTAATTAAACACTCACTTATTCTTGATAAATAATCACATGAATGAGTGAAAACAAACACATTCAAGTGATTTCATCAAAGTTGTTTGCACTGTTAAGATGTCATACCTTGATTCTAGTTGACTGAAAAGTGCTGATCTTTGGGTGTACCGTTAATGAATGACCACCCCCATAACCTGGTATGCAATTTTATAATTTCTGACGAAGGTATGTTTCTTCTCTAAACTTTGAATTGGTTATTCTATTAAATCCGCAAATTACTTTGGATAATAATATGTTTTTCTTCTAGAGCATTTTTTCAAATGAATAGCTAAAACTCATTGGTCTCCTACTTTTGCTATTCTGGAACAAGTCTACATCTCCTATCAGAGAGATAAAAAAAACCTTAAGCTGGTGAATTAAAAGGTTCTTGGTGACAAATTAAACAACATAATTTTAACCCTAACCAGGCCGGGCTTTTTTGGGTGTTCTATGGCCAGGGGGGGGGGGGGAATGTCACACCATCGATCACACAAATGTCATGAAAATTGGCATGATGATCAGATTTTTTTAAATATGAATTAATTACGCTAATTTATGGGTAAATCATACTTTTGGCTCTAATTTACTATAAAAAGCTCATAGAATTCTAATATTTGGTGTAAATATTCTTTTTACCATTGCCAACAATTACACATGAAAAAATCCTGGTTTGAAAATGAATTTCTTGTGTATTTCATTGTTTTATGAATTTCTTATGTATTTCTTTGTTTTTGGCCTTTTGTTTTTCCTTTTTTTTTCACCAAATTTCTAGCATAACCTTTTTTAAGCATAATTATACTAAAATCAATTAATTTCAGTTGATAAAAGTAAAAATCATATCTTTATGAAAAAGGTGAGAAAACTCAATTTACATTGAGCAGTGTGGAGCGTTGTGGGCCAGTGGATTAGTCTTCTGACTTTGAAACAGGGTCGTAGGTTCAAATCCCAGCCATGGCGCAATTTCCTTCAGCAAGAAATTTATCCACATTGTGCTGCACTCAACCCAGGTGAGGTGAATGGGTACCTGGCAGGATTAATTCCTTGAATGCACTGAGCGCTGAAAGGCAGCTCAAACTAAAGCTGGGGTAATAACAATTCACCTCGGAGTGGATTATTTCTAGATAGAGCAATATAAATGCCTATTATTATTACATTGACTTTTACACAAAATCACGTTTTGGGTCTGACATGCACTTATGTAATGTTGCGTAATTATTGAATCGCATACCCGAGCATTGTAAATTTGGTCTCAGAAGATGCGCAAGACTTCAAAGTAAAAAGTCAGCGAGTGGCATGGTCAACAAATTTCGCGAAGTGGAATGGTCGCAGAAAATGTCGAGGGGGGGGGGTTTGATTCAACCCCCCTCCCCCTGCTGGATTAGGGTTAAAGGTCTCTTATCATTAAACATCCAGAATTGTTTTATAAAGTTATATTATCATTAATTCTTGAATAGTCAAGGTTGCATTTGTAGCAAGTGAGTTCTTACATTAGTACATCATTATCCTGTGCAATGCAGACTTTTAGAAAGTTCACTAAAATTTTGTCAGAATTTTAAACTGGCTATCAAAAAGCATGAAGAATGTATTAACGATGTAATAGATTGGATGTGCTCACACTCTCTTAAAGTAAATAATGCTAAGTCTGATTTCATGTTGCTTGGTTCTAGGGCTCAGTTATTTAAGTCTAATGTTTGCTCCATAAAAATAGGATGTTCTGTAATTAGCGTTTCAGATAAGTGCAGAAATCTTGGGGTTATGTTTGATGTTAATATGTCCATGTCTACCCAGGTCTCTAGTACATGTCAATCAGTACAGTATCATTATTACGGAATTTAGGGTTCATCAGGAAGTACATGTATCTCACTAAGTCTTGTACAGAGAAGATTATACATGCACTTATTACCTCCCGTCTTGATTTTTGCAATGCTTTAGTATATAACGTTTTACAATCTCAGATCGCCTTAGGAAACTCCAACATAATGCTGCCCGTATCGTCACCATGTCCCCCAAGAGGAATCACACAACCCCTCTACTCAAATCTCTTCACTGGTTACCTGTTGTACAGCGCATAACTTTTAAAATGCTCCTACTTGTTTTCCATTCAATACACGGAACTGCACCACAATACAACTCTTCCTTGATTACTCCATACAATCCCTCTCGCAACCTTAGGTCTTCTAGTTCATCCTTACTTGCTGCACCACAATCTCATAATTCATGGGGGGATCGATCATTTCAACATGCTGGGCCATTCCTATGGAATAAACTTCCAAAAGAAATCTGCAATGTTTCTTGTCTCACCACTTTCAATAGTTCTCTGAAAACCTGGTTATTCACACAAGCTTTTAGGTAATTGTTATTCCCCCCTCTTTTTAGTAGGTTTCTATCTTCCTTTCTTTTTCCTTTTCTTTTCTTTATTGCGCCATGAGCATCTTTTTATGATGGATACCGGCGCATTACAAATGTTCATATTATTATTAATTCTTCTCCTATTACTCGATCTCATTTTTTCTTCCCATTCCAGGTGAAGGAGAACGTGATCTTGTGATCATGCGTAATGTTATTGGTGTGGATTGGTCAGATGGTAGTCAGACCCATGAGGAGGTAGGATTAACCGTCTACGGAGATCCCTATGGTCTGTCAGCTATGGCTATAACTGTAGGATACCCAGTAGCCATTGCAACTAAGATGGTCCTAGAAGGTATATTACAACTCTCTTCTGTTCTATAAAGATAATATCTGACCCTCCTATAATTATTTGTCTCCACTTTGTGCTTCATATGAAAAGGTGAAGTGTTATCTAAATATCATGGTTTGAGTGGTGAAAGTGAGGTTCTAAAAACGATGGTCAGCATACAAACAAAGGATGATTACTTTATGGACTAGCCCAATTGATTCAGTTGTCAATCAGTTTATTTCTACTTTATTATAATCTTGTATGTTAGAGCTGAAATAAATATCAAATTAAGATGTTTGGATTAGATCAGTCACAATATCTTACACGGCAGTATCCAAGTCCTTTGATATCTGCTTCCTGTGTGAATGTCGATTAATATTTATTTTATTCTGATTATAATTTTAACCACCATCAAAATACTTTTAAACCCTTAGTTAACAATGCCAAAAGTTACAACGGATACATAATGGTCATTTCTGATAAGAGAAAGTCAATAAAAAAAGAAATAGCAGCTTTAAACCTACATGAATATTAATCTTTGATATTTGATGGTCTATCTTTGTCCCACCCAGGTGAGATTCAACAGAAGGGTGTAGTTCTACCATTATCAAAGGATATTTACAAACCAATCTTAAACCGTCTCCAGGCTGAAGGCATCCGTGCATCTTCTCGTTCTATCAAAATTTAAATTCTTTCCCAAAGCCTCAATCACAGCTATAAATACATATATGTATTTTGTACGTATTTTATCTGTGAGAAGTAAAAATCTTGGACTTATTGTTAATACTTGTACTTAAAGGATGGTCCGGGCTGAAAATATTTATATCTAAATACATAGAGTAGAATTCACTGAGCAAAATGCCGAAAATTTCATCGAAATCGGATAACAAATGATAAAGTTATTGCAGTTTAAAGTTTTGCAATATTTTGTGAAAACAGTCGTCATGAATATTCATTAGGTGGGCTGATGATGTCATATCTCCACTTTCCGTTTTCTTATGTTATTAACATAAAATCATATTTTTTTCATTATTTCATACAGGGTTGGCACGTTTTAAACGACATGTTTTAAAACATGTTTTAAAACGCGTTTTAAAACACCCGTTTTTTAAACCAAAAAAACGTGTTTTAAAACACCTCATAGACTTGTGTGTTGTAAATTTGGATGGGTGTGATTTTAGATGATTATTTTTTTAAATACTTTTATTTCTTAAGTGGTGTATTATTTTCTTCCAACTTACTAAAAAACTTTCTCAACACCACTCTTTTTCTCCCCCTCATTATTCTCCCTTTCTCTATCGCTTTGTCATGTTCCTTTCCTCCCTGTTCAATTGTGCACATCAATCCATATTAAGAATTTTCACATTTTAACAAACATATCTGAGTGTTGTGCTAATTTGTTTGGACAGGGAAAGAAACACTATTTAAAATAAGCTCAAATACATGTGATTGTAGTACTTGAATGAAATGAAAGCGTTGCACAAGCATAATAATATAGACTGTAAAACCGACATCGTACTGAGGTACACACGAAAGCCGGTAAAACTTTGCGCTTAGTATTGATGAAGAAAAGTACTATAAAGTATAAGATAATCAGTGAGCAAAACTTAAAGGACAAGTCCACCCCAAGAAAAGTTAGATTGAGTAAAAAGAGAAAAATCCAGCCAGGAAAATTTCATCAAAATCGGACTTAAAATAAGAAACTTATGATATTTAAAGTTTCGCTTAATTTCGCAAAACGGTCAATATGCACATCCTGGTCAGTATGCAGATAAGGGGACTGATGACATCACTCACTCACTATTTCTTTGTATTTCATTATTTTCTCATTGTCATGTGAAATAAAGTTGGTCATTATTTTCAAATCTGTAAAAAATTTAACTATTGTATTTTTTAATAAAAAAAAATAAAAAAACAAAATAGTGAGTGAGGGACATCATCGACACTCTCATTTGCATATCACTGAGTTGTGCATACAATTGTTATAGAAAAATAAGCAAAACTTTAAATTCGATTTCAATAAAATTTTCAGCATTATGATTGTTTGATTTTTCTATATTGATTCAATCAACATTTTTCTTGGGTGGACTTAACCTTTAATCCTAACATTGTAATCCCAGGGGACCTTAATGGCCCCCTCAAAACTTTATATGATAAATCCATAAACATGACAGGGCCATGCCATATCATTCAAGACTACTTTTGGGATGCATGCATGGGTATTCGGTTATGATATTACATAACAAGTGCATGTCACACCCCGAATTGCTCAAAAACATGATTTCATGTATAAAGCAAATGCAAATTCACGCCAAAATTTGTATCTGTATCATTATTTGTATTTTTGATATTGGAAAATTTCCATTAAAAAAAACAAAAAAGTAAAAAAATATAAGTATTTTAAAAAACAGTTAAAACAAACAAAAACAATACTGATTCTAATATGCATTTGATCAGAATTCCTTAATAAAAAAAAACAGTTCAGGGGCTTTATTTACAGATTTAAACCCAAATATGTATTTCATTCATGCACTAAAATTGGCATAATTGATTCAAATAAAATAAAGCGTATTGATTTAATTAAATTACAGGTAAGCTTCGAAACCCCATGTCATTTTCTTCCATTGTGCAAATTCTTCTGCCCCCTCCCCCTAGATTGACAAGACTCAAAATACCCCGGGACTACTTGTATGTGTACATGTACGAGTAATAAACTTACAAAATGTCAACTTTTGTGGGGTCTTTTTGGCATTCCATTTCCATGATTAATTTTTGGGGAAATATGAACTTTTCTGTTAGAAATTCAGTACAAAAAATTGTAGTCATCTCTTTACTTACTCCAAAAAAGTATTTCAAACATCAAGAGCTTAAATCATACTGTATTAAGGGTATGGTTTAATTGATTTACAGAAAGTTGCATCACTTGTCGGGAAAAAAAACATTTTAAAACGATATAAAACGTTTAAAAACAATAAAAAACGTTTTATTTGTTTGTTTTTTATAAAAAACGTTTTTTATCACAATCCTGTGTGAATAATATGTCTCCCTTATAATGAAATAAGTTGCAGCAATAAATATCTAATGCACTAAATCAGTTGTCAATCCAATTTTTCTAGTTCTTGGAGGAAAAAATTTGAATAAACCTAATTTCATATAATAAAATACAAAAGAACAAGTGGGGATGTGACATTATCAGTCCACCTAATGAATATTCATGACGACTGTTTTCACAAAATATTGCTAAAATTTAAAATTCAATAACTTTGTTATTTGTTATCCGATTTTGATGAAATTTTTTCGGCATTTTGCTCAGTGAATTCTACTCTATTTATCAAGCTATAAATACTTTCAGCCTGGAACATCCCTTTAAGTGTAGTCTCTATGATGTCTGTGACATCTCCAAGTGCACAACTTATATTGAAATGGCTCCACACTGCTGAAATAGAAAGAAGATATCTAGCAGAGATACTCAGACCAACAAAGATAAAAGGGTTCGATTTCTTACAGATGGACAGCTGATGATTATGATGACAATGATCCATGTTTTTATTTCATTTTATTGTGAGGGAGTTTATTTTTGTGACCATTTCCCCTCAGGGTTGCTTAGATTAATATGACCCTTTGTGTGTATGCTTTAAGCATTGTGTTCATGGGATTCATGAAATGTTACCATAGACATTTCTGATTAGTGAGTGTGATATAATATAGTAAAAATGTTCATGATATTATGCAGCATTCAGAAACAAATCTATGTAAACTTCACATATTTTTATCATTATTATTATGAAATCTCCATGATGAAGTGAGCTAATAACTGCATTTTATACAATACAGATCTCTGTGTTAAAGGGATGGTCCGGGCTGAAAGTATTTATATCTAAATAGAGTAAAATTCACAAAGAAATATGCTGAAAATTTCATCAAAATCGGATAATAAATAACGAAGTTATTGAATTTTAAATTTATCAATATTTTGTGAAAACAGTTATATGCACATCGTCATGAATATTCATTAGGTGGGCTGATGATGTCATATCCTCACTTTCCTTATGATATTACAGGAAATCATAATTTATTTCATTTTATCATATATATGTAATTGATGTGTCTCCATTATGATGAAATAAGTTGCTGCAATTAGGTAATAAATAATGCACTTAATCAGTTGTCAATCCAATTGTTTTAGTTTTTGGTATAAAAATTTGAATAAACTTAATTTCATGTAATAAAATACAAAAGAACAAGTGGGGATATGACATCAACCCACCTAATAAATATTCATGAAGACATGCCTAGAACTGTTTCACGGGAATAATGCAAATCTTTAAAATTCAATAACTTCATTATTTGTTATCCAATTTGAACAAATTTTCAGCATTTTTGCTCTGTGAATTTTACTCTATTTATCAAGATATAAATATCTCCAGCCTGGACCATTCCCTTAAGTTCAAAGGACATTTTGAGGCTATATACATGTATGCCTCAATATGAGTAGAAGTGGGTAATGGATTTGACATTGTATTTATTTGTTCTTACATTCACTGTAAACCCACTGAGCAGAGTACATATTGAATACTTTTGTACTTTCGACTGGTAATTGGCTGAAATAATTTCATTGCTTTATTTTGTATGTGTTTGCATCATTATTTATCATTGGCTTATATAGTTAACCCTAAGAAGACTGGGGGGGCTGATTCAGCCCCCTCTCAACTTTTTTCACGATAAATCCGGCGCAACTTTTGAGACCAAAATTGCGTACCCGAGTACACGGTTCCGAAATTACGCAACATTTTGTAAGTGCATGCAGACCCCAAATTGCTCAAAAACATGAATTTGTGTACAAAATCCAATGCAAATAGTGTTTTTAGCCAAAATTTCATAAATGTATCATTATTTTTCCTTTTACTGATTAAAATCAATTAATTTCATCTTGTTCATGGTCAAAATAAAGTCCCCGATAATTTCCATTGAAAAAACAAAATGTTGAAAAAAAACAAGGAAATACATAAGAAATTTAGAATAACAATAAAATACATTAGAAAATAAATGTGACGTTGAAATTTTTTAAGAGTACATTTGATCAGATTCCTATCAAGAGTCTGAGAACCAAAAATAAGTATTTTAGGGGCATTATTTAGTTAATGAGAGCAAACTTTTGATTTTACGCATAAGTTAGCATGATTAATTAGCAATGAGATTTTTCGAAGAATTGATTGTATAGACTTGTAGATTATGCAATGGGTAACGCGTGTGTCAATTTTCGTCGCGATCACACGATCGACGGCAGAGATCATAAAGGATGGCTGAATCAGCCCCCCCCCCATCTTCTTAGGCTTCTAAATAGCCCAGTCTATTTAGGATTAAAAATGCACAAAAAGAAAAAAAATATTGTATTCATTTTGTGTAAATGTTGGGAATGGCTGAAAGCTACAGTGAAATTTGTTTCGCTTTTCCATTTATTGTTGGCTAAAGTGTCCAAATTCAAATAATTTATCAAAACTATCACCTTTTGCGTGTATTCACTTTTATTTCCTTGCTCAAGAGGCTTTTTAAATTTGCGATGGGAGCATATATCTATTTATTCTATGTTGCTGTTATCTTCTTTATATGCCCTTTGTGCAGTGTTTATACTCCATGATAAATAATTGAAAAAAAACAAGGTATTAACATTTAATAGCAATTATTGCAGTATCAATTATACAAATGTCCTTCGCCTCACTCTAAGTAACATTGATTTTTGTAATGTATGGATAAGCAATACAAGTTTACATCAATTATATATTCTTGTGTGTACTTGACACAATAACATTCATCACAATTCATTAGTAAAATTCAGTAGAATCAATAAAGATGGAAATACATTTAAAGTACATGTATGTTTACAACATGGCAGTTCTCTACTGGCAATATGGCCACTACCATTTCTTACTATTCTACAGCCTTATTGCGGACAGCAGCTGATGTATTAGTTTTGTGATGTATGAATTAGTTATTAGTAATGTAGATAATTCTCTCTGCCTTTTTAAAATACGTTAAACACTGCACTGCTATGTAACTACATTCACTCAATTCAGATTATTTTTGGTCACATTTAAATCATAATTCTATGAATTTCTTGACTAGGTTATTTACTTTACTCAGTACTATGATTTGAAAGCACAAAACATGAGAAATAGGGCTATCAGGATTTTAAAAAACTTTAATATATGTAATATGTTAAGTTTGTTATTTAGTGAAGGATTAATAACTCGAAATAAGTTATTTTTTAATGCAGCCAAGCTTATAAGATGCACAGAGGGAGATCATTTTGAAGCAATTCTTGGATTGTCATAACCATGTGGATGTGTGTGTGAAATATAAATTTAACTGGAAGAAAAAAAAATCCATATTCCTGGTGATAGATTCAGATGAAATGAATGCAGCAAAGGAAGTAACTCTTGATAATATAATTAACGAAAAATGTTAAATTAAGCAGTATTTCTATAGGAAAAATGCTCTTCATACTTAATTGCATGCACAATAATTTTTGTTTTTGTTTCTCTTTGTAGATAAATATATATTAATGATTGATGAACTTCAAGCATGTTACATGGAATACTATTTTTGGAATGAATGTATTTTAAGGTTTTCTAAGAGCTATGAATCAATGAGTGGAAAGTAATACAAAGTGACATACACACTCTACTGTTTGTAATCATTTGAATGAGGATGCAGTGTCATTTTTAATTAAAGTATATGACATATATTGAATCATGTGATGTGATCGATTGTTAAATTGTATGAATATAAGATGTGTCATATCTCTGCAGCATTTGCACTATCACAGGTAAAAGAAAACAAAGCTCGAATGGTATAAAAAGTAAATTCTTTTAGTCATGGAAAGTGAAATTATATATTTATCCATGTCCACCATCAGAATAGATTGGTAGTTTCCCCCTTGGTAAAATAGTCATAAAATAAATATAACTAGACTTTTAATTCATCATGAGGACAATTAGGTGATCTGTCTTTGATTCTCATGATTACGAATACAATCACGTTTATTGAGATCAATATGATTATCATGATGAAAACTGAACTTTTATTACAAAAAGAACATGTTGAATACTCTTGAAAAGAGGGAAATTGAGAAGTTACGTGAAATAGGTGTAGGCGATACACATATGGTGTTATAGGCCTATTAAAAGGAATTTTAATCTATTTCATTGTAAAATATTTTAACTTATTTACCTTGCAATGGTCATAAAGGACCATATGCGAAATGTTGAAAAGAAACAAATAAGAAAAAAAAAAATCTCATGTTCGCCCTTGGGCTCGAACCGTGGACCCTTGAGATGTAAGCCTTACCAATTAACCCTAATTCTCCCGGGGGAGACCAAATTTGTGACGCCCGGGTACGCGGTTACGACATTACGCAACATTATGTAAGTGCATGTCAGACCCAAAATTGCTCATAAACGTGATTTCATGTACAAATCCAATGCAAATTGTGTATTTAGCCAAAATTCATAAATGTATCATTATTTCTACTTTTACTGATTAAACTTAATTAATTTTGCTTTGTTTATGATCAGAATTAAGTCTGGAACGATTTCCATCGAAAAAATAATAAAAAAAACAAAAATAAAAAAACAAGGAAATACATAAAAAATTTAAAAAACAATAAAATACATAAGAAATCGTTCTTGGTACCAGAATTTTTTTCATTCACAATTGTTAGGAATGCTATAAAGAATATTTTCACAAAAAAATAGCATTCTAGGAGCTTTATTTAGTGAATCAGAGCAAAAAGTATGATTTCATGAATAAATTGGCATAATTAATTCATATAAAATAAAAATATATGAATTAGTGAAATTTACCAATGCAACTGCGTAGATTAAGTCATTCTCTACCATCATGCAAATTTTCGTTGTGATCGCGCAATCCGCGGCTGAGATCTTAAGGGGGGCCATAATGCCCCCCCCCCCCCCCCCCCCCGGGAATGACAAGAATCAAAATACCCCGGGAGATTTAGGGTTAAAGGTGAAGTCCACCTCAGAAAAATGTTGATTTGAATCAATAGAGAAAAATCAGACAAGCACAATGCTGAAAATTTCATCAAAATCGGATGTAAAATAAGAAAGTTATGACATTTCAAAGTTTCGCTTATTTTAACAAAATAGTTATATGAACGAGCCAGTTACATCCAAATGAGAGAGTCGATGATGTCACTCACTCAGTATTTCTTTTGTTCTTTATTGTTTGAATTACACAATATTTCAATTTTTACGAATTTGATGATTAGGACCTCTTTGCCTGAAGCACAAAATGTTGAAATAATGGAATTCCACGTGTTCAGGGAGGAATGAAACTTCACTTCACATGACAATGACGAGAAAATCAAAATATTTCATATTTCATATAATAAAATACAAAAGAAATAGTGAGTGAGTGATGTCATCAGTTCCCTCATTTGCATACCGCCCAAGATGTGCATATAACTGTTTTGTGAAATGAAGCAAAACTTTAAAATGTCATAACTTCGTTATTTTACATCCGATTTTGATGAAATTTTCAGTGTTATGCTTGTTGAATTTTTCTCTTTTTATTCGAATCAAGTTTTTGTTGGGGTGGACTTGTCCTTTAAGCTACACTATATCCCATAGACTTTACACATAAGCAAATTAAGAAGATCTCAAATCCAATTTTGCAAGTGAAATACGGGCATGATCCCGGCATCTGATTGGAAAATGGAGACCACTTTTACGATAGCTTAGAATCTTGGCTACAACATACTCCAAGCTCAGAGAAAACCGACAAAAAAGAAAAGGAGATATGGCTCGCGAAATAGAGGAATGTAAAATCCAGTTTTTAGAAAAAGTCATTTCCCATAGAGATTGCACACAAAATGAGCGAAAATGACATGCCTCTATAACTTGCCATTTTTCAGGATGATTCGTTCCTTTGAATGTAAATATAGCCACTACATTAGAAAGAGTATGTCCTCAGCTACAACATATAAAAAAACTGAGCAAAAATTGACCAATCTTTACGGAGTTAGAGTCAAATTTGCATAACTATGATGACGTCATAAGTAGTAAAATGGAAATTTTGAGTTCCGACGCCATTTTGATGACGTCGTGATGAAATTAAGGGTCAAACGTGGCATGAAATCATATCTCCCATCCATACTCTATTCGAATTTGAAATAAAAAATGGGGGTCAACGGATTTCCTGAAGAGCTATAATCAATTTTGTATAGGCATGTTTTTGCACATATATTGTCTATGGTTAGTGCGCGCGCATGCTGTAAACTTTGATGGAAGCTAATTCCATTATTATTTGTCGTAGAAGGTTGATCAATGTATCAAATTACTCAGAATTATATTATCAATCCATTGATATGAAAAAAAATGGCGATCCTTTGTTGTATAGTGCCGTTACGCGCAAGAACGCGCACGTAATCGTGCGCGCGCGCAAATTTTTGAAATGCTTAAAATGACCTGATTCATACTCTACTTTGGTCAAAAAGTGATTCTGAGCATTTTAAAATTTTGACGCGGACAGTTGACCCTTGACCTGAATTTAATGTGATGTAAATATTGTTAATTTTTGATAATGAAGATATGATTGATAATGTGATTTTACAAAATGGCGTCTAGATGACGTCATGATGACCTTTTGACCTTGAACTTGTTTTATACACATGACATGAGAAGTCCCTATAACTGATGATATTTTGAAGAAAATTGATGATGTAGATTTTGAGATTTTGTGCTAACAAGAAAAGGGCGGAAAAATAAAAATAAAGAAATAAATAAAAAAGAAAATTCGTACGAAATTAATAGATCACCTAATTTTTTGTAATTTTTTATAAAAAATTAAGTTAACCCTAATAGAGCTGGGTTATCTCAGTGGGGGGGGGGGGGATCCACCCCCCTGAGATCTTGGCTGCCATTCGCATGGATACCACTAAAATTTGCACAGGGGCAGTGTGCAATGATATCTACAAGGCTGTTTGGTTAGTTTTTCCTAATTAATACAATTTATTAATATGAATTGATTATACTAATTTATGCAAAAATATAAGAATTTGCTCCAATTAACTACATGTAAATACAGCCCCTGAACAGCTGACTTTCTATTCACAATACCTACTTTTTTATTGCAAATGTAGCAAGTACCATGAGAAGGGGAAAACTAAGACACTGAAAATTTGCCTCTCCATGATGAATGATAAATAGTAAAAGAAGGAAATAGACCAAACATTTACAGAGTCTACAAGAATTATTTGTACACTGTACATTCAAAACACTGAAAAATGAGTGGATGGACTATGATCAAAGTAAACAATCTGTAACCTGGCTCTCATAAAATCTAATGAATTATATATCATAGGAAAGAGAAAAGTATAGTCTTTGTTTTCCATCTAGTTACAAATTGTTATCAGTCATGCATGAATGATTATAATTCATTTAGTGTGATAATGCACGTTTTCATACCTTTTTGTGACCATTGAAGTGTAACTCGCTATGCTTCAATGATCATGACATTTCTTTTTTTTCTGAGAGATGAGATGACATGCTTTCATTTCATATAAAATTCAGATCCTTTTCACCTGTTTTATCTATTTTGACAGGAAGTGAAATATTAAAATTGAATCTAATTACACCCCTGTACAAAGTCAATGGGGCAACAGCAGTCAGGCATCAATTCGTTTAAAATCGTTTGTGAAATCTGTAATACCGACTGAAATATTAAGAACTGTATATCAAATGAAAGCATATCTCATTTCTCAGAATCAGAAAAAGTATGAAATACCGTAAGTCATGATCAACAAGGCGTGGTACCCTACACTTCATAATCACTTCAAGGTCTGAAAATATGCATTGTTGCATATAGCAATTCATAATCATTCATGCATGACTGATCACTATTTGGAAGTAAAATAAAGGCCATACTTTACTTTCCATTTTTAATATTTATTTTGACAGGAAATGAAATATGAAAAATGAATTTAATTACACCCATTTACAAAAGTCAATGAGGCAACAGCAGTCAGACAGCAATATGTTTAAAATCGTTAATGAATCCGTAAAAGCGACTGAAATATTAAGAATTGTATATCAAATGAAAGCATATCACCTCATCTTTCTGAAAAATAGGAAATAAGTCATGATCATTGAAGTATTGCTTGCTATGCTTCAATATCACATCAAGGTCTGAAAAGATGCATTTTTGCATTTCATAAGTCATAATTATTCATGCCTGACCAATGACAATTAGCAACTAGGTGCAAAACAATGGCTATACTTCCCTCTTTCATATGATACATGTATATAATTCATTATATTTTATGATGGCCAAGTTAGGTATTTTGGGGTTCCAACATAATTAATCTTCTACTTTTGCATTGCTGTATGTAGTGTACAAATAATTCTTGTAGACACTGTAAGTGTCCAAACTTTTTTAGATGTGGCGAAGAGCCCTATTCTGCTTTACAAATGTAAAATAATATAAGAGAAAACTCTACATGATAACACATACTCAACCATTGCATGGCAGCAAGCCAATATCCCAGTGGAGGTCAAAGGTGGCATAAACGTTGCATGAATTTCAGAAACACTACAATTTCATTGGAAATTGACTGGAATATCAGTTTATCTCAAAAATGTATCATAAAATTTAAGGCAGATAATCTGACCATGAATATATAATGTGAGGTAACAAAACGGCCAGGTTTGATATCCAAGTTTGAGTAGCACAATACCATGCCAGCTATTTGCTACACATACCGGATAGGAAGCTGTAGGTTTACATATATGAGACTCCTGTCTTTCCTTATCAATGCTCTCATGTTTACTTCTACTGAATTATCTACAATGTATATGATATACATGACATCATCATAATATCACAATACTGGTAACTTTGCCTAAGTCCACCATCAATATGTCAAATATTTGCCCAAGTCAAAGAAATTTGTTTAGACAAGATTATCAAAAGAAAGAGTTATGGATCTACATATTCTACTTCCATAAGATTTAACTTACATGTACATGTAGGTAGAATTACCACCACGTACAGAGCCAGAGCAGTAGGAGATTAAAAATGGGAACTACACAGATTCTTAAATAGAATTTGCAGACTTTTCTAAGTCTATCAATTTGTTATTGTGTACATCTGGGTAACTAAGTAACCACCTTATTTTGTGCTCAATGTCCCAAACTGAATGAGAAATTGATGTCACAACTCAATAATCACAGTAAGATTTGATATCTATTTAAATTATTGCCATTGTTTGAACTGAATGATTAACTTGCATGGCTTTATGGTGTATTTTTTTCATTAAATCTCCAAGGAACAGGGAGGCTATTGTGGGGTCAATTCAACTGAAAATTACAAAAAAAATAGTGAAGCTTTACAGACCTGCAATATACTATAGCATCCTGTACAATAACTCCAAAATGATTTTCATTGTATTTGAATACCAGGGAAAGGGGCTTCATGACTTGCAGATTTCATACAAACAAAAACAAATTTTCAGCTTTTCGATGTGAATTCATTTGGATTCTATCGCATCACTTGCCGGATTAGGATAGCATTAAAAACTCATATTTTTTATATCTTGATTATCCAAGTTTTTCATTTACATGTACATGTATGCAACAAATCAAAACATCATCCCATTCTCGTTATGTAGTAGGTTTGGCAAAGTTAAGGACTTGGGGTGGTGAAATATTGCTAGAGTAATAAAGATCAAGGTTGATCTCATCTATGGATCTCATGGGTTCTACATGGTTTTATCAATAGAAAATCCACTGTTGATGATGTGTCATACATCTAGAGAACAATGCCATGGCAATCGTCAGCATGAAAAGTCTTGTAAACAACAGCTCTATAAAGTCTTTAAAAAAAACCACACACTTGGTGTTTGTTGATATTCTTTGATTCTGATGTGATGGAGATCTCTGGATGTCATGAATCTTCTAGACTGTATTTGCAGACATCTTCATAACCTTGACCTTCAATCAGTTTGCCCTTGAAACAAACAAAATATTTAAAGAATGGGAAGTGTAAGAAAAGATAACAAATCCAGCATTGACAAACATGAGACCTTAAGTGATATTAATACAAGCAATAATTTTAACACTTTTTTAAAAACCAATCTAAACTCCTTAAAAAAAAGTTTGGAAATCTGATTTTGATCGATAATCCCTCCTCGGTTTTAGTAAATATCAATGTGTAATTAATACTAATAGGTAGATCATTTAATTTTCTTTAATATGATACCCTACATGATATGATTATGGTTCACATGGAGGTGCAGTGCCTTGAAATGTGGGGCAAGATCAAAATTCAAAAGTTGCAAAATGACACAATATTGCAAGTCACTGTTCCTTTTTCCGTGGTGATGAGTGAGTTTCTCAGCGGTTTCTTTTGACTTTCATCAATAATCCCTCCTCGGTTTTAGTAAATATCATTACGTAATTAATATTAATGAATAGATCATTTTATTTTCTTTAAAATGATACCCTACATGATATGATTATGGTTCACATGGAGGTACAGTGCCTTGAAATTTGGGGCAAGGTCAAAATTAAAAAGTTGCAAAATGACACAATATTGAAAGTCACTGTTCTTTTTTCTGTGGTGATCAGTGAGTTTCTCAGCGGTTTCTTTTAATTGTTTTCATGCACCTTAACATCAACATTAACATGAAATCAAACACACCTCTGCACAAGCAAACACATAACAAACAAACCATCACTACATAAACCATAACAAAACATAAAAAATGAAGAAGCAGGGGCTTGATTTGAATGGATTTTCATCTCTATCTTGTCTATTGACACAGACAAAAGAATCATGTTCTGTATTGACCCTTCATGACGATTTCTGCTCGTTTTGCAGCTTTTCAATTCAGACCTCATCCAACACTTTTGAATCCTGCTCTTTTCGTGCTGGCATGATCATAACAAGCATGGTATCATTTTAAAGAGAATTAAATGATCTTTTGAATGATGTCAAATATGCATTGTGTAAAATTGGCAGTTGTGAGAAATTAATGGACAAACTCAGATTTCCAAACTTTTTTTGCTCGTTTTGCAGCATTTCAATTCAGACCTCATCCAACACTTTTGAATGCTGCTCTTTTCGTGATGGCATGATCATAACAAGCATGGTATCATTTTAAAGAAAATTAAATTATCTTTTGAATGATGTAAAATATGCATTGGGATAAATTAATGGCCGAACTCAGATTTCCAAATTTTTTTTGAGGGGTTTATTAAAGAATCAAAACATAAGTCTCATATAATTCTTATATGGTATTCAAGCAAGCATTACATATAATTCAATAAATAAAGAAGTGTTTTTAATAAGAATAAGAGAAATCTTGTAATCAGTATTTCTTTAATTACTGATTATTTTACTAATTAATAAAAATTTCTTTAATTCTGTCAGTTGGGTCAACCCTCAGAAAATTACATTTATAATCTGTTTACATTGTCTTTCCATAACTGTGATTAATCCCAAGAACACTATTTTTAAAGAGTGTATGGGTAACTTGAGAATAATTAAATAACATGCATAACAGTTTTACCATCAATGGTTTTAGGGCATGCAACAGGTGATTCAATTTTTTTATGTACTTATATAGAGTTACATTACCATGGCAGTATCCTAGCACCTAAACAAGCCTATTACAGTTCAAACTACACAATGTAGTTTGAACTGTTTTGCATAACAAGGCTCATCAGACAAATTTAAAGCCCATAGCAATACACTATAATTCACAATGTAATGATACATGAATATCTCTTTACAAATCTCTATACAACATGAAAACTTAATATTGGAAGCACCAATATCATTTAAATCATAAAATATTCATTTTTTAAAGGAAAATTTGAATGCAATTCCTCCTCCCTCCCCACATACAGACCCAGAAAGATATACGCAATCAGAAAAGATCTGTAAGCAACTATGATTATTGGCCTAGTACAAAATAGTCATGTTCAAAGAATAACATTTGCTTGAACTCACTGAGTCTGATTTGACTGTAATACAGAAGTTCTTCTCATCTAGTGAATGAAGCGTTCCAGTCACTCCTCTATAATCACCATTCACTATACAGATGGGTTTTCCTGTTAGGCATGGACAGCAAGAGAAGAATTTTACTTCAAACACAGAACTTTGAAAACAAAGACTCAAATGGCTTTGACACAAACTAATAGAATATTATATTGGTTCAGTACAAACCACCCTCAGATTGAAAAGAAAATCATACGGAACACTGCATTCTGCATTCATTCAAATATATTGATACTGAATTGGCTATTATAGTTCCATCACATCACACAAGCATGTTCCCAATATATTTAAAGCAAAGGTTGTTTTTGACTACTTGAAAGCTTGCCAGAAGCTTGTCTGACATAGCAACAAATAAATATATGTCAACCTGCCGACAGTCAAACCTGCGTGAAACGTCAATCCTTCTCTCCCGCTCCTGCAAACTTTCAGTTTGTCAAAAAACAATGTTTGCCTTAGATATATTCAAATTTCATGGATACCAACGAACGTAGAGGGCAGCAACAATTCGCATTGACCACTTTTAGAAATGTACGTCCACATAGTGGACTGGTACGAGATGACGTCATTTTTTGGCGTTCCATATGCCTCAGGTCCGCACACACGTCCACTATCAGAATCGAGAACCATTTTGCAATTCTCCTAAATCATAGTGGACGTGTACGTGAGTGACGTCATTTTAACCATTCAAGCCCAGCATGAAGATAAACATTTCCCTTTTGAAATACATTTTTCAGTGAATTTTCACAAAATTAATGTAAGTAGTACGATGCATTATGTTTATCATATTTGGAATTGCTTTCTGACCTCCAAAATTTATATCGATATATATCCTAACTGGAGTAAAAAGGAATCAAAGCAAGTGAAAGGGCACGTGTGCACAAGTTGCACTTTCGCATCACCCGACCGGGTCGCCAGGCGATGGAACACCAAATCTTCCGGGACGGGCAGCGTGTCATGACCCGCTGATTATCGTGCTGTTTCACGTAGACGTATACGTACAAGTCGAGTGAAATCTTAAGTATTCGCAATTGTAGTGAACAAGGGCAGACGACGACGTTGACTCAAACGATCAGACGACTGCTACGTCATTCTCGTTCACTGCTCCTAAAACTCTCCAGTATTGCTTCTAGGAAGGTCCACTCGATACGCCCATACCATTGAAGTATGCGCACAATTTGGTAGGCATGCCAACGAAACCATGGACCGACACAATACACTCAGGGATTACTAGCAAAATAGAGATTAACTAAAATATTCTGACAACAGTAGATTCTAATAATAGAAAAATAAAAATATAACAACAATGGAAAATAATGTACCTTATTTTAAAAATAAAATGATCACTAAACCATTGTCTTAATAATTTTTTTATCTTCAGTAAATAGGTTGAATTCTGTCATCATATAAACCAATCTACTAATTTCACCCCGATTCTGCCAAGCTCATTTTGTGACCGCCCTTAAGCTCCGCCCCTCACTCAAAGAACTATTATAGTAGATTGTAGAGTTGATTTTTTTCATTTACTTATTTTCAGCATTTTTGATAGAAAAGTTTTTGCATCAAATATCATGCTTAAAAATATGAAACTTTTATATCTGTATTTTTCCTAAAATATTACTTGGTGATAACTATGATTTTATGACTTTGCATATAAATTATGATAACAAAGATATGTGAGGTTGATTCATTTTTCATCTAAATTTCGCTGCACCACATCAATGTGCCTACACAATCCAGCGCCATGGTGTTTTGATCGTTTGATTGACTGTGCACGCATGCATGCCCGGCTGGCCAGCGTCCCGGTAGGTTTGGCTGGTTTACCGGTTGGTGGTATCTGAAATTCTGCATGCATGCTTACATAAATTGGTGTAAAATTATAGAATGAAAACAATACCTTTGCCCCTTGATAGTTCATAAGTCGATACCCGTCAGAATAAACATGGCTCGATACTAAACCGGATAATTTCGGTCTAACGTTGGACTAGATCTATAGGTTTGGTCTTGGATTTTCTCGTGTAGTGGCCGTTTTCGATCTCTTCCTGATGGACTGCTGGGTCGGATTTGTGGATATTACATACTCTATTTTATATTTTTAGACTCCATTCTATACTGGAAGTGAAAATTAATATCCTAATCTTGAACATTTATCGTTGCTCAACTGCTTTAGTGCCACAACAGTGACAGACCAAGTCGATATCCTTCGAGTCCATATCTAGCTTTGGTCGATTCGTGTTGAGTATGCGGCCAGCACTGTTGTTCGCGCAGCACGCGCACGTACCCATATGTGACCGAGGAAGTTTCGGCGCTGTCAGGACAGAAGATCAAGGTCTTGGCTCTGGTGTTGGCTGGTGTAGTTTTGGTAGGGGCAGCGAAATTAAGCAGAAGAACGGTAAATACAATGTCATCAGACTATGTATTTTTATTGATGTGCAAACTACAAAATTCATGAATAACTTTTTCTTACTTTTTTAGCAAAATACATTAACATTCTTAAAATAATATTTAACATTCTCTATTTAAGTTCTTACAACCCATGAAAAATACTAAAATTAAACAAACGAAAAAAAATCAACTCTACAATCTACCCTAATGGTTCTCTGAGTGAGGGGCAGAGCTTAGAGTGGTCACAAAATCTAAGCGTAATGGACCTTCCTAATAGCAATATGCTTGTGTGTTGCTGCCCTCTACGTTCGTTGATGTATACCTTTAAAGTTTAAATATTTGAAACCAAGTGAGGCCAACTGGTTGGAAACATGCTAGTGTAATGTAATGGAACTGTCATAAGCCATTCAGTACCAATACATTTGCTAATACTCAGAATGCAGTGTAATGTATGATTATCTTTTAAATCTGAGGGTGGCCCCAAACTTTTGGCCTGTACAGTACATGTTAGCACTCAGCATAAAGTGAATAAGCAATCTGATCAAAAGACTTGATTTTACAGTCAGATTACTATAGTTAATTACAGCAAAGCAACTTTAAACAAAAAATCACAAATATAAGAAAGCATTAAGAATGAATGCATCCAGTAACAGTAGAATCAATGGATAATATTAGAAAGTATGGTTTGCTTTATGACTTTTTAAAGTAAAGGCATGTATAAAACAATTATGATTCAAGTCATATATGTGTACATACCTATGCCTGGGATGACAGTTTCCAAATGAACTTGGTCAATTTTGACTTTTGACCCTAGATCAATCAGCTTGACAACACCAGTGTATCGATCGATCACATCCTGTGGAATCAACAAACAAATCAACACAGCAATTCATTTTTAGATAGACTACTTCCTTCTCCAAACCACTGCCATTGCTCATCAATAACATCCCCATCACCATCTTTATCAATATCATCATTGTCACATTCATTATTATTACTGTCATTATTATCATGGTCATTTTCATTATCAATATCATCATCATCACTACTATCACAATCATGATTACAAACCATTACTACAACCATCACACTCATTACCAGTCATATCGCAATACAATATCTGATCATAATACTATATGTATATATATATATATATATATACAAAGTATATAGATCTTCCTTTCAAACAACAAACAGTATCTTATTATCCACCTAAATGTTATTAATCCTGAAATTGATTTCAAGAATGATGGAAATAGGAAATTTGAATAAATGGTGACAACTTGAAAAGCTCACCTTGACAACACCTTTCTTTTTGAAGTACTTGTCCCCTAGCCTCTTGGTAGTTATTTTAACAATGATCCCCTTTCTCAACCAATAGTCTTTCTTTTCAACAAGTTTGGCTTTTTTCTTTGCTTCTTCCTGAAATGGAAAAAAGAATCAGTACTACTCTAACATGCAGATGCTCAGGAGTATGATTCAATATAGTTCATCTTCATCTGACACTACAATACAAATCTTGGTAAAGAAGATAATTGTTATCTCGGGCATATTACAGGGCAACTTTTCCAGGAGGACAACTCCTCTGGGATGATTCATTCCCCAAAATGCTAGTTCTGGATGAAACCTCCCTCAAAATCATGTGATATAAACTGCAACTCATTTAAAGACAAATTATATGTAATTCAGGAGACTTCTCTTTGAACTTATTCAAACAATTCATCTGACAATACTTTTCAACATATACATTTCATCAACTGGGCGATTCCACTCTAGAACTTCAAAAATATCATAAATTTCAACATGCTTTCAATAAGTCATAAGTAGTGTAATATTTTACTATGATACCTAAATTTTATGAAAATTATGAGTTTTAACCAAAAGTGAAGTCAGATATAGTTTTTTTGGGGGGGAACAATGGAATTTTCAATTTTCAATAATTTTGCTAATTAAATAGTTAAGTACAAACACTGCCTGAAACAATTATTGGCAAAGCATGAGAAGATTGAAAATATTGCAGGTCAATGGAAAAATGTATCATTGAGGGTTCCAAATCATATCTACAACATTTTCATGATCCATATAAAGGGGCAGCCCTGATTTTTCTGAACCTATTTTTGGCAATGTCCCGTACGACACATGAAAATGCAAAAGTTTTTCCTAAAATTTTATTTTTGATGATGCAATTTCACAATATCAGTTTCTCTTTCTTTGACCCATGGGTGATCGATTTATCCCATAAGGATCTAATTACTGCCCTTCATTTTTCAATAATTGTCCTATTAAAAGTTGTCCCGTACGACACAGTGTGTGTCGTAATATATGATGCATTTAATTGCAGGATTTGCATTCAGAAACTATAAAAAGTAGGCCTATTTTAATTCAAGTAATTGATTTGACATAAAGTGAACTGAAAAATTACTTTTTTTTATCTCAATAGAACATGAAATAGGTGATTCTAACCATTTTAATTGATTTCATGTAGGCGTATTCTTTTGTGAATCCCGTCAGCTAAACTGATGATTTTCACTGATCAGAGTAGATTAATTTCTTTGTCATTGAGCATGAAAAGAAAACTTTTATAATTGATTCACCCTAGCATGGAAGATGACTTCCTCTTGCATGCTAATGTGGAATTATTATAAGATGTAAAAAAAAAAATTACATATCAATCATCTATTTGGACTTCCCTTGATGATTACTAATTTTTTTATATAGAGTATTGAAACTCCTTACTTTTTGCAAGTTGTAAAAAAAAATCTGGAAAATAAGACAAACCATATGGTTTCATGAAATGCAGAAAGGTTTGAAAAAGTAGAACCGCATTTCTTTAGAAAAAAAATATTTTGTGGAATTACAAGTGACAGTTGTGACATATATCATGTATATATACATTTTTTATGAAAAATTATAACATTTTAGCCCCATAATTTACACAAACAGTTTCATTCATTCATTGTTTAAAACTTTAAATAGTGTATTGGAAATCATCAATTAATTCACTAAAATATAACTTCACACAAAACCTCAAGTTTTTCAGCTCGTAAAGATGCTGTGAACCCTTGTACATTTCCCATCATTAAAAAAAAATGATAACATATTGTTCCCGATTGTATATATATATTGAGGTTACTTAATTATATTGTCCTGAATGACTACTTATTAAAAGACTTTTCATTAAAAAGGAAGAAATTAGGGGCAATGCTCCCCTTCTGATTGATAAAAAGTTAATTGTTTTATTCAGGCTGCCCAGTACAACACGCAAGTGCCTGTACGACACACAAGTGTCCAGTACGACACACAAGTGTCCCGTACCACACACAAGTGTCCCATACGACACATTATTTTGTTTATGATATATTGACAGAAATATTCAGCCAATAGCGGTTTCTAACATAATGAATGTCTTTAGTTTGATAGGATTATCATTATCATCAGCCAAATAAAGTGATTGAAGAAGTCGAAGAGACATAAAGTAAGAAAGTTTGGCTTCAATTTAGAGATGTCCCGTACGACACATTTTGAGTGTCCCGTACGCCACAATGTTCTCGAAAATTTTAATTTGCTTTATTTATTCATGAATGTTTATTTTGCTTTCTTTCATAGATGTGTTTGTTCTTGGGTAATTGAATATCAATTTGAGTTCAGTTTCTATTAAAACTATCTGTCCAACTCACAGACTTTAGAGTACAAACTTGAGGTTTCAAAAAAGCCACTTTTTCTGCGTCCGTACGACACATTACTATTTTAAAGCTGTATTATACAGGATGTGAATTCAAGTCATGTTAAGTCTTGTTTTTTCTAACACTCTGGTAGTACTTGATGATCACCTTAAAGCCCCTTTCACAATTGACGTACGACCTGTTTACGACCGCCTGCAACAGATTTTTCTTGTTGTTGCACGATCGATCTCTTGGTGTCTTGCGAGCACTCGCAGTGGTTGTAGACGAACGCACGAATTTGAGGTGGTCGGAGGTGGTCGTGACTGGTCGCATCTGAATCTGAACATGTTCAAAATCCAAACGCGATCAAATACGATTGGTTTACTCGCATCAGGTCGTACCATCGGTCGGGCGATCATCGTGTGAGTGTTGTTCAACGTTGTACGACTTGGTGCGAGAGGTGACACAACTACGTATAGTCGCATTTAGTCGACTGGAGGTCGTACAACACTTGCACATGCGCTAGATACCTACAGAGACCAGTCTTGCGACTGGTTGCGATAATATAAGACTGTTGCAAGACCGATCGAAATTACGGCTTACAACATTCCACTACCGTTGCATTCGCATGTATGCGACCGTACAGCCCCTTTCACAATTGACATCCGACCAGTTTACGACCGCCTGCAACAGTTTTTTTCTGCTGTTGCACGATCGATCTCTTGGTGACTTGCGAGCACTCGCAGTCGTTGTAGACGGTCGCACGAACTCGAGGTGGTCGTGACTGGTCACATCTGAACTTTGAACATGTTCAAAATCCGAACGCGATCAAATACGACCGATTCACTCGCATCAGCTCGTATCCGGGGTCGTACCATCGGTCGGGCGATCATCGTGGGAGTGTTGTTCAACGTTGCACGACTTGGTGCGAGAGGTGGCACAACTAAGTAGTCGCATTTACTCGACTGGAGGTCGTACAACACTTGCACATGTGCTAGCGACCTACATGTACAGAGACCTGTCTTGCGACTGGGTGCGATAATATGATGTGCCATAATACTGTTGCAAGACCGATCGCAACGGCTTACAACATTGCACTACCGTTGTGTGCGACCGTTCCCCTCGCAATCCCTCGTGCAACACTCGCATGTGATCGCACGAGCACAATAGGATCATAATCGACTTACTCGTGCAACGGGTTTTACTGGTTGTTTTTGTTGTACGACAGCTGTTGCAACTGTGAAAGCCTATGTGCGATATTATGAGATGACTGGCGATTGATGCCTGTTGCAGCCTGTCGCACGACCAAAAGGTCGCAAGTGGTCGTACGTCAATTGTGAAAGGGGCTTTAGTTACTGGAATATTTTTGTTTTTCTTGTCAAAAAACTGTCAAATGTTCTCTAAATGTCCCGTACGACACGTATGGAATCACCCAACTCCTTATTTCAAGGCATATTGAATTACCCTTAGTTACAAATATAAAACAATTCAGTATAAATGCAAACCCTTTTCTGGTTCTGATGAGAAGATATGAACTTCTTTACATGTATTGGTACATACCTCCATGATTTCTTCCAAAGCTGATTTCCTCTTTCCAGACTCTTTGCTACTTCCTTCTTTCTTTTTGGTTCCAACTGCTGCTGCTGCTTGTAGAATATTGCTTCTTTATCAATACAAAAATATTGACAAATAAATGAATACATTCATAGGAAAGTGAATAATCAAGTATTCATGAAAATCTACATCATGAACAAAACCATAATTTCAGCAACTGTAGTCTTTATTATAAGACTGTACTGTTACAGACAGAAAACATAAATAATGATAAAATAATAATGCAGCAAAAAAAATTTATTGGAAAACAAAACATAAATATTTGGTTTGGTAGAAATGAGTATTCACATTGAAAAGATCTTTTCTGCCACCCCCCAACCACTTGTTGAATGCAATTCACTCTAACTCTTTCTATACCATATTTCCTATGAAGAATAGTGAGAGATGGAGGGAGTGTTTATCAAAACATCTTTGCCTTTTAGATTTAACAAAATATTTGATTTTATATCGTCAGTCAACTTGGATATTTGTGTCACATGCTTGTAAACTTCTTCAGGAAGTTACTATTAAACATTTCCAGAGACATGAAAATGTTGGTAGCATTTCGTCCACATTTTTCCTCAAACAAATTGTCTGACAACTTTGAAGCATACTTTGTCAGAGAAAACATAAGAAACAATACTCCCTAAAATCAATGAAGGAAACAAAAATTACAAATCATGAAACACTCACAAGAAATGACTATGCTTACTTTTTATTTTGGATGGTTTGTGATTCTTGACTACCTCCTGCTGACATACTGGCTGATGAACCAAAACTGAAAGTCACCTTCTCTTCTTCATCATCTCTCTTCAATTCAGTGAACTCTGTTTGCTGTAGAATGCAAAGAAATTCTACTAATAAAAGTTCTTTTGAAATTTTGACCATGATCTCCTCTTGCCAAATACCTAATCTCTGACACTTATTTACTAGTTATTATTACCTATATCAGGTGTTTCTCTGTGGCAATAATTTTCCATACTTTGCATACTCTGTCTTTACAGCAGTTAATACATCATACTTTCTCTCTTCCGGGTAGTGCTGCAATTCAGGTGGCATGTTCGGGTTCAGTTTGGTTCGGCACAGTTCAGGAATTTTTTTCTGAACTTTGGTTTGGCAATGTATGACTAAATAAATTACTAAAACATATAAAAAAAGATCGCTTGCCCTGAACCACATAACATTCATTGAACCAACATCTGTCACATACTTGAAAAAAAATTGTTTTTAAAAAGAATTGACTGTTGCATAAATTCCTTTTATTTTCTTTAAAAAAGATAGTAAAAGTCCTTTCTATTTTAATATCAAATTAAATAAAATTACCAAAGGAAATAAAATGAAAGAAAATTAGAGAATGAGGATAGAAATAGAATTTCAATGAACAGAAGTTTTTTAAGGATTATTTCACACAGATATGATTGTGATCGATTACAATGTCAAGCAAACACAGCTACCCCGATAGGAGGGTGTTGATCGGGAATGTTGAACCACAAGACAGCCTATCTCCACTCAACTGCTATCATACTGGTAAAATTCATATTCCAAAGAATATGAAAGGTTTTCCAAAGTCCATATTTTCTTACAAGTGGTTTAATATGGTCAATTACTCTTAAAAGATAAATAAATTCTTGGTCCTAAAAGATCGCCAGAAGATGAAAAATAAATTTTACCATTACTTTGTCAGTTATGAGGAAGGAATTTATGTCTTGTCTTTTTTCTGTTATCAAATAAAAAACAATTATGACCGATTACTACTACGATTGATTACAGCCATGTACATATTCCTCCACACTTTTAAACCGAGTTTAGCTTCAAATGTCCTCCCATTTCAAATTCATGTTTACAGAAATTTTGAAATTGATAAGAATTAAATCAAAGACGAAGACAATGCTTTCGTATTGGATTAAAAAATATTGTGTGGAATTCTTATTGTGCTTAATCACTAACCAATAAAAATGTTTATCATTTTATACCTAAATATATGGAGTCCCAATGGAAATCAATATGCGATCAATAACACTTTAAAAATGCATCTGGCATTTTAAGTTCATGCTGAACCACCAAACCAAGCATGGTGTTCGGTTCGAGCACTACTTCCGGCTTTTCTTTCAGGAAACACCAAATATATTGCCCTTACAAGAGTTATACTGGCCTCTTCTAAAGACTCGGTCCAATATGATTCTGCTGCGGGCAATACATTTCATGTTACATAATTATTGACTCATGACTAACTAATTACCAGACTGTTAAATAAACCTTTTCAAAGATCAGAACTTTCCTGTCACCATTGATGACTACCAACTAGTAACGCCAATAGACCCAGGACCA
Organism: Lytechinus pictus; assembly: GCF_037042905.1. Taxonomy (NCBI): domain Eukaryota; kingdom Metazoa; phylum Echinodermata; class Echinoidea; order Temnopleuroida; family Toxopneustidae; genus Lytechinus; species Lytechinus pictus. Next base: position 73,162,518 of record NC_087247.1, read on the forward strand.
CTGAATTAACAAGGCCAATAAACAAATCCTTGTCAATATCAAGCTTTTATCACATGAAAATCCTCTGGTTTTACCCTCTAGCTTTTGACTTACAACCAATACACACTGGATTGCTACTTAGTAAACAATGCTTAGCCCTAAACCAGTAACCACCTATTTATTAGAAAGCCTAAACTCAATAACGGATGAACAATAACCTAACCTTTGACCCATGAGATTCACCACGTGCAACCTGTTCCTGGATGTGTTTCATGATTCTTTCGTCATCATCCAAGTCCATTTTATCTTTCTTCTTCATTGCCTCCTGTCTTCTTAGAGTCTCAGGATCCCGATCAATATAGGTAATAAACCATCCTTTCTCAGTATGGTCCACTACACAGTACCCTGTAATAAACAATAGATAATCATGTGCAAAATTCATTCTTGATATATAGGCCGTAGGATCATGTTCCATCCTGGGATTAAGCATGCATGAATAATTAAAAAAAATACATATTTTCAGTTTTCATTACTTATCAGAAAAATGAGAAGTCTTACAATTTTTACAGCAATGGGAATATCACTGAACACATCTCTAGAACAAAAAGCCTCATGTTGCGCTTCTATCATTTTGTCATTCATTTATGAATAACAAATAGTAAATCACACAAATATCAACCCCTGTCATAAATTACATTTAAGTATTTTTACATAATCTACTTGTAATGAGTATGTTTATAGCACTAGCTTCAGTTGATGTACAGATGAAAATACCCTTGTAATGGTAATCTGCATATTGGCCAAAATATCTGCATCTCAAATGTCAAACACCCAATAGATATCAATTCATTGATCTCTATGTTGCAAGGTACATAAAATACTCCTCTAATTTCATGAATAAATTTCTTGTTCTGAATTAAATTACCAGATGAACAAGCTAAAATTTGGTGAGTTTATTTCTATGAATCCATAAAAAAAATTAAAAGCCTTTGTTTCTTAGGCTTGTTATAAAAGGATGAGGGAGTTCCATTTAATTTTCGGGTACATTTCTATAGGTGGCCGAAAGGGTCAAAATTAATTAACCTTTAATAGCTAACCCTGCCCTCTTTAATATTGTCAGTCTTATGTATGCTCTTTTATTACTGCTGCTTCATTTATAATTCTAGCAGTCTTTATTTTTGAGCTACCAAAACACATATTTATCATGATAGACTCTTCTCAGCATTCTCTCAGTTGTTTTGTTCAATATTTTAGTTGATGTGGATGTTTATGGATGTGTAATTCTATAGATTTTCATTTCAAATCTTTGATTTCATTTTGCTGTTGTTTTCATGTCCGCAGTTTAATAGTATTTGTTCTTTTTCTCCATAGAAATTCACCCAAAACTCACATGCACCTCACCCAGCATTTTATAACAAGCTGTTTCTAACCTTCTCTTCCAAGCCACTTAACAAACTCTGTCAATGTCTCCCATTTTGTAGAATTCATATGAGTATGATCTCTGTCAGAGATATACTCATTGTATACAATGTTCGAGTGAACACGACGAGTGTTGAAACGGCGCCTCAATAGCTCCATGAAGGTATCAAGGAAATCACTGAAAATAAATTCAATTGAAGTAAAAGTTCAATCTAATAATAAAATGTAAATAAGGCATCAAATGAGGGGGGGGGGGGGGACACACATAAACAAATATGAGTAGACTAGAAATATCACTGAAGGTGATTAATACCCTTGTAACCCCCATCTAAATGCCATTACCATGGTAATGCAGCCTCCAACACCTTTTCGAAAATGAATCTTGCATGTCTTTGCCCCCAGATGAATATTTGTTCCAATTTTTATCGGTGCCGGCTAAAAACTGGGGAAAAGTAGTTTGATCCACAATGAGCTTTCCTGGATTCATGGCCATAATATGTGGTTACCATGGCAACAAAATTTCTGACAAACATGAAAAACCATGTCTTGCACATCTTTAGCTCAAGACCTACAGGTGGTATACGTGCGTGCCAAGTTTCATGGGCTTAAGTCATAAAATGAAGTTGTTCAATCCATATGTTTACACATTATGTGGTGTAATACGTTGTTACCATGGCAATGTAGTTTCATGTCATGGTCATGGAAAAAAAGGTATTGCCCATCATTACCCCATAACAATCGTGTGATCCAAATTTCATAAGAATTGGTTAAAAATTGATTCAGAAGTTCAAACTGAAAGATTTTCACCTTATTATCACCAAAATATACAGTTAACGTGGCAACAAAATTTCCGACACATGCGAAAAATGTGTCTCAAACATCTTTACCTCAAAACAAACGTGTGAGTCAAATTTAATGATAATTAGTAAACAAGTGGAGCGCCTCTGGCTGTCTCACCTGCATCGCGCGATTCAATATAGCAGCAGTGCTGACTTTGAAAAACTACTATAAAATAATTATTAAAAAAAACACCATTCATATAATGATAAAATACTACGTTCATTGACAATAAATGACATTTGACCTTGATCATGCGACGTAAGACTTGTCAGTGATACTTGATTACCCCTATATCCAAATTTTATAAACTATATCTTTAAACTTTGAAAGTTATGACAGCAATCTAATAATTACCTCCAAAATGGCCAAAGTTCCATGACCTTAGATGACTTTTGACTTTGGTCATGTGACCTGAAACTCGCATGAAATGTTCAGTGATACTTGATTACTCTTATGTCCAAGTTTTATGAACTACATGTAGATCCATACACTTACAGAGTTACATGTATGAAGGTTATTCAACAAATACCCCCAACATGGCCAAAGTCCATTGCCTTTGACCTTAGTCATGTGACCTGAAATTCGCACAGGATGTTCAGTGATACTTGATTACTCTTATGTCCAAGTTCTATTAACTAGACCAATAAACTTACATAGTTATGTTGTTAATTCAACAAATACCCCCACCATGGCCAAAGTTCATTGACCTTAAATGACATTTGACCTTGATCATGTGACCTGAAACTTGCACAGGATGTTTAGTGATACTTTATTACTCTTATGTCCAAGTTTCATGAATCAGATCCATAAACTTTCAAAGTTATGATGGTAATTCAACAGATACCACCAACATGGCCAAAGTTCATTGACCTTTGACCTTAGTCATGTGACCTGGAATTCGCACAGAATGTTCAGTGATACTTGATTACTCTTATGTCCAAGTTCTATTAACTAGACCAATAAACATACAGAGTAATGCTGTTAATTCAAAAATACCCCCACCGTGGCCAAAGTTCATTGACCTTAAATGACCTTTGACCTTGATCATGTAACCTGAAACTCCCACAGGATGTTCAGTGATACTTTATTACTCTTAGGTCCAAGTTTCATAAATCAGATCCATAAACGTTCAAAGTTATGATGGTAATTCAACAGATACCCCCAACATGGCCAAAGTTCATTGACCTTTGACCTTAGTCATGTGACCTGAAATTTGCACAGGATGTTCAGTGATACTTGATTACTCTTATGTCCAAGTTTTATGAACTAGACCAGCCACTCTCAATTACTTTTGTGAAAGCTCCATATTTCTTGTTAGGAATCTGTAGGCTACTGCTCCACTAGCGCGAACGAGTGAAATATTGCTAAGGAGGCCCCTGGCTAGCTCGAGGGGCGGAGCCCCTTGAAGTTTTGTATTATGAGGCATTTTAAATGGCCAAGAGAAGCTCTAATCAATATGAACAGATGCAAACAAACTACACAATCTATTTTTTTTAATTAATAAGTGACTTTTCACAACATATACTGGTGATACCATAATAGTGATTGAAGTGACATGTCCTTAATTTTGCTGCTAGGGCTGAGAAATATCTCACCTTATCATTCATTCATTTCATGTTAAGCGTGACTCCACGAGGGCATCCAGCAGACAATACATCGCAGCATTTCACTTTTACAACCTTTGATTTTAAATAATCAGCATCGGCAACAAAAAAATGTCTAAAATTCCGTACTTCCATGAAAATCATTTGATGGTTAAAACTTACCCGACTTACTTATCGTGATGCTATAATAATATGCAAATTAAAAACTTATTTTTATATATTTTGTATGCCACATTTTCCGATAAGATGTTCTTTGCCCGGAGTCCAAGTTATTAATTAAGACCATGGCTTGCCATGTATAAGACTTCTGTTAAATCATGGATTTATTTTCATCATTTCGAGTGATGCATCTGAGCAATTTCACCATTATTTGTTATTGTAGATCAGACTTTCCTGCCATATATTTTTTCTTTTTTTTCCTACCAGCTCCCACGCGCCACTCTGCAAGGCTCGGTGCGCAACAAGTGGCGCGTGCCATCATTTGAGAATCACTGAACTAGAGCCAATAAACTTTCAAAGTTATGACAGCAATTCAACAAATACCCCCAACTTGGCCAAAGTTCATTGACCTTACATGACCTTTGACCTCAGTCATGTGACCTGATATTCGCACAGGATGTTCAGTGATACTTGATTACTCTTATGTCCATGTTTCATGAATCAGATCCATAAACTTTCAGTTATGATGGTAATTCAACAGATACCCCCAACTTGGCCAAAGTTCATTGACCCTAAATGACCTTTGACCTTGGTCATGTGACTTGAAACTCCGGCAGGATGTTCAGTAGTACTTAGTCAGCCGGCAAGCCCCTGTGTTAATGAGCAAATGAGCAAGATTTATCCAAGTCCTCTCGTGGCTGAATTCATGTCCCTGCAAGATCTCGTGAATTGTGAGACTTGCTTTCTCAAAGAATTTAACCACTTTCTCCTTGAGTAATATTGATTATTTTTGTACCATGGGCAAGAGTAAATGTTACTCTTTTATATTGGTCATTTCTTTTGAATGAAATATTTTGATAAATAAGTGATTTTTTTACCTGAAAAGATGCATCAAACAGAATTTTCTTCCTCTGTTTTCACTTGCAAATTGTGCAACATTTTGTGATTTAGGCACCAACATTATTTATATCATCAGAAAGCTCAAACTCTATACTTTCTTACAATGTCACTCTTGATATGTGGCATCTATTAGATGGGTCAGCAGCCAGCTTTTTCCATCAAGATGCAAGCGAGATTTCTGAAATTTCTGAGTAACATAAAATCCAGAGTTCTGATTGGCTGAATAATGTTTTCAACACAACAGGCGCGGGTAATTTGAAGAGATTACCACATGGTGAGTGTGACCTTGCAGAGGCCCAGTGAGGGGAACATTGGAATTTGCATGGGTGTGTTGTCTCTATGACCAATCAGAGCGCAGTATTCTTGTTTTTGAGCTGCTAAATGTACTTGGCCTATGAAAGGCTGGCTGCTGACCCATCTAAAATACATCTTCTTATAAAAGTTATATCATATTAAAGCTTAGATATTCAGCTTTATCATGATCTAAAAATCATTTGTGCTCAAACAGAAATTAAGTGTGAAAACAACAACTTTTGTTGCATGAAAAAATTATTTTGTTTCATGTTTTAGATCAAAAGTTTTCCCTATATTACAACATCCTTTTAAAAATCCAAACACATGACCTGAAAGAATGATTCTTCTTCTTTACAAAGATACCAAAAACATGAAATTTGGTCAATATTTAGAGCAGCAATGGCCGAATAAAAAGAGGTGTTTTGGTTCGCACCAAGCTCATTAACTATGCAAAAACCCTCTAGTCATGAATATCACTTGGATAAAAGAAGCTACTTTTTCAGGGCTTGCCGACTGACTGTACTTGATAAACCTTATGTCCATATTTTAATAAACTAGGTCCATATACATGTACTTTCTAAGTTATGATGTCATTTCAAAAACTTAACCTTCGGTTAAGATTTTGATGTTGATTCCCCCAACATGGTCTTAAGTTCATTGACCCCAATGACCTTTGACCTTGGTCATGTGACCTGAAACTCAAGCAGGATGTTCAGTAATTAAGCTTATGTGCAAGTTTCATGAACTAGGTCCATATACTTTCTAAGTTATGATGTCATTTCAAAAACTTAACCTTCGGTTAAGATTTGGTGTTGACGCCGCCACTGCCGTCGGAAAAGCGGCGCCTATAGTATCACTCTGCTATGCAGGTGAGACAAAAACTGATGAAGTAGTTTGAACCACAAGAATTTTACCAAATTTTCACCATATAATACGTTGCTACCATGGCAAAACCATTTCCTACACATGTTTGCAAAAAATATACCTGGTGTAGCGGCAGATCTGGTTCCACCGGCGGATACGGTATCCGCCGGCAGGTATCGTTCTTAAAACCCCTATTCCACAGATAGCAAGACTTCTGAAAGACTGCTTAAGCATGAAATTGCTTGATCTTTCAAAGGTCTTTCAATCAACTTTCAAAGATCTCCAAGGTCTTTTACGATTCCTGATGGATCTTTCAATGGACTTTGTGGTCCTTGAAACGGTTCAAAACAGTCTTTCAGCGGTCTTTCAGGAAAATTGTCTTTCAGCAGACTTTCTATGAACTTTCAAAGTTCTTATTAGCCTTTCCATGATCTATCGAGAGTCCCTCAAAACTTTCGCGGAGATCACTGTAAGACTCTTGACAAATCATTGAAAGATCATTGAAAGACCAGGGAAAGTCCATGGAAAGAATTCTGAAAGACCACATGTTGCACAAAAGATCTCTGAAAGACCTTTGAAAGATATATATAGGACTTGTCTACGTCCAGTGAGACAAAAAGTATCAATCAGTCTTTCACAGTTCTTTGAGTAGTCTTTCTGAGAGATGGCAAATTTCAGTTATCTTGGAGAATGCTGTAAGACCTTGCCAATTTTTGGTTTTTCAAAGGTCCTTCAAAGGTCTCACCTCTGTGGAACGAGGGCCTTACTCTGAACCATAACTGCCGGGTTGACGCGGTTTAATTTTTTTATTATTTATTCTCCTATTAACAATAACATAGATCAAAATGAAAGGTCCTATATAAATATGAAGGAAATGGGTACCGAGTGCATGCAGATCGAGAAACAATAGCAAGAACAATATCTGCCGAAGACTAATTGGTTCTGAATCCGCCGAAGTTGGAACACAATCCACTGGCAGATAGTATTCTTACAACCGCATCTGCCTGGCACCAGATCCGCCGCTACATTTGCACTTCTTTACCACATGACCAATGTATGTGCAAAATTTCATGAGAATTGGTTTTTAAAAATGAGAATGCAGTTCAAACCACAAAATTTTTACCTAATTTTTGACATAATATACTCAATATGCTACCATGACAACACAATTTCAAAAACAAGCGAAAAATGTGTCTCGTATATTTTGACTCCAGACCAGTGTGTATTCTGAATTTCATGAGAATTGGTTAAAAATGTGTAAAACAAGTGGAGCGCCTCTGACAGTCTCGCCTGCATTACGCAATTCAATATAGCAGCAGTGCTGACTTTGAAAACAACTATAGAATAATCGTTTATTATCACGCATAGATCCGCCGCCAATGACCTTTTGAGCCACATGAATTCGCAGCAGCCATCCATCCGTTTCACCATGGAGATGGAGTGCAACGAGCGCATTGCCTTTCTAGACACTATGGTGCACCGTCACACCAGCGGGCGATTGTACATCACCGTATACAGGAAGCCCACGCACACCGATCAGTACATTGCTTATGATTCGCATCACCCGAAGTCCGTTAAGCGCGGGGTAGTGAAGTGTCTTTATGACAGAGCTTCACGCATCGTTACAAAGCCCCATTTCACAGCTACAGAGAAGCAACACATCACCTCGGCTCTTATTTCTAACGGTTACCTGCGCTCCTTCGTTAACCGCGTCACTAAGAAGAAGAGCGCTCCATCCGAACAGCCTACGCAATTTAAATCCGCTATAGTAATCCCGTTTGTTGATGGTATCGCGCATCTTCTCCGCCGGCGCTTGGAGAAGCATGGCATCCGAGTTATATTCAAGTCCGACAGCATCCGCAGCCAGCTGGTCTGTCCGAAAGACCGCCCGATCCCCGACAGACGCGATGGGGTTGTTTATAAGATCCCATGCTCGACTTGCGACAAAGTCTACATCGGTGAGACTGGTAGACCTGTGGGGGAACGCATGAAGGAACATCGCCGTGATGTTCGGCTTAGGAGCACTGATAGCTCTGCTGTTGCAGAACATGCTTGGGACTCCGATCATCCACCTAACTGGGATGAGGTCAGCTGCATTGCTAATGATAAGCATTGGTATACGCGGCGCATTAAGGAAGCGATTCAGATCCGTTTGCACCCGAGTAATATCAACAGGGACAACGGCATTGAGATCCCTGATGAATGGTTACCTACCATCCGACGGCATACTGCATCCACCGTTCACAGCGCGCGGCGCCCGCACCAGCGGGTGCCTGACACCAGCGTGGATGCTGATTGGCCGGCTGCATCGGCCAGTCACAGCGCGCGGTGCACGCTCCAGAGGGCGCCAAGCACCAGCGCGGACCCTGATTGGCCAGCGGCATCGGCCAATCACAGCGCGGCTCACGCCCGAGTGGAGCCAGACAATAGCTCCCGACGCTATATAACCCGTGCGCAGCAGCGTCTTTGCTCATTGTCTGACGAAGTCTAGCAGCTTGCAGACGAAACGTCGCTTTCCCACTACGTTTGCTACATCGTGAGACAACTGGTTATTTCTTCTACTCAACCCTTCACCACGATGAACCTCTTCCACATCAACTATAGAATAATCATTCACAAAAAACACCATTCATATGATGATAAAATACTGTTTCGGTAAAGGGAAATAATCTGTTGTCTCACGATGTGGCAAACTGAAATTGCGACGTTTTGACTGCACCTGCTAGTCTTCGTCAGGCAATGAGGTGGACAATCGCTGCGTTGAACATCCTTTGGAAGTTTCAGGTCACATGAACGAGGTCAAAGGTCATTTAGGGTCAATGAACTTACATTTTGTTGGGGGAATCATAACAAAATTTTAACCAAGTTTAAGTTTTTTTAAATGTCATAACTTTGAAAGTGTATGGATCTAGTTCATGAAACTTAAACAAACGAGTATTCAAGCATCAGTGAACATCCTGCAAGAGTTTTAGGTCACATGACCAAGGTCAATGAACTTTGGCGTTTTGGGGGTATCTGTTTATTTGCCATCATAACTTTGAAAGTTTATGGATCTAGTTCATGAAATGTGGACATAAGGGTAATCAAGTATCACTGATCGTGTTGCACAAGTCTTCAGTCACACAATCAAGGTCAAATGTCATTTAGGGTCAATAAACAGTATTTTAGTACGGAAGATGTTGATCAGCGTGGTAGTATAGAATAGGTAAAGGAAAATAATCTGTTGTCTCATGATGTGGCAAACTGAAATTGTGACGTTTCGACTGCACCTGCTAGTCTTCGTCAGGCAATAAGGTGGACAATCGCTGCATGCGCCTTTTATACCGTAAGCTGTTTGCCGTCGCTGCCTGAATCGCTGCACTATGATTGGTCGGAGCAACTTACCAATCAGAAGCCTTGGACGATGCGATCGCTGGGCGGCATGCGGACGTCGGGGAAATCCCGTCGGCTGCCGGCGGTCTCGATAAGTATCGGGCAGTCGTAGGGGGCGCATGCCGGCCGCCTGATACTCGAGTCCGCCGGCAGCCGACGGGATTTCCCCGACGTCCGCACACCGCCCAGCGATCGCACCGTCTGCGGCTTCTAATTGGTAAGTTGCTCCGACCAATCATAGTGCAGCGATTCAGGCAGCGACGGCACACAGCTCACGGTATAAAAGGCGCATGCAGCGATTATCCACCTTATTGCCTGACGAAGACTAGCAGGTGCAGTCGAAACGTCACAATTTCAGTTTGCCACATCGTGAGACAACAGATTATTTTCCTTTACCTATTCTATACTACCACGATGATCAACATCTTCCGTACTAAAATACTGTTTATTGACCCTAAATGACATTTGACATTGATTGTGTGACTGAAGACTTGTGCAACACGATCAGTGATACTTGATTACCCTTATGTCCACATTTCATGAGCAAGATCCATGAACTTTCATAGTTATGATGGCAAATTAACAAATACCCCCAAAACGCCAGAGTTCATTGACCTTGGTCATGTGAGCTGAAACTCTTGCAGGATGTTCACTGATGCTTGAATACTCGTTTGTCCAAGTTTCATAAACTAGATCCATACACTTTCAAAGTTATGACATTTAAAAAAACTTAAACTTGGTTAAAATTTTGTTTTGATTCCCCCAACAAAATGTAAGTTTATTGACCCTAAATGACCTTTGACCTCGGTCATGTGACCTGAAACTCTCAAAGGATGTTCAATGATACTTGATTCCCTTATGTCCAAGTTTCATGAACCAGATCCATAAACTTTCAAAGCTATGATGAAAATCAACAAATACCCGCAACATGGCTGATTCTCGCACAGGATGTTATGTGATAATTGATTACACTTACATCCAAGTTTTATGAAATAGGTCCATAAGAAATGAAAAGTAACAATGGAAATTCAACAAATACCCTTGACATGCCCAAAGTTCATTGACCTTAAATGACCTTTGAAATAGGTCATGTGACCTGAAAACTCAGGCAGGATGTCCAAAAATACTTGATTACCCTTATGTCCAAGTTTCATGAACTAGGTCCATATACTTTTTAAGTTATGTCATTTCGAAACTTAACCTTAAGTTAAGATTTGATGTTGATGCCACCGCAGTCGTAGCCACCGTTGGAAAAGCGGTGCCTAGTCACGCTCTGCTATGCAAGCAAGACAAAAAAATTCAAATATTTGTTTAGTCACAATGCCATTTTGCTGTTATTATTGGATATATATTGATTGTCAATTATCATTTATTGGTATACGTTGTATTGGTATTTGTAAATTTGTTGATAACCAACGAGCACTAAATTTCCATTTAATTGGACAATAATTTCAATTCAATTCAATTCAAAATTGAAGAATAGAAGTAGTTCGAAGCACAAGATTTGCAACGGACTGACTGAACGCCTGACCGTACACTGATTCTTATGTATAAAAAATTCAAATAAGATTTTAATAGTTCATGAAACTATCAAACTAATAATTATGATAAATATAATAATTTCTAAGTATGTCCCTATGCACTTATATGAAACAACAGAATTAATAATATTAAGAATCATATAAAAATAGAACAGATAATAATGATACTATAATATGATTATGAAGACAAATTATCTGTGCCATGAAATCACTGATATCATGCATTCTATACAAGTTTTTTTTTCAAATATTGAATATAAATGAAGGTCATTTTGATGTCTGAAAGTTACATATAAATAAATCATCATTTCTTCAGACATCATAATGATACATTTACTTTTTAATTGTTACTCATAACTGATGTTGCAAACCCTATATTCCCCATTTCTTATAGAATTACTGATTACTACACATGCTTAGTTGTCATTCCATGAACAGTCTACAATAATGATCCATAGTCTACTGTAATATACCGTGTTTACATGTGATCGGCTTTTGCATCGGCTCGCGGTTCTGAACCGCAAGCCGATGCAGCATAGGCTTTTTCATAGCGTGTAAACGCCATTAACTTGCATCGGCTCTTGGTTCAGAATCGGCAATTTTGCACCACCAAAGTAGTAGGTTCAGAACCGCGAGCCGATGCAGAATCGGTTTTACTACGTGTAAACAGAAAGCCGATTCTGCATCGGCAATTGGTGCGCATTTCATTTATTTTACCATTGTGACGTAATTGTAAGCGCACGGATCCAGCGTTGTCTTTATTATGACGTATATTGTTGGTGTGCGTATCATTTCAGGTTTTTGACACGCGAGCCGATTCTGCACCGCGAGCTGTAACAGCGTGTAAACGCAGTGCAAGATAAACCAAAAGCCGATTCTGCATTGGCTTTTGGTTCTGAACCAAAAGCCGATCACATGTAAACATGGTTATAGATTCACTTACTTGGAGAAGGTGTCCAAAAACTCTTCCTCATTATCTGCAAACAGTAAGAGTTGCCTCTGATGCGACTCAGATGTAAGATGGCACTTGAATCCATTCTAAATGGGAAGAAAGATAAAGATAAATTTTTGATGATTCTAAACATCTAACCTAGCTTGGCCTGTCCAGCTACCTTGATGAGTCACATTTTGCTTTTTAAATTAATATAATTAAGAGAATAGAACTCCAAAACTGTAATAACTTGTTGGTTCTCTTTGATTTGTGCGAGTTATTACAATCTCTACCTATGAAAATTTTGATTAGGAATTGTTCGCCACACTCCTGTCCAGTGTTGAAATTATTTTTTATTTTTAGGGAGCCATTTTGAAAAATAAAAGAGAGCCATTTTCCATTTTACAAGAGCCATTAAAAAAAATGATTCAGCGCATGGTTTCGCATCACAGTTTTTCCTGCTTGTTTACAAATTTATTTAATGTTAAACATTGTTTATTTAATTGCTATTTACTTTTTCTTCATTGTTATTGATTGTTGAATTATTATTTTCTTTTCTGTATTGGACGTTCTAACTTGAAAAGGATGAAGTTTATCAAATTTGAACAGAATTTGTATTCAGAGAAATGTTTCATAAATACTTTTTGACTAAAACTCACTTGAAAATTATTTAATGAAATATTGAATGCATCACAGCCTGACAGCTAATGTCACGATGTCAACTATTTCTCAAGCTAGGCTACGCTATGCCTACGCTAGCGCAGCTCAGCCACTAAACATAGCACAGCTCTCAGTCAATCATCACCCCAACACATACCTGTAGCTCACAGTCAATCATCACCGCAACACAGGCGGGTATGAAACTGCATTAGCGCCAATACATGTATACACTCGGGCACTGGCCGTTACCAAAAATCCCCACAGAATATTCTAATTTCGGTCTGAAAATTGCGGGATCTGCGCCAAATATTGAAATTTCCAGAGCACCAAGTGGCTTAGTTCAGATTTGAGAAGTGGAGTCTCCGAAAATTACTCTAAAATAAAAACAAGTAGAGCGCCTCTGGCAGTCTCACCTGCATCACGCAATTCAATATAGCAGCAGTGCTGACTTTGAAAACTACTACAAAATAATCATTCACAAAAACGCCATTCATATAATGATACAATACTACGTTCATTGACAATAAATGACATTTGACCTTCATCACACAACCTAAGACTTGTCAGTGATACGTGATTACCCCTATATCTACATTTTATAAACTAAATCTATAAACTTTGAAAGTTATGACAGGAATCTAATAATTACCTCCAAAATGGCCAAACTTCAATGACCTTAAATGATCTTTGACTTTGGTCATGTGACCTGAAACTCACATGAGATGTTCAATGATACTTGATTAGGCTACTCTATGTACAAGTTTTATGAACTAGATCCATACACTTTCAGAGTTATGATGGTTATTTAACAAATACCCCCAACATGGCCAAAGTCCATTGACCTTTGACCTTGATCATGTGACCTGAAACTCTCACAGGATGTTCAGTGATACTTGATTACTCTTACATGTACAGTACGTCCAATTTTTATGAACTAGACCAATACACTTACAGAGTTATGATGGTAATTCAACAAATACCCCCACATGGCCAAAGTTCATTGATCTTAAATAACCTTTGACCTTGGTCATGTGACCTGAAACTTGCACAGGATGTTCAGTGATACTTGATTACTCTTATGTCCAAATTTCATAAATCAGATCCATAAACTTTCAAAGTTATGATGGTAATTCAACAGATACCCACAACATGGCCAAATTTCATTGACCTTTGACCTTGGTCATGTGACCTGAAATTTGCACAGGATTTTCAGTGATACTTGATTACTTTTATGTCCAAGTTGTATGAACTCGACCAATAAACTTTAAAAGTTATGATGGTAATTCAACAAATATCCCCAACTTGGCCAAAGTTCATTGACCTTAAATGACCTTTAACCTTGATCATATAACCTGAAACTCGCACATGATGTGTAGTGATACGCGATTACTCTTATGTCCAAGTTTCATGAATCATATCCATAAATTTTTAAAGTTCTGAATCTGATGGTAATTTAATTTAAAGGTCAAGTCCACCCCAGGAAAATGCTGACTTGAATAAATAGAGGAAAATCAAACTAGCATAGTGCTGAAAATTTCATCAAAATCGGATGTAAAATAAGAAAGTTATGACATTTTGAAGTTTTGCTTATTTTTCACAAAACAGTGATATGCACAACTAGGTGAGTCAGTCGATGATGTCCATCACTCACTATTTCTTTTGTTTTTATTGTTTGAATTATACAATATTTCATTTTTTATAGATTTGACAATAAGGACCAACTTGACTGAAACATATATAGTATTAAACAATGCTAATGCCACATGTTCAGGAGGGAATTAATCATTGTATTACTTGACAATGAGGAGAAAATTAGAATATTTCATATAATAAAATACAAAAGAAATAGTGAGTGGATGACGTCATAGTCTCCTCATTTGCATACCAGCCAGGATGTACATATAACTGTTTTGTCAAATTAAGCGAAACTTTAAAATGTCATAACTCTTTTTATTCAAATCAACTTTTTGTTGGGGTGGACTTGTCCTTTAACAAATACCCCCAATTTGGCCAAAGTTCATTGCCCCTAAATGACCTTTGACCTTGGTCATGAGCTTTATAACTTAGACTGGTCCCCTGTTTATATATCTAATGATGTTAATGAAGCTTATAATATATTTTTGTCCATGTTCATTCCTATGTTAGATAAGTGTTTACCTATAAAGAACAAGGCAAAAGCAATTTTGTGTCTCGCCCACTTATGAAAATAACCAGAAATATCGTGATTTGCGAGGGCACGCAAGAGAATTATATCGAAACTTCATTGTGAAATGACTGGGATGGAATAACACTTGTCATAAGAGCCTTGCACGTAAACTTTAATGTTGACCTGAAAATGACCTTTGACCTTATCATGTGACCTCAGACTGCAGCATAACATGCAGGTCGCCTAAGTACATCTACCATCCAAGTTTTGTTGAAAAGTAACTTACGGTTGCAGAGTTAGGTGTCATAAGAGAGTCTTGCATGTAAACTTTAACGTTGACCTCAAAATGAACTTTGTCTTAACCATGTGACCTCCAACTGCAGCATAACATGCAGGTCCTCAAGTCCAACTACCATCCAAGTTTGGTTGAAAAGTGACTTACGGTTGCGGAGTTAGGTGTCATAAGAGTCTTGTATGTAAACTTTAATGTTGACCTGAAATGACCTTGACCTTACCATGTGACCTCTGACTGCAGCATAACATGCACGTCCCCCAAGTCTATCTAACATCCAAGTTTGGTTGAAAAGTGACTTACGGTTGCGGAGTTAGGTGTCATAAGAGAGTCTTGCATGTAAACTTTAACGTTGACCTGAAAATGACCTTTGACCTTACCATGTGACTTCCGACTGCAGCATAACATGCAGGTCCCCCAAGTCCATCTACCATCCAAGTTTGGTTGAAAAGCTACTTACGGTTGCGGAGTTAGGTGTCATAAGAGAGTCTTCTATGTAAACTTTAACATTGATCTGAAAATGACCTTTGACCTTACCATGTGACCTCCGACTGCAGCATAACATGCAGGTCCACCAAGTCCATCTACCATCCAAGTTTGGTTGAAAAGCGACTTACGGTTGCGGAGTTAGGTGTCATAAGAGAGTCTTGCATGTAAACTTTAACGTTGACCTGAAAATGACCTTTGACCTTACCATGTGACCTCAGACTGCACCATAACATGCAGGTCCCCCAAGTCCATCTACCATTCAAGTTTGGTTGAAAAGCGACTTACGGTTGCGGAGTTAGGTGTCATAAGAGAGTCTTGCATGTAAACTTTAATGTTGACCTGAAAATGACCTTTGACCTTACCATGTGACCTCAGACTGCAACATAACATGCAGGTCCCCCAAGTCCATCTACCATTCAAGTTTGGTTGAAAAGCGACTTACGGTTGTGGAGTTAGGTGTCATAAGAGAGTCTTGCATGTAAACTTTAACGTTGACCTGAAAATGACCTTTGACCTTACCATGTGACCTCAGACTGCATCATAACATGCAGGTCCCCCAAGTCCATCTACCATTCAAGTTTGGTTGAAAAGCGACTTACGGTTGTGGAGTTAGGTGTCATAAGAGAGTCTTGCATGTAAACTTTAACGTTGACCTGAAAATGGCCTTTAACCTTACCATGTGACCTCCGACTGCAGCAAAACATGCAGGTCCCCCAAGTCCATCTACCATCCAAGTTTGGTTGAAAAGCGACTTACGGTTGCGGAGTTAGGTGTCATAAGAGAGTCTTGCATGTAAACTTTAACGTTGACCTGAAAATGACCTTTGACCTTACCATGTGACCTCAGACTGCATCATAACATGCAGGTCCCCCAAGTCCATCTACCATTCAAGTTTGGTTGAAAAGCGACTTATGGTTGCGGAGTTAGGTGTCATAAGAGAGTCTTGCATGTAAACTTTAACGTTGACCTGAAAATGACCTTTGACCTTACCATGTGACCTTAGACTGCATCATAACATGCAGGTCCCCCAAGTCCATCTACCATTCAAGTTTGGTTGAAAAGCTACTTACGGTTGTGGAGTTAGGTGTCATAAGAGTCTTGCATGTAAACTTTAACGTTGACCTGAAAATGACCTTTGACCTTACCATGTGACCTCCGACTGCAGCAAAACATGCAGGTCCCCCAAGTCCATCTACCATCCAAGTTTTGGTTGAAAAGCGACTTACGGTTGCGGAGTTAGGTGTCATAAGAGAGTCTTGCATGTAAACTTTAACGTTGACCTCAAAATGACCTTTGACCTTACCATGTGACCTCAGACTGCATCAAAACATGCAGGTCTCCCAAGTCCATCTACCATCCAAGTCTGGTTGAAAAGAGACTTACGGTTGTGGATTTATGTGTCGTTACAGGTTTGTGACGGACGGATGACGGACGACATTTGGATCCCTAAGTCTCGCCTTCACCTCTGGTGGGCGAGACAAAAATAAAGTTTGTACCATAAAGATTCGGAAACCATGGATAACCCCAAAACTTATGAGATATATCAAAAGCAAACAAGTTATAAAAACAATTTCTAAAAAATAAAACATCTTCCAGTGAAATTAAATACAAAAGGCATCGTAACAAAGTTAATAATTTATTGCGCAATGCCAAGAAAATGTATTATTCTAATAAGTTAAGTCAAAGTAAAAACAATGTTAAAGGAACATGGTCGATTATCAACAATATACTAAAAAAATTAGAAAAAAAATACTCCAAACTATTTTATTTGTGATGAGAAAGAAATCAATGATCCACATAGTATTGCCAAAGAGTTTATTTCCTATTATGTTAACTGTTGTTCATGTAACATCACTGTTGATAGTTATCTTGCTGATAGCTGTCCGAAGTCAATATTTTTAAAACCTATTACAGAATCTGAAATTGCTGAAATTTGTAAATCATTAAAAAACAGTTATTCATATGACTCTAATTATTTAAATGTTAAAATTATGAAGCAAATTATTTACTCCATTGTGAAACCTTTAGTACATATTTTTAACATGTCTATTGAAACTAGTGACGTTCCACTCAAATTGAAAATTGCAAAAATAGTGCCCATTTATAAAAAGGGAGATTGTCATGTTTTCAACAATTATCGTCCAATCTCTATTCTACCCTGTTTTTCTAAGTTGATTGAGAAATTTATTTATAATCGAGTGTACTCTTTTCTTTGTAGCCACAATATTATCACTAACAGCCAATATGGATTCAGAAAAAATCATTCTACTTCCCATGCAATTATATAATCGAGTGTACTCTTTTCTTTGTAGCCACAATATTATCACTAACAGCCAATATGGATTCAGAAAAAATCATTCCACTTCCCATGCAATTATAGACATTCAAGATAAAATTGTTTAATCTATTATTGATAATAAGTTTGGGTTTGGGATATTTCTGGATTTGTGACAACCCCTGTAAAAAGTATAACAGTAAGGCACAGACAGAAATACCAATAGGGTTCATGGAAATACTATTCATTGGCAGTATCTTGTACTGTGCTTGGGCGACTGTTTTTTAAAATAATTATATGAAAATAAAGCATATAATCAACAAAAAATACAAATAAATTAAGAGAATTACGACCAAACATAGTAATGAACATATTAACAGTGCATAAATAGTATAAACAGAGAATGTTCAATGTTCCAAAATAATGTTGTAACCCGCACCCGTTGCGGTACGGGTTAACCTGCCGGTATGCCCCCCATCGCGGGTTGCGGGCCGGGCCGAGTTCATTCTCAAACCCCGAACCGTCATACGAAAAAAAGGGAGAAGTAACGACGCACAATAAAAACATTAACAATGAAAATTGTGCTTCTTACGTGGCGGATTCTTTTAGAGACGTAGATATTTCCTTTTAAAAAATGCCGGCGTATTTTTGTCTTGTGAACAGTGAACAGGACTGAGACAGTTCGACATAATACATCGAGTTGCTCTTTCAAAGGAGCGCCAGTGCAGCGCAGTCAGAGAAAGGAATGTTTTACGACTGGGAGAGGGGGAGAGAGAGAGAGATAGAGAGAGAGAGGGGAGGGGATGTGTTCGGAGAATGTAAACAGAAGCCAGAATACATTGCATAATCATGTCTGGCAAGGAGTGAGTGATAGGCCACGTGGCAGAGAAAGGAATGCTTTATGACTTGGAGTGGGGCGAGTCGAGCCTGTTTCCACAGCAATGCTCGCTGTTTGAGCTCGAGGGATTTGCGGTGCACGGCAGTGAGACAGTTGTTTGCTTATCGGATTACCAAATTAGGTAATGACCTGATAGTCAGGTCAGAGTGTTAGCTGCCCTTTTTTGAAGACATGCTAAGCTGGTCTAGTCTAGTGGCTAACTAACCCTCCTTTTCATTATTTCATACATTTTCTGATGAAAACTGAAGCCCCCGCACCCTGAATGCCCAGATCTCTTGATTTTTCTGATGTACAATTGATTGAAAGTCTTTAAAATTTCTGAAGATGTAAAATTGGATTGCAATGGATTGCAAGTTTCTTGCAAATACCTCTCTCTTGACCGATCGATCAAGAGAGATAAAAAATAAATAAAAGCCTAACTAAGCTAGCTAATCACTAGTAACACGAGCTGTTTAGGTAAGTTCATGGGCGCCCTCGTGCACGTTTGTATTAGTTTACAAAGAATTGGAAGAAATACAAAAACAGAAGGAAATAATATGGAGATATACAAGAAGAAAAAATTGACTGTATCATTATCCTGGTATTTATTTCAATTTTGATTACTTTATAGACGAGGTCCCATAGAATTGAATATTGTAATTATGATTGTTGTGAGTCGCCGTGTCGATCGACCTGGACTGAAAAACAACATTGCCGATCTTTGCTGGGCAGCCTGGGCTAGCTAGCACGCACTGAGCTGCGGCTCCAATCAGAGGAGTTAATTGCGTAATGCTTTCAATTTCGAGATCAGAGCGGACCCATTTCGTGGTACAAAGTCACCCAAAAAAACATTTTATCTCCGGAATAAAAGGCGAATTTGCAAATTGTACATAAATTCACTCTAGGCTAGGTTAGTATTTGGCATATATTTTCCTGATTTGAGCCTGTATAGTGTGGGGATTGCAGAAATAATATTTTTCATTTTTCAAAGATAAATTGACTTGCGGGTTAAAACCCGACGGGTCAGCGGGTCCCGCTTGCAAATTATTGGATTATACGGGACGGTACGGTTCGGGTTTTCACTTGCGGGTTACAACATTATTCCAAAACCAAAGCTCCACACCTAACAAAAAATGAGCAGAAAGTTAACCTTTGTTCTTAGCGATGCATGCATTTTGTCTTAAGTTCAATTTCTAATTAGCTCATACTTTAAAACAAACAAAGTCAGTGATCTTATTTGGAAATTTTCAGTGATAAATACTGTAGAAAATGTATGAAATAAGAAATCTTCGCTTGAGACTGTTTTCTAATTCTGCGCTGAATTCCGAGCTACGTGCATTCACCGTACGATCCAACAAACTGAGGGACTAGCAAGATTGCGCTCAGTGCACTCAAGCGAAGAGAAGGGCTATTGAATTGGCGACAGACCGGTGCGTGCATTGTGGACGGGTATAAGCCTTCCCCTTCATTTTATTTCCGTGTTTTGACCTCGCAAGTTCAGTCTAAACAACAAAGAATAATCAAGTTGCGTTGCATTACGTTGCATTGCACCTACTTTCATGTCAATACTGTGTGTCCTCATGGTCCTATCAACTTTTATCTTCCTTTTATGTTTTATTATTTTGTATCCCGCCCTGAAAATAATCATTTTTCTCTTCACCCTTCCCTTTCTTCATACTAGGCCCTAGACAGAATGGGGGTGGCCGTCTATTTAGAGTTTTAAACATTTTTGTTTTAACTTTTTATCAAATTTTTCCTCTGTAATTGGTGAGTGGAGCCAAATAATCTGAAACTGACTGAAACGCTATACAATATATTATGATTTCAGGAAAGATAAACGATTAAAAAAAAATAATTATATTAGGGTATGTTGTGTTCACATTCCCTTTATGATCGTTCTCCTAATTCTCCTTCACCAATCCACTTCTTTCTTCTCTCTCCCCCGGGGGGGCCACTTACATTGACGAGTGGATACCATGCGCGACCAAAAAAACATGTAAAATTTTTTTTTTTTTTCAAGATAGTGCACGTTACGTACGTAACGTAATAAGGGTGTCAAAAACACTAAAATAATAAAAAAGGGTATCTATTTCGCTAGGAAAACTACTTGTTTAGGGTCAAATTTGCAAGGGTAAAAAGACTAAAATGTTCTATAAAGGATGTACTTTTTGCCCCAAAAGTCAACACTACGTGTTTAGAGTGGTAATTTGTGCGAGGTGTGGGAGGTGGGGCCGTACTATAAACCCAATGATGTAGGTAAAGGCAAAACCGACGTCCGTGATCGACATATAGCAATTCTCGCTACCCCAAATAGGAACAAAAATCTCATAATGCGCGAGACGAGATAATTTTCACTCCGTCGGGTCGTCATCACCACTTCCGGTTCAGAGTCATGCTCGCGCGAGGTTCGCGATACTGAGTTTTCCACCACGCTGAAATCGATGCCAATCAGCGTAATATGTACAGATTATAATACTTTTTATTCAATTTGGTCAGTTTTGATTCCATTTGAATTATAAATAAAAATGAAAAATATATTTCACGTGAAAATAATTTTTATTCATGTTTTTATTTGGTTATAAAAAAATTAAACAAAAAATTAATATCTTAAAATGTTGTATTTAGCGACCGGCCTGACATCACGATCGTATTCGACTAGACGCTAAATATATACAGCATTCATTCCGTTCAAATTTTCGTCGACCACAAAATGGATAAAAAATCAGTTTCGGAACTTAAAAAAATCTTAACTGACGGAGGAATACCTTGCAATGGAAAGCTTCGGGCAGAATTAGTGACTTAATTAAGCAGAAAAGGCCGTTAAACTGTATCGTGAAAGAGAGGGTTGTGATCACGAACTTTCCGAGCGAAAGCAACGTTGTGTTGTGCATGACGGCACTGTTGATCTGAATGGCAAAACAGTGCATTGGACTTCCGAACAGGAAGTTGTAATACCGAAAAGCTATCCCATAATGCAATGCGCGTTACAGGGATTTTCCCGGATCTCGGGGAAATCGCTATTTGGGGTAGCGAGAATTAAAGTATCGCTGTACTTGTTCAGGGGTTCAATTCAGGGAATACTTGCCAAGGGTATTGTTTTGTTTCTAATACTTGTTAAGGGTAGGGTTTCATACGCCAATACTTGTTAAGGGGTGCATTTTCAGAATATGGAAAATACTTGTTTAGGGTGCTTTTCAGGACCCCATGGTCGCGCATGGCATCCACTTGTCAATGGAAGTGGCCCCTCCGGGCTCTCTCTTCCCTCCCCCTTTCCTTTGGGGAGGGCCAAGGAGTCAGTATAGTAAGCTATCGCCTCGCTCCGAAACCGAGTTCCCGTATCTAGTACACCAAGCTATATGGAGGAAACATGTTGAAAACAGTGCATAAACAACTACAATCCGACATGAATAGAAAATCAAACACAGCCCTTGCCCTTCTCTGGGATTCCTCGAATCTCTTCTAGTCTTTGAGTACTTTCAGATTCATGACATAAAATTACTACAGTAAGCCGTATTGCGTCATCATTCACGTCCGATAATCAACGTGTCTGAAGTTTCACGTAGGGCATGCTAGTATGTCTTTGGTATATATATATATGCTGCAGTATCAGCAGCCAGTGGTCGCTCTAGCCGGCTAACCATCGGCGCATCGTGCATGCAACGTCCGGTGTAATGATCTACACTCTGCTCTAGCTATGCGTGTAGCATTCGTCCATACTGCGCATGCGCCATGACATATTTATGAATATCCATGATGTCATAATGAATATGCATGAATCAAACGGCGTTCTAATATCAATTTATTTTCTAACTCTAGAGGGCAATTTTATCGATTAACCGAGAAATTATAATATATATTTCACCCCTCAATATCATGAAAACAGAAGAGTTATACCAATTTCTTTTGAGTGATAAAGTAGAGCATTGATATAGATATTTAATGCAAATAATATCTGTACAATTGATTCACTGCCCTTGTCTGAGATTAACCAATCATACACTATACCTTTAAGTTCGGATAAAACAGGGAAGTGAAGTTGCGCGACAGCCAAAGTCACTGTTTTTTCCCTTTTAAGTTTATTTTTCCCCATTTTAGTGCATTTCAGGCCAAAATGGAATAATAATCTTTATTTTGGTACAGTTCTTTTTATATATTTTTATGAAATAAAGACGAAAATCGATAAGCCCCATCTCGGGGGCATTGTTAACCCCCTAATGGTGGCTGCATGCTAGTGAGCCGTCTGTGTACAAGGAGAAAAAGAAAAAAATGAAATGTTAAAAATCTCCTCGAAACAGATGGCTGCAAGCTGTCTACTCTTTCATATGCTACAAAAATAGTCAAGAAGAAAGTGGTTAAATTCTTTGAGAAAGAAAGTCTCACAATTCACGAGATTTTGCAGGGGCATGAATTCAGCCACGAGAGGACTTGGATAAATCTTGCTTATTTGCTCATTAACACAGCACAGGGGCTTGCAGACTGACTGACCTTGTTCATTGAATGAGTGCTGGAAGTGTTTTATCTGGACTCCACCTCCACGAATCTCCAAAGAAGTGGAAGGCCAAGGATCAGCTCATACTAGAGAGAGTTGCATGCATCATGCCTTGTGCACAGCGGCATGTAATGAACCCTTGATTGAGTGTGCCCCAACCAACATCATGATCTAGCGAGTTCAGCAGTAGAGGCGCACGGCCAATATGGGAGACTGTCTCCCATGAGAGAAATTATCTCCAATATCTGAGATTTTTGTAAAGAATTTGGGTATGCAATTTCAGAGACAGTCTCACAAGACTCCAGTAATTTGGAAGACCAATTTCCTTTGTTTACATTTGCTGCAAAAGGATTACCTTGGCGGCAAATAAAAATGTGATAAGCAGATTCCTCATAAAATTACCCCTTTTCAATTCACCGTCTACTTTTGTTTTGAATTGATATGGATTTTTGTTGTAATCCACACACAAAACAAATGGGCTTCTGACGACCTCAGTGAGACAAAATTTTGGGTGGAAAAATTTACGCTTTTGTTATGTTGATTCTTTTGTTCTTTTGCAAAGCAGTCTCCCATATTGGAGAGTCTTCCATGTTGGCCGTGTGCCCCCACTCACATGTATTGCGAGGTTAGTATGTTATACGAACCTCGCACCACGTACGTGTTTACAGTATGGATTTTAGAGTTGTCGGTTAACATCGCTTCATAACGCGAATAATGTTAGCCGAAACTCATTCCACTACTCACCAGGGCTTTTTCTGGTGAAAAGCGTTCCATTTTCAATTTTACAAATTTTATTCATGGAAAAAGCATGCAAAAAAAGAGCAAAATCCCTTACCTCGGCCTGGAAAGTTGCTTCGCATGTCTCTTCGACGGAAATAAAAGGAAGGTCGTTGGTGGCGCTAATACAATTCACAAGTCACAACCTTAATTCAGCTTGTCGGTATTTTTTAAACTAGATTTTTTTATTCATTGTATGCGCAATTCCAATGATTGTTTGATAAAATAGAGACACCAATAAATGCAATAACTTGAAAAATGTACTTTTTTATTATTTTTGCTGACGATAATACGTTTTGGAAAATATTCAAAGCGATGACAAATTAAACAAAAAATATAGAAAATTCTACGTACCTTGAACGAAGCCTCGCAAGTGCTACCGTTCGTTTGTCAATTAACGTTCCACCAAAGTCTTTACAGTAAAAAGATTGGACACTTTGCCGACTTTGCGTAATGCTTTGCATCTATTTACGTGTAATATAGTTTTTTTGTCTAGTCTTTCCCTTGTAGTGTCTTTGATATGAAGATAAATCGCGTGCCCTCTTTCGCTCATTAGACGAAAAATTTGAGAACTCGCAAGGTTGCTTTGTATTTTGTGGTCAACGAGAAGAAAAATTCACGCTTAAATGACGCTTTTTGAGGGATATTCATCATATTAGGAGGAATTGACTTCACATTGTTTTGTAAGTTTCGTAGGAGGATTTCATTCTGTAAATCCTCTTATTAAATTTACAGTAGTTTGTTGAATTGTTGAATGCGCCGTGCCTCAATTTTCCTGTACACGTGCGCCTCTATAATATAAGCTGGCAGCTGGCAGCCGTCTGTTTTGAGGAGTTTTTAAACATTTAAAAGTTTTTAAACATTAAAAAAAAAAAATTATTTCTCCCCGTACACAGACGGCTCGCTATTGTGCAGCCACCATTAGGGGGTTAACAATGCAAAATCCCCCGACAGGGCTCATCGATTTTTGTCTTTATTTCATAAAAATATATAAAAAGAACTGTATCAAAATACAGATTATTATTCCGTTTTGCCCTAAAATGCATCAAAACTGGAAAAAATAAACATAAAAGGGGAAAAACATTGACTTACTTCGGCTGTCGAGCACTCACACAAGCATGCGAGGTTAGTTGTACTAACCTCGCACAAAGCATGTCATTTCACAATTAATTTTGACGTTTTCATTCATCACACGAATGTGAGAGAATGAAACACGCCAAAATCTTCACAATATACTAAATTTATTAATCTACATCTTTAATATCATTTAATTTAATTTTAAAAATGTGCTCGAACGTATTTATAAAAAGGGATTTTAAACGCTTACCTCCAAATCTCAGCCAAGACACTCCTTCTGATCCTTAATACTGCAGTGGAAATTACGCAAACAACAATCGAAATGCGAATTTTTCCTATCGAACAGTCCAGATTCAAGTCGTCGGCGCATAATAGGAAATTGTACCAAAAAAAATCAACAGGTTGCATCTCACGTATAATCGCTGATGGCGCTACATCATAAAATAACGCTGAACAGCGAAAAAAAATGCGGAGTGCCTAGAACACAACTACATGTAGCAGTACAGCTGATCTGACGTAAACGACGTAAACAAGCAAGTTTATTAAATAATATCACGCGCCTTTTCTGTGGGTATAGAGAAAACCAGCGAATTAGCTCCATGCCTGCTTCGACATCAAGAAAAATCATCGATATAAAGTACCAGAAAGACAGAGAGGAAATGAAATTGGCTTCATAATAAGTTTCATATATCCAAAGCTTATCTCATTTTAAATAGGTATCTATTTCTAATTTTTACAAAAGAGGAATAAACTTATTGCTAGTGCCGTGCCAGTGGTTATCCTGTGCACGGCGGCGGTAATCTGGTAATGTACCCGTGGGTGCTGTCGTCGTGCAACTCCCACTTCCCAGCCCAGGTTGATCCGAACTTACATAAACATATGGCCATTGATTGAGTCCCTGTACAGATCGCGCTAGAACTTCGGTCTCTGTATTTGTTGAGTGGAGCCAACGGAGTTCAGGGGCCTGTTGCATGAAAGGGTCTTTCATAGAACCATTCTACGTAAGAACGAGATATCGCTAAACTGTTTCACAAAGCCGATTTGGGCGATACGAAGAATGGTCCTTGGAAATACACCTCCAGACATGTCCTACATAGGCATGATCTTCTTTGCACACTGCCCGCCACCGTTGGCATTGAGAGAAAATGCGTTTACGGCAAGCCACACTGACATATCACCTTTAAACATTTTTTTAGGTTGCACACTGATGCATTTTATCTGGGATGGCGCCAAGTTATTTTTTATATGGGGGCTAGTTGTCATCAAGTTCAGGTCATCTTTTTGCACGGCAAGACGACCAAAAACAGATGTCATTTTAACTTCTCCGGGCATTATGTCCGGGGGTAATGTAGGCCCAAATATTTTTTTTAATATGTTTTCTTTTATTCTCCGTCCTATCCCCACACCATTTCCATTATTTTTTTTTGAAATATCGAAATGGGCGGCACTATCTCTCTGACCCCTCTTGCTTTCTCATTATAGATAATTAAACAACATGAAAAAAATTCTTTAAAAGAAATTATGTAAGGTAAATAAACGTGTTTATAACGTTCTGCAAAAAAACACGATACAAAACTAAAATGTTAAACATGGTAAATCATTTATTTATTTTTATTTCATTTTCATTATAATTATTTTTTTTTGCTGAGATTAATTTTAATCAATAAAAATTAATTGTCTGATTTGGGCTAACTTGAGATGTGAAACAGTGAAACAAAACAAAAAATCTGCAGGTGCAGTAACAAAATAGCTAATTGAATTTAAGATACAGATTAGGCCTATAGCTTAGGAATCCATCACAATTATTACAAATGAAGATAAGCTAGTTCATTAAAGGGGAATCCAGCCTTGGCCATAAAATGTTATGTTGGGAAGGAGAAAAATAAATTAAACAGAATGGTGAAAGTTTGAAAGAAATCGAACAAGCAATAAGAAAGTTATAGCTGCTTTAAAATTGAGATCACTAATACTATGTAGATTTCAAATTGGCAACTGGGTAAGTAAATTATGACAAGGGGCAAGGACAACTTTCCCATAGGCCATGTACTTTATTATCAGGGATTTGTGGTTTTCTCCTAAGTACCCATTCCTCTTGGGCAGTAATCTAAATATAACCCAGGTAGTATTGTTTTATGTCCTCATGAAAGAAAAATATAATTTGAAATGAAACTTTTGGGAAAAATGACATTTTAGCAATAATATGTATTGGAGTACATGGAAGAGTAGTCCTTGCCTTACATCACTATGGCATCCCATATGCGGCCAATTTGAAGTCTCCATGGGTATAGTGATTACCTATATTAACAACTTTTAAAAATTCATAACTTTCTTGTTGTTTGTCCAATATTGTTCAAACTTTCACCTATCAACTTGTCTGATTTTTCTTTTCCTTATAAAATTAAGTTTTTATTTGGGTTGGATTCCCCTTTAAAGAAAAGATTATGGAAAGTCCATACGAAGAGGCGCATTTTAAATCGTAGGGTAGGCGGCCCCTTTCGTTCCCTATGTAATGTTAAAGCAATAATGTAGTCTCTACTCCTCAACTTTGAAATGTTGAACATATATATTTTTTATATTCTTAAACCTTATATTCTTATATAAGCTTCCATAAATTAAGTGATCAACTTTAAAGATGACCAATGTTTATGACATTGTAATATTTAGCATTATTTCTGTAAATAGTATTTTCCATTGCGGATTACACACCTTTTTCTATGTTTTAATTGTTATTGCAAAGCACTACTTTATCCACTTGGACATGTTTGCAGCAATTTTCATATTTTCCTTGTCTTCGGTTACTCATCATGCAACTGAGGTATGTTTATACTCTAAACACTCACATTTGTATTTCTTGCGTTATATCTGACAAATAAAATAAATAAATTAGATTTTTCACAGGCAGCCTCTCATATTTTCCTTTTTAGTCTCAAACAATCAGACAATGTTGATTTTGTTTACTCCATTCAAACCCTATTTTTACCTCAACAGATAACATATTTACGCATAATTTGCAAAATCATCATTATATATACCGTATGTATTTTATAAAAAATTAGTATTGAACTAGTAAAATGTCGAAATTACTGAAATAAAGTTAAATCAATTTTTATGTCGGACAAGGGTCTCTTTCGTTGAAATGTTAATGAAAGGTGTCTCTAAAAGGACACCGTGTTCTAAATAAGGGAAATAATGAAAATTTCGATTTTATCCAGTTATGTTTGTGAATCTTGAAAGTTTTTTCTCTTTTTACCTCATAAAGTACGCTCCATACATCAATTTTACAATCAGTAATAAATAAAACATTATTTGATCCCCTTTTATTGAAATATATGATTTTATGAAAAGTCGTCATTCCGAAATAAACGGTTCAGGTGACGATGAAGACTAAATTATTTTTCAGAAACTATCAATATCAACCGATGTCGCGGACTTGAAAGACAAAATTGCCTTCGTGAAACGGAAAGCGCTGATTTGTCGCCAATCTTCCTATCTCGGAAGAATGGTCCTACTAGGACGTTCCTACGTATCGCTCATCTCGTCATGCAACAGGCCCCAGCGGAACAACCAACATAACAGAGACCGAAGCTTTTGGTCTAAGGCACTCCTAGTACCAATGAGGTCCAAACATTACATGTATGGACCTCATAGGCGACATCACTAGTATTTTTGGTTAGAAATCTCTGAGAACAGGATATTTCTATATTATATCACAAGTACAAGCTATATTCCTTTCTCTTATTTAAATTATAATTTCATAGTGTAAATGCATCGTTAGCAACAACAAAAAAATGAAAGAAATGAAGGGGAACTTACATTTTCACGGCTTTTTCCTGATTTTCTGGGCAGCTGCTCTTCACTTCTGACTCGCGATCGAAGCTGATATGAAGATCACGTGATTCGCGTTCTCGTCAGCTGATCGGTTGATTATTCTTTTCGTCAGACGTTAATAATATATATTTTATAATGCTAGCATTCATCGCTAATTTAGGTGAAAGAGATTGAAGTTAAACAGCGCCAGGTCGGAATCATAATTATTTTGGAAGAGTGTATTTATACACTCGATCTCATACCTGACGTAGACGGCGCTATTCAACAAATGCACAATCTTCAATATAAAAAATAAAACAGAAAGAACGCCTTGAACACAGGCCAAAATGCCTAACGATTTCTCCGCGGCATCAACAACTATCGTAAAGGGCGCTCCATTTATTAATAAAGATGGACGTATAGCTGTCTATGGCGACAAAATTTGCCGCAAATATTTACGAAGAATTGTGAGAAATGGTCTGAAAATGCAACAAAAGAACCGGTGAGTACCGATTAAACATTATCAATTTATTTAATAGAACATATTTCATGACTAGACTCTAGAGTTTAACAATTTCTAGATAATATTGCTTAGTTCTAAGCTAGGGCGGCCCAAATGCGCGTGAGTGGAGTCCCAGTTTATTAACGCGGGTAAGTATTGGGGTGTCGCCTAGAGTGGTCTAAGGCTAAGTATGGCCAAGATTTGAAATCGATTGTCCGGACATACAACTGGGTACGTGGGATTACAAAAAGACTCAAAGTCAAAGTCAAACGTTTCTTCTGTTCTGATTTGTTCTGTTAAAACTTCTAAAATAAAATCTAAGTTCTAAATTCTTACCTCATCTCGACATTGTTTCTGACACATTTGACAATACCATCTCAATTTTTGTAATCCTTTCGCCTTGATACGATTTGCGATCGCTTTTGGAGTCAAAAATCCTCCAGGTTTAGGCATTGTAAATGTTGGCAGAAGTCTCGCTAGCTCGATCGACGACCCAGCTGTGTCGGAAGAAAACGTCCGGCCAGTTAAATCCGTCTGCGCGGACGAAAAATCCTAGAGTATTTCAGGGTTTTTTGTCCGCGGGCAAAAACACCGTGTTTTTAAGCCAGTTCGTAGTTCCACTCTGCGCATGGTCAGAGGAAGGTCATTTGTACTAAAGTGACATGGTGGTTTAAAATTTAATGAGATAAGCACCAACTTCGATGTCTTGATTATTCATATATTCTTTTGAATTGTGTTTTTCATTCACATCCACACAAAAAACAATGCGTCCACGAATGACTGGTATGTATCACAGTTTGCCAAGTACATTGTACAACATCCTCTAATAAAGTAGAAATGCAACAAATACCTTCATAGAGTGTTCATGATGTGCTATTCTCGTCACCTGGTCTATTCAATTTCTTCATCCCGCTATGTAAGGCATGCATACGTAATATCTTGCTTTGAAATCTGCCTATCTTAATGAAAGAAATGAAAGGTCATTTGACCAAAATTTTCCATGAAGTAACTACGAACTGGTCTATTCTCCGCCGAGGGGCGGACGTTTTCTCCGTGCGTAGTCATTGTTTTTCAGTCGTCATAACACATAAGCAGGCTTCATGTTTTGCACATCCTGCATGTCAGCGTACTAGCCGCGTATTAGCGTACCAGGAAAACTACCCCCATTAGGGTTAGGTGTTTACCCCGGGGTGTTTACTTAAGGGGAGTTAGGGGTAAATTTATTATCAGGCAAGAAGGCGATCATCATGTATATTTTATAAATGCGGTGCTAGTGTTAGGATGATTCAGCCGTTTGGGATAGTCTAGAGAATGCTAATAGGCCAACTTGAAACTTTGCATTAAAGGTCATAATGAGATCAGTCATTATCAGGCAAACATTTTACTATTTGCCACCAAAATCACGTTTTCAGAAACTCTGAACTGTCTGAAAGAAACAGTAATGTACTGTAACTCAGCTGGATTATATAGAACGCTGCAGCAACGTAACGCACGGGCACGAGGGCACCGAATCTTTCGAGGCATTAGAGTTTTAGACATCTCCCTGGTCGATTGAAATAATTGCAAATAATACCCTAGACTACGAAATTACCCGACGCTGTCAAATAGTTCAGTTCAATTCAATGTGAAATCATCCCATTATTTCAATGATAGGGGAAGGGGCACTCGGGGCAGTCACGGCAGTAGGCATCCGCCAATATCACTCTTCTAATTTTGAAATAGGCACTGGCCTCAGAATTGGCCTAACATGTCTAATTATTGGGATATCATTATAATGATATAAGTAATAATAACTACAGATGTGTACTACTGTTATTGTATTAAATCTCCATATATATTGTGTTTATTATTACTACTAATAGTAGTAGTAATTCACTCTAAAAACAAATCAGTCAAAAATGACTGGTTAATAGGGTCAGCTGGGTGCAACTGTTATTCTAGTTATATTTGACTATTTTCTAGTCATATTTTACTAGAATAGAGTTATTTCTGACTAGAATATATGTCAGAAATGTGAATATCAGTGATTGCCATATCAGTTGCTCCCAGCTGACTACTGGTCTAGTCAATTTGACTGATCTGTTTTAAGTGTGTAGTATTCTTATCATTATGCCCATTTTCATAGAAAGGCTATTCATCAAGCAAGATTTTGAATTCGTCCATTAAAAAGTAAATTGGCGAATGAAGGACAAGTGGGATATTGTTAGCATACAATTAAGGTTTCAAAAGGGGTTTCAAAATGAGTGGGGGTGAGGGATCGAGTGGGGCCCTCGTCCTATGCGTCGATATTTTACTCCCATTAGCACTACTAGTAGTAGTAGTAGTAGTATTTCTTATCATTAGACCCAAGTTTTTGTTTGTTTTTACTATTTTACGCCTAGAAAAGTAATGTGTATTAGTGTAGGGGGTATAGATTAAATCGATCAAACCTGTATATTATATACTCTTCTAGTACTTGTAGTCATAAGGCTTGTGAAAATCTGTCGCTTTTTGGTCACTTTCGTATGAACCAGACCATGGGTGTCGATCACGGGGGGGATGGGGGATATATCCCCCCGAATATTTCAAGTGGGGGGGGGGTGGCCTGTATAATCATCCCCCCCCCCAATAATTTAGGGTAGAAAACACATGACATAAAAGGACCCCGACGAAAAACAACTTTTGTTGATAGGGTGTTCCATCCCACCAGTGGTGAATTAATTAATTTTGATAAATCAATTAATTCAAAAGGGTGGAAAAATAAACGGGAGTAAAAGGGTGGCAAGATAAACGGGGAAAACCCCATGGACGTAAATAGATCTTGAAAAGAACAAATAACTTTTCTTAGATTTACCCCTCCCCTCATCCAAGTGCATGATGTTTGTCCCATTTAATCTACAACCCTTTTGAATATCACTTCATTTTTGTTATGTAAAATAAGTTATTTGCATTGGGGTCTATCATGAGGCGAAAGATTTTCGGACATTATTGAGACTACCTGAAATAGATGTTGTTCTATTTCACCCTTTTTCTTATTCATTCCCAGAAAATTCAAAGAAAAAGAAAAATACCTTTGCGTTTCTATAGACTATAGGCTAATCACTTCATTTATTTGCCTGGTTATACACACTTTACCGATGTATGTCATGGTAGTATTGTTATATATTAAGTTCGGCATTCAGTAAACCTTTGAACAAGAAAATATATACCAAAAGGAAGATCTGCACAAAACGAAAGTTACCCCTACTTGTATATCCAAATACCTTGACTTGAACGATAAGTTTTGGTCAATAATATTTTGCAGGAGAGCATTGATGTCCTCATTACCTATCTATGTGGAAGTGAGGTACCTATAGTCATGAAGAGTGAGCCCATATCAAATGCAAAAAAAATCACTTTTAAAAAGTCATAATGGTCGTTTGGTGATCAGTAGCTCATATGTATGGTGTTTTTGTTGTATGCGGTTGGATGTAATTAATATTAAACATTTTTCATGTGACCCCATCAGATGCCTCTCATGAAAATATTAAAAATAGTGAGCTCAATATAATATGATCATATTTTTACAATTTTTTAATAAGTGAAACCAATTAATGGTTTCAGAAAGAATTATCATTAATTTCTATCTAAAGCGTATCTTCGGATATGAACATCGGATGTTTTTTTCCCATGTTATTCTTGTTATTGTTGTGGACTTGAGTAACTAAACTTGATTGGTTTTTTCTTATTTTGGCAAAAAGAAATCTCTTTTTAGTTTGGAAAGGGATGACAGTTTTGCATCCTATATGAGCACACTCATGCGATACGTAAATTTCATTTTAACACACATATTAGCTGATATTACACACTGATGGTTCAAGAAAATGTTAGAGAAATATCATAACATGACAGTTGAGTTTGATTGTTTTTATGTTTGTTTTTGTTACATGCACTTATAAAGTATTTAAAACAAGTTAAAATCCAGGGTTAAAATCGTCTAAGGAATGACGGTAAGCCCGATGGCGCACGAGAAGCCACACAGTTTGCAATTTGTGCTAGTCTTAATTTATCCGAATCTGCATTTTATCATCATGCATTAAGAAGAAAAAAGATATTGCCAGTCGGGTTAGATTTAAGAGAGAAGTTGTATACATCATGCTCAATAAACAGATCACTTTGTACATGGTCCAGACAATTTTTGTCATTTTTTCTTTCGTATGAGTTTAGAATAGGCTTACTTGTAACACAAATTGAATTTTCAAAAAAATTATATAAGTACAGTACACTGCGACAATGAAGGAATTTCCAAGAACATCATGCATATCAACCACTCCCAAATGTCCTAACTTGTGATATAGTGGGGGTAATGTTGAAAGATCCCCATCCACAATAACATTTATGTCAATCATCCCCCCCCCCCCCCCCCCAACCAAGAATACCGATCGACACCCGTGAACCAGACATTTTAATGAAAAAGTCAAATGAACAGATTTTGACACACCTTTTGGTCCCGATTGTGGGATGTGGATTATGCTTAAAGGGATACTCCACGCTGAAGTAAATATGATTTGAACATAATAAGGAAAAATCAGACAAACAAAACACTGAAAATTTGATCAAAATTGGACAATGAATAACAATGTTATGACATTTTAAAGATATTTGAATTTTCCAGTGAAACAGTTCTAGGCGTGTCTTCATGAATATTCAATGAGAAAATTGATGATGTCATATCCCCACTTGTTCTTGTGTATTTTATTATATGAAATAAGGTTTATTCATTTTTTTTCATCCAAGAACTAAACAGATTGGATTGACAACTGATTTAGTGCATTAAATATTAATTGCTGCATCTTAATTCATTATATGGGAGACATATCATTCACAAATGTATGAAATAATGAACAAATATATATAGTTTCATGTAATAATATAAGAAAAAGGAAAGTGGGGATGTGACGTCATCAGCCCACCTAATGAATATTCATGACAACGTGCATGTAACTGTTTTCACAAAATATTGTAAAACTTAAAAATTCAATAACTTTGTTATCTGATTTGGATGAAATTTTCGGCATTTTGCTTTGTGAATTTTACTCTTTTTATTCAAATATCAATATTTTCAGCCCGGAGCATCCCTTTAAATAATAGGTACAACTGAACTTACGAGAAGAGTGTCCAAGCGACATATATACACAACAAAAAAAGTAAGTCCCCCCTAAATCAAATTGCTGTAACTTTTGAACGGAGTTAATTTGAGATATGATATTTCGTAGGTGGTTTTCTACACTCATTACGCAACTCCTAGGGAAAAATAAGATTGATCGGCTGAGTCATGCATGAGTAATTAAAGATTGAATTAAAAATGACAATTTTTGAAAGTCACAAGAGTCGTTTTTCAGATTGTGCAAATACAAAGTTGGGCAAAAGTTTTTTTTAGGTGAATTTTATGGTGTTATGCTGATTTACTATCCATCATTTAGCCACTCCACACACAATTTTGATATCGTATGTTCATGGTTGAGTGAGCACAATATCGCAGGGGCCGCGGAAGCGGGGTGGGGGCCCACTTTTTTTTTTCCAAAAGCATGTACAAAAATGTAAAAATAACCATACGATTGTGATTTTTGCATGGGTCAGCCCCCCCCCCCCAACTTTTGCCTCAGCCCCTCCCCCATACTTTGAAAACCCTTCCCCGGCCCCTGTATTGTGACGTATCATCATAGGGGTTTATGGTAGTATCCTCTACAACTTGTTAGATCATGTTAAAATTTGAAAATGTTGGTGGCTACCCCGATTATAGGCCCCTCCCCCATTTTAAAATTCTGGACCCACCACTGATTTGTCCATAAATTAAAATGATCATGAGAAATTGTTAGAAAAGAATACATTTATGCAGTATAAAGAGTATTCATTCCTAAGTTTTCGAATGTGCTCGCTCAACCATGAAAATGTTTAAAGTTCGGAAAGTGTATGGTGATAGAAATGATGGATGATAAAACAATAGCAATTTAAGTCTTATTTGAAACCGAATTTGCCCCCAATATTCACTTTATTACCCTTTAAAATGAGTCTGTGACATTGAAAATACAAATTTTCCCACTTTGATGCGTGCTCACTCATCCATAAATAACCAAATCGATTTCATTTTTGCACAGAATTCTGCCCATAGGTTGATAAACATTACTTCCTAAGTGACATTGCTAAAGACAGCCGTGAAAAAAAGTTCCACCATATTGAATAAGGGGTTACTTATTCTTAAACATGTGCACCCATAATGTACACAAGTCTATGAGAGACGAAGTCAAAATTTTAACAAATATGAAATGAGGGTTTGTTTCATGGACGGATTTTGTTACTTCTGCCAATAGTTATTTCATGAAACTTCGTACATGGCTTCAGAGTAACACTATCCAAAAGGCGCGCACACCAAAATAACCATTCGATACGACACAGAGTGGGGCCAAGGCCTTGAACTTTCTTCTCATTTGCATAATTTTCGAATATTGTGTGCTCACTGATGCATTAAACATTGTGATTTTCATAAAAATCAAATCAAATCAACCATACAAGGAGGTTTGTGACAGATATCCATAGTTACAAAGTGCATTTTTTCCAATAACGTAAAAAAGAGCTAAACACATTCCACATGTTCATTCAAGCGTGAATGTTTAATTAAACGCCTTTGAATCATTGAAGCATATTAATTGGTCATGAACATAACGAAAAAGTTGATAAAAGATCAGTTTCAGTTACCAAAATGAAACAATACTTGCCTATGATATTTGTAAATCGTATTTTTTGTTTTCAATAAATGTTCATTGAACCGTGAAACGATGAATATTGTTCAAGATACTCTTCCCAAAAATAACTGTCATCATATTCTATCATTTTTATTGATGAAAATGTGTAAAAAATCCAATTATAGCAAATTTGGACTTGCGTTTATTCAACCGTGAAATTTAGCCAAAAAATTGTATCGGCTTTTAGAAAGTACCTTTTACAAGCCCTCTGACTAACTTTCATGATGAGAATGTGGAATCAGTTCCAATAAAATGGAATCAAAGTCATGATTTTTGGCTTGTGACTTTTGAAAAGTGACATTTTTGCCTTCTGACGGTGCTCACTAAAGCATGACGTAAAATACGTCCATAACATTTACTCAGAGGGTAGCTTATAAAATTACCTACACGCTCATGTAAAAATATATCAAAAACTCGTATTGGTTCGGAAATTATTGATGTTTGTTCAAGGGGGGACTTACTTTTTTTGTTGTGTATATATACCCCTGAAATAATAAACAATATATACACAACAAAAAAAGTAAGTCCCCCCTAAATCAAATTGCTGTAACTTTTGAACGGAATCATTTTGAGATATGATATTCCGTAGGTGGTTTTTTACACTCATTAAGCAACTCCTGGGGAAATATAAGATTGATCGGTTGAGTCATGCATGAGTAATTAAAGATTGAATTAAAAATGATCATTTTTTAAAGTCACAAGAGTCGTTTTTCAGATTGTGCAAATACAAATGTTGTCTTTAGGTGAATTTTATGGTGTTATGCTGTTTTAATTTCCATCATTTGGCCACTCCACACACATTTTTGATATCATATGTTCATGGTTGAGTGAGCACAATGTATTGCAGGGGCCGCGGAAGCGAGGGGGGGCTGGGCGGGGAGCTTCAGTCCCCCCCCCACTTTTTTCCAAAAGCATGTACAAAAATTAAAAAATGACCATACGATTGTGATTTTTTGCATGGTCAGCCCTTGGTTCGGAAATTATTGATGTTTGTTTAAGGGGGGACTTACTTTTTTTGTTGTGTATAGCTCCCTCAAGTCGTGGTTGATTTTAGTTAAGCCCCTTGTTAATATAGGTGTACATTCCCTGTTTGTCGGGGCAACCAACAAATGCTTTGTAACATTATCAACACCAAGGTATTTTGATCGTTCACAGGCCCAGTGTTGTTTTTATTTATTATTCTGATCATGTTTGGCACGATTGATGACATAGATCGACTGAGCTTTAGAACTTGGTAAGAGGTTGGCAACATATTTTGGCGGTTAAATTAAAACAGGCCTAATAAAGAACATTTTGAATTATACAATGTAAAAATATTTATAATCACAGTTTGGAGACAGTTTACAATTCATTAATCTATGATTTAATTAGAATACTCAAATTTGCCAAATGGGAGCAAATTTTCTCAACTAGATTTGGATAATTAAATAAAATAATTTATTTATTTTTGTACTCATTTATATACTGTTAAGGTATGCAAGGTATATACAATAAGCAATAATCATATTCTATGACTTTGAAGGGATAAACTCATTTCAGACATTAGAAATTGGAAAAAAATATATTTCATGATTTTATATATTATATGGGATAAAAAAAAATAGAAAAACGTGTTTCAAACTTGTAGTTCCCATGGCAAAAAGAAATATTATACCCAACGAAATATTTATTGAAATTTTAGAAAAAAGTCACCAAGTTTGGTTGAAAATTATTAGAAATTTAAATTCAAAGTTTGGTATTTGGCTGTAACCCCTGGTCTTGACTCTTGACAGGATTGAAATTACCTACTGTATAAGCTGTAATTTTCGCGGGGGTTTTATTTTCGCGGATTTCGCGAAATGCCGATCGGCCGCGAATTTAACAACACGCGAAAATATTGACACACTTCTTAGTCAGTGCCAATGTCCCCAGCAGCAAAGCTTTGCTATTGAAAACAAACTGTATAGTGAGAAAATGGAGATATGCACCTCTATATGTACAAAAAATAAGGCTTAGAAAGTACAGTTAGTGATTCAAAAAGTTATCTAAAATTTCACTTTTTTTAATTTCTCAAACAAAATCAGAGCCTAAAGTATTTTCTAACATTATTTCATCAATATCTATACGCTCACTGTAATATTAAAATGTATTTTCCATGAAATAATTTGATTTTATTGTCATCTGATTGACTCTATACACACGGATTGGCAGCTATTTGCATACTCATTAATATTCATAAGTCACATGACCAGAGCTTTTCAAGGTGTAGATTTTCTTCACAAAATTCCACATTTTTGCACTTTTACCATCTTTTTGAAAAATTATTAGAACAAAACACCAATTCTAAAGATTGCTTAACCCTATAAATTACAGATCAAACTGTGGCATGATGAATTTTCAGATTTAAAGGTAAAAAAATTGAAATTTAAACCACTTTTTTCCACAGTTTGTAACTGTTTTTACAGGGACATATTTATGTACATAACACAGATCAGCATGGGGACTTTGAGGAGTAAAGATATGCACGTGATTTGCACTAGATTTACTTCTTTTAAGTGCTGTGGAAATATTTTTATATCTTCCGATCGCGAATTTAACAACCCGCGAAAATGTCGGGACCCCCGCGATTCGCGAAAAATTCTGTACGCTTCTACAGTATTTTGTGGACACACTGAAGTGCAAAGTGGTCCACCCCCACCTCACAATTTACGGGCGTAGACACGAATTCCTTTCTTTTGTGAGTAGGGGGGTTGAGTATTCATAATCGGTCGCGCGGAGCGGGACGTAATTCATGTAAGGGGGGGGGTGCAATTTCATAGTTTGTTATACATACAAAACAATTACTTGATCAATCACATAAATAATCTGGGATAGCTAATAAAAAACACCATTATAGGGGAAGTTCACCCTGGCAAAAAATGATGTAAAAATAGCAGAAAAAATAATAATTAAAACAATATTATCAAAGGTTTAAGACAAAATGCATCAAAGAAAAAGAATTATTAGAATTTTTATTATTTGATTTGTGACGTCATATGCGAGCAGCTTTCCTACATAATCGAATGGTAAGAAATCAATGAAATGTCATTTTCTCAGAAAACTGAAACCGGTTTTTATTGTACCACCAAATTATTTTACACCCGTTCCTACAAACGAAAACAAAAATAACTAATTACGAACCATCAAAAAATTAAAATTTCGGTGCATTTTCTAATACATAACATATGGTCCAGCTGCTCGTTTATGACGTGAAAATCCCAAACTTAAAATCCAATAACTTAAAGGTTTTTCCTCAAACCTTCACTAATATTTTGTATTATTTAATTAGCTATTTTTACAACAATTCCCCTTTAAAATATACACTGCACGCACAAATTGTCTATGTAATTTCATAACGTTTATTAACATGAATAACAGTGGTTATCTATCTTTTGTCCTTAATACCTATATGCACTATTTGCCCCCCCCCCCCCGATTCAACGATTCTATAGCCACATAAAAATGTATAAGTGGGACCAAAGGCCTGCTAATTTAGTTGATTCACACGCAACAAGTAGGCCTAACAGTAACACAAGGTACTTGCATATTTATCTAGTATAAAAACAAACTCATGTAAAATTTCACAATGGAGAGAACACTAACAAGAAACAGTGGATTATAATTTACAATTATAGTAGCAAATTATCTTTAAAAAATATGATTGACTTGCTTTTTCGCAAGCACTACACGGACACCATTGTTAGATAGCCTGTGATTCAGACACCCTAAAAAATCGTAGCGTGCGATCCAGTCCACTGAACTGGAAATACGTATTTCCAGATCAGTGATCCAGTCGCCGAAAAATCGTAGCCTGTACTCCAGTCGCTGAAAAAAAATATGCGGGCGTAATCTCCGGAAAACACAGACATTTTCAGCTACAGCAACACTAGAAACAAGGAGACAAAAGGGGCATTAGTAGGTGGTTTCAAACAGCCTCGATCACAAGAATCCCCGTTAAATTACGAGAACTTTTTTAGGCTGAAAAATACCCATTAATTATTCCTGCATTCACACCGCCCTGAAACATATCCTTCGGGATAAGTTCCTGAAGTTACGAGCATGCGCAGTATGGTCTGATAAGCAGCAAGGCGCGAAATTCCAAATCACTAGCCCAGCAGCAACCCATGCGCGGCGCCGCAACCAACGACACGCTGGGCTAAAAGTTCCCGTAATTTGCTTTCAGACCGCCAAAATACCCACGACCTTGGAAAAATCCCCGCGAAAGTTCTCGTAATTTCGCCAAGTACCTACTATTTATCGGGTATTTTCTTTCGGGGATATTACGCGTAGTTTGCTTTCACACCGCCAAAATACTCTGAAAACGTTCTTATCTTTGTTCTTATCTTTTATCTTATCTCACTGAGATAAGAAGACGCTAAAATCATTGCAAATCGGTATTCTGAAAATCTTCTTAACGCGTTCTTATCTCTGTAAGGACTGCCTCCTTCTTATCTTCAACACGCCCATTTTTAGGATATTACCAATCAAAATGCGCTTTATATTGGCAGTTTAACCAATAGAAGCGTTCCTTATGTGAAGAGAATATCATGGGCACTGCGCGTACACTGTTTCTGGCGCATTGCGCGAAATAGGCATTTTGTACGCAATGACTGATTTTATTATTTCGAGACGTCCACGTGCACAAAATATAGACAGAAAAGTAAATAAAGCAGGTACGAATAAAGGCCACCGCACACCTTACGATTGGTCTGCGACCCGATTTTGGAATAAAACGAAGTAAAATTTGATGCTAATATTGAGACGTGGAATATCTTACTGTGTAATGTTCGAAATCATCGTACGAATTCCCATGTTCAAATCTGTGACTATGCTATCATCCTTCTTAGAATAAAAGCAAATTTAATATCTAGTCGTAATGACGTCATAGCAGTCGTACGATTGGCTACGATTTGAAACTAATTTGGCCTTTACTCCAAAATAAAGGCTTGTAATCTTTCAAAATGGTTATATTAGTATTCTTTCAATTAATTTTAACCTCAAATAAAATGATATGTTCCATTCACATTTTCCGAAAATAAGCAAAATGCGATTTGTTCCAAAATCGGATCACGAACAGTCGTAAGGTGTGCGGTGGTCTTTAGGAATAAAATATGAAGAAATAAAGTAAGTAGGTATTGAAGTAAGAAGACAGAAAAGGGTCAGAATGAAGCAGAAAAAAAGATGAAAGGAACAAAGCAGAAAAGTGAAAAAAAATAGAGTAAACAAAAGAAAGCAAGCAAAATAACTCAAAAAGAAAAATGAAAAAAAGAATGAATAAAAGAAGGAAAAAGAAGAAAGAAATAGAACAATTATCAATGATAAAGTGAAGGGAAAAAAATAAAGAAAAAATAAAGAAAAGAACGAATCTATAAAAGGAACAAAAAAAGAAAAAGGTCAGACTAAGAATAAAAAATAAAGTAACAAGGAACCGAAAAGGAAAAAAGGTTTGAAAAAAAACGAATGAAAGAAAGTTAGAAAGATAAAAAAAGAAAGAAAGAGAGAAAAAGGGAATTAAAATTTAAAAAGTGAAGGAAGAAAAAAAGGAAAATGAAACAGATGAGAGAGAAAAAATGAAAGGAAAATTAACGCAAACATGAAGACTACAAAAAGCTAAAGGAAAGAAAGCTAAATTCAAAGAAAGAAAGAAAGAACAAAAAACGAAAAGGGAAAATAAAAAGTTAGGAAAAGAAAACGAAAAATAACATCAATGGAAAGAATAAAGAAAAAGTTAATAAAAGAAAGACAGAGAGAAGAAAGAAAGTAAAGACAAATAGTAAATGAAGAATGAAAAAAAAATGAGCGAAATAAAGAAAAAAAGAAAGAAAGTAAAAAAAGACACAAAAAGTGTCAGAAAGCAGAAATAAAAAAAATTAAGAAAGAAAAATTAAGAATTAAGGGAAGGAAGAAAAAGAAAAAGGGAGAAAAATAAAATCAATGATTTAAAAAAAATGAAAAGCATATATTAAACGAAAGAATTAAAGAAAAAATAAGGAAGAAAAAAAAAAGATTACAAATAAATGAAGGAAGAAAGAAAGAAAAAGGAAAAAGAAAGGAAAGGAAAGGAAGAGAAAAGGGGGAAAGCAGTAATAAAGACTCAGTAAAGAAAAAAAGAAAGAGATAAAACGAAAAGGGAAAATAAAAAGGAAGAAAGATGAAGTATAAATGAAACAAAGCAAAAGACAAAAAATGAAAGATTCAAACAGAATGAAACAAAAGATATAATTGAAGAATGAAAGAAAAGAAGAAAGACAGACAGATAGAAAGGAAGAAAAATAGAAAATAAATAAAAGAAAAGAAAGAAGGGATAGAAAAGAAGAGACGGGCAAAATAAAGGGTGAATTAAAGAAAGGGTGGGAGGAATACTTGTGGGTATTTGTTACTACTAGTGGCCATCGATTTTTAGCAAGAAAGAACGCGTACATCGTGAGATGTGATTACCCTCTAGCTATCTTAAATATTATCTTAAATATCGTGAAAGATAAGAAAGAAAAAAGATAAGAACGTTTTCAGAATACCACTTATCTTCATTTTGTTCTTATCTTTTTAGCGCGCTTTTGTATTATATGCGCGAGTAGTAAATTTACGCGCTCAGCATAGGATGGAAAGCAAGATAAGAAAAAGATAAGAACAAAAGATAAGAAAAAGATAAGAACGTTTTCAGAATACCAATTTGAGATCATGACGTAGATAAGAACAAAATTAAGATAAGAACGTTTTCAGAATACCGCCCCTGATTTTCTGATCGGGGTAAATTTCCCGATCAGAGAATACCTGGAACTGGCGAACTTCGAGGCGGTCTGAAACCACCTAGTGAGTAGAGAAGACCAATCAGGTTAGTGAAGGGGATGAAAGAAAAGGAGTAGGCAGACACAAAGGGAAGTTAGTGTAAGTAAGGCCAAGAGGGATTAAGATAATGAGGCAGGCAACATCAAACAGCTAGGATCTGGAACAAAACAGTGATAGAGGGATGAATAACTAGAGAATTA
This sequence comes from Lytechinus pictus, assembly GCF_037042905.1. NCBI lineage: Eukaryota > Metazoa > Echinodermata > Echinoidea > Temnopleuroida > Toxopneustidae > Lytechinus > Lytechinus pictus. The sequence continues at coordinate 73,205,577 of NC_087247.1, forward strand.
GTGAGAGGTGGGTCAAACAGGTTACAAAGAAAGGCATAATAAACTGGTGCATAAGAGTGGGGGGAAAAAGGAAAAGAATGGGGAACAACTGATAATGTGCAAAGGACATATAAGTATATATGATAAAGCATTAAACAAACTAAGAGAAGAAGGTAAGTGTAAATATGTATCTATAAGTGATATGTATATAAATATATCAAAAAAAGAAATGTATATGAAAAAATATAAATACACATATGGTGTAACTGATATTGTAATCCGCTAGGTGTGACGGGAAAAAAACATATAGGACTATACAGTAGGAAAAAAACAAAACCTGTATATGTGAAAAAGAGGAAGCAAATTGCCTAAAAAGGTAAAAGCAAATATAGAAGAGAGGGGGTGTATTATGAAGAAACCATAGTATACATGTAAATAAGCAAATGTGGTAAATCTAAAAGAGGTGAGTAGAGAAAAAAAATATATATATAATAATTATTATATCGCCTGAATAAGGAAGGAAAAATTGGAGCTGAGCTTGTATGATATATGGGAGGAAAGTAGAGGAAGAAACTATAATGTAACTATTCAAAAGAGCTGAGGGGAAAAATGATATGTATATATAAATTGAAAGTGGATAGGAAAGAATAATCAGTCGTTCCCCTCTTGGATGTTCAGGCCATGAGGTTGGGTGGTGCGAAGTCGTCTCATCCAGAGCTTCTCTCTGCTAGTATGGACTGAGTCAGGACGGGTACCTAAAGATTCGATGCCCTGTAGCATCATGTCAGTGATGGAGTGGTTGGGGAGGTTAAAATGGCGGCCAACTGGAGTGTCCAGCTTTGCTGTGTTGACGGTGGATCTGTGCCCGTAGAATCGTCTCTTGAGTGTGGTCTTGGTTTCCCCTATGTATTGTACCCTACAAAGTCTGCAAGTGATGAGATATACAACATTAGTGGTAGTTCATGTTATGTTGCCCTTGATTTGGTGAGACAGGCTGGTAGAGTTGCTGGTGAAAGTGTCGCCCTCGTGAAAGTGTATTTCACATATGATGCACCTGTTGCTGGTGCATTTGAAGGTGCCATGCTGTATGGGAGAAGAATGGTTAGTGAGGGAGGGCACTTCAGCACGAACAATGAGGTCCCTGAGATTCGGTGGGCGTCGGTATGCTAGATGGGGAGTATCGGGAACGGCCTGTTGGAGACGATCAGAAGTGTGTAAAATGTGGTGGTTATCACACAGGATTTTGCGGAGAGGGGGTAGATTGGGATGGAAGGTGGTCACAAGCGGTATTCTGTCGGTAGTCTCCTTGTCACTTTTTGGTTTGAAAACTTCAGATCTGGGGAGAGAACGAACTTTGTTAATTGCCAGTTGGACTGCCCTGGCCCCGTGGCCCCTGGCACAGAGATGTTTCTGCAAATTCCTGGCATGGAAGGAAAAATCAGGGTCCTCGGAGCAGATACGGCGAAGTCTGGGGCTTGACTGTAAGCGATGTCGGTTTTGCAGTGACGGGGGTGGCAGCTGGATGAGTGGAGGTACTGGTGGGTATCTGTGGGTTTAGAGTATAGGGTAGTGGTGATACCGTTAGACTTTTTCTGGACTGTGACATCAAGGAAGTGGGTTTCCTGTTGGGAGAAATCAGAAGTGAATTTGATGGTCCTGTGGAAGGAATTGATGTGGTCAATGAATGTATGGAGGCTATCTTCATCCCTGGTCCAGATGAAGAAAATGTCGTCTATGTAACGCCACCAAATCCATGGGGGCTGAATCTAACATCTGCTGTTCCAGCTTGGTCATGAAGAGACAGGCGAATGAAGCTAGGAGCCATCCGGGTGCCCATTGCTGTACCGAATATCTGTAGGTAGTCCTTGCCCATGAATGTGAAGTTGTTTTTTGTTAGTACATGAGACATCAGATATTTGATATCGGATATGGGGGGACTGGAATGGCCACTGGCGGCCAATTAGGCTTCACATGATGCTTGGATACCTTCGTCGTGGGGAATGCTAGGTGTACAGTGAAGAAACATCGAAAGTGCCGATGATCGCAGTCTCGGGTATCTGGTCCTTGATGTCATATTTAGTTTCCTGAGAAAGTCTGGAGTGTCGTGGATGTAAGAGGGTGCACGTGAGACAAGGGGCTTAATGTGGTAATCAACAAAAAGGGAGATGTTCTCTGTTGAGGAACCATTTCCTGAGAGGATGGGTCGACCGGGGTTGCCAGGTTTGTGGATCTTCGGGAGGAGATAGAAGCGGGCAGGTTTAGCATTAGTAGGGGAGAGAAATTTGTGGGCCTTCTCGGAGAGATGCTTGAGTTCTTTCATGTCATTCAGTGTTGATTGGATCTGTAGGGAGAAATTACAAGTAGGGTCAGAATCGAGGAGTGCATAGTGAGATCGATTATTGAGATGTTTCATGGCTTCATCGATGTACTGCTGGCGGTCCATAACAACGACGGCTGATCCTTTGTCTGCAGGCTTGATGATGATGGCGGACCTGTTTTTTAGTGATGAGAGAGCCTGGCGTTTTTCTCGAGGAAGGTTGTCATGTGCTCTGGTGTCGAGGGTATCTGTGGAGCGAACTTGGGATGAGGCAGCTTGGATGTAAGTTTCAAGAGAAGGAACTCTATTCTTGGGTGGAATCCATGTGCTTTTCTTGTAGAAGGGCTCGGGATCAGAAGGGGGTGCATCTAAAAGAACTCTTTGAGACGTATCCTGCGATAGAATGTAGAGAGGTCTTGGCTGAGAGCTATCTGTTCAACTTCTGGTGGCGTGGGGCAAAACTTCAGACCTTTAGAGAGAAGAGATGTTTCTGCTTGGGAGAGAGGGGAGGATGAGAGATTAACAACCAAATGGGGGGATGCATCATTGTTGTTGGTATGTCGTCTAAATCTGTTTGACCGTTGTCGCTTCTTTGTGAGGTTGCCTATTTTCTTGTTCCTGTGTTCAGTGAGGAGAGACCTGTGTTTAGAGAGATCAGATTCAATTTCATCATTATACTGAAGCCATTGGGTTTGGGTACAGCAAGAACGTAGTTCGTCTTCCAGGCTACTGATGTCAGCTGAAAAATAATCAAGAGAAGCAATACACTGTTCAGAGAGGATGTTAATTAGTCGAACTGAAGCTCCATGTAAGGTCTGGTTCCATCGTTTGCGAAGTTCAGGTGTGAGCGTACCGAGACCAGGAGTGCAATGAAGTTGGAGGCCTGAGGGTATAATGCGATTGAGGGAATAAAATCTGTAATTGTCCTGGTGAAAAGAGGTCTTGAGGGCCTTCAGCTTGATCTTCCTGAGCTGGTGAAATAAAGATAGATGGTTAGTCATGGTAGAAAAGAGACCTAGAATAAAAAAAAGTGTAAAACAAAGAAAATGGATATTCATAACAAATCAAAATATAAAGAAGGAGAAAAGTCGAGTAGATTTGAACTGGACCTAAAACAGAATGATAATAAGAATACACAAAGTTAATTAAATCAAGCTGAAAGAGACCTAGAATAAAAAAAAGTGTAAAACAAAGAAAATGGAAATTAAAAAAATATCTAATATAAAGAATGAGAAAAGTCGAGTAGATTTGAACTGGACCTAAAACAGAATGATAAGAATACACAAAGTTAATTAAATCAAGCTGAAAAGTAAAATCGACCAGACAAAGATACCAGAAAAAAAAAAGTTATGCAAGTTTAACTGTGGAAGGAATGTAAATAAGAAAACACTAAAATACAAATACAGAAAATCAAACATATATGGATAAAACAAGACAAATTAGATAAGGAGGATCACATGGGAGTGATACAACAGCAGAATAGGAGATCAATGGCAAAAAGAAGCTGCTGAAAACTGCTTATCTAATAAAAGAGAGCCAATGGAGTAAATTAGAAAGTCAAAAAGGGGCCTAAGCTTTCGATCCTAGCAGAATCTTCGTCGGAGGCAAAAAGGGAAGTATAGATAATGATCACTGCGAATGAAACTCTTGATTTGCGAAATTCCTATGTATTATTATTATTTCCTCCACATTTTCTCGTATATTTTTTTCTCCCTTCCCTCCTCTTTCTATTTCTCCCTTTTTGGTGCTATATCACCCACGCGTATACGCCCCAGATATATTCATGTGCCAGAAATGTTAGGAAACTGGAGAAGAGGCAAAAGGGGCGAAATGAGCAGGGACAGAAAGAAAGGCAAAAAATAAAGAGATGAAAAACCAGAAGGGGGTATAGTAAGAGAAACAAAAGATATAAAGGAGAAATTATATTTCACTAAAGATCCCATATTGATCTTAAAATTAGATGACTGAGAGGTAAATTAAGGAGCATACGATACGTGGCGTATCTAACTTTTGTCAGGGTGAACTTCCGGTCCCCAAGTTCAGATTCCTTAACAAAAATATTGAAGAAAAAAAAAATAAAAAAAAAATACATGATAAATTAAATATTGGCCTACAATAAACTACATAAGAAATAAATCATGTTTTGACATTCTTTTTTTGGGGGGATTTTTGTTAAAAATGTCAAATTTATGTTTTCACCCAAAATTAGCATTCTACAAGCAATAATATGAGTTAACAGCAAAACATATTTTCATACACTTATTTGCATCATTTATTTGGAAATATGAAGTTTTAATTTGTTGAAATTTTTCTAAACATTTGTAGTTTCAAAAACCAATATGCCTTATACAGTGCGTATCGAAAAAAAACGGGACAGATTTGAAAAGTCTATAAAATTTTTGTTTCAAATTATGACATCTATATATTGGTGTTAATAGGTGCTCTGATGTCTTATCTCTCAAATGCCATTAAAAAATAGTTTTGTTCATGCTTGAGCGAACACGGAATGTTTTTGTTTGGGGTTAAAAAGGAATCTTGCGCCAAAATGGCATAACATGATAAATATGATGATCGGACTTCTTGCTATTTAGCAGACTTCCTTTTAACCTTTTAATTATCTTTGACATAATTTTCGAATTATGCTGTTAAAATTCATTTTCGAATCTGTTTATTTGCCTGAATTGTTCTGTTGTTTCTTTTTAATATGTTCTCTTTTAGCTTTCAATATTCATTCTATAAGCAAAAACAAAATTTTTAAACCGAAGTATTGGAAAGCGTGTATTTTTTTAATCCTTCCATTGTGTGCTACATTGTGTTTATGGTGCTTTTGAACAGTGGCATACAGATGGGTGGGGGCTCGGGGTGTTACCCCCCCCCCCCCCAATAAAAAAATGGAAAGGGAATACAAGGAAAGATAGAAAGTGAAATATGATTTATTTTCTAAATATTTTGTCAAAATCTATCACAGAATTGGATATTAAAAAAAGTGGAAATTTTTGCTTGCTCGCTCACAACTATTTAAATACATTTTATCCGATCTGCCATATCTAGCTCCTTCAAAATTTACTCAATACATTGCCATTGAAAGACATGAATCCTTTCTTGTTTGCCCTGTCAAGCACTTAATTAAACTTGGTCAAGGAATCAATGACCCCTTGAAAATAGGATTCATGTTTTTCTATTATAAAGGTACCATAACGTAATTTTTTTCACCTAATAAAATATGATTTGAATAATTACAAGTTCTCCCAATTAACATGATTAATAACGCAAATCTTCTTCCCTGGGTTGACAAAAGTCTTCTTTTCTTACTTATGAAGGAAAATTCAAAGGTTAAAGAAGTTTTAATGAAAAAACAAAATAATTCAAGTATATAAATACATTTGTAAATAAAATTTGACAGCATAATTCGAAAATCATGGCGAAGATAAGGAAAAGGTAAAAAGGAAGCCTGCTGATTAGCAAAAAGTCTGATCATCAAATTTCTAATTTCTGCCATTTTGGCGCAAGCCTCTCTTTGAACCCCCGACAAAAACGTCCCGTGTTCGCTCAAGCATGAACAATTTTTTTTTTAAATGGCATTTCAAAGATAAGATTTCAGAGCATCTATTAACATCAAAATATAGATATCATAATTTGAAACAAAGTTTTTATAGACTTTTCAAAACTGTCCCGTTTTTTTATACGCACTGTATGGGGGTGCACATTTTCGCCAAACAGTCTGGCAAACTGACACTAACATTGATGTGAAAAAGCACAGTTAAAGAGATCGATGCATACTGCGGACTGAAAATAGTATACAAATTCAAAAAAACAAAATGATTAAAATTTCATCAAAATCTGATCATAATAAATATCAAAGTTTTGGCGTATGTGCCAGGTCTATGTAATACATGAAATATCGAGACATTATTTCTCCTATTAATCCTCACCCCCATCGAGCCCTATGTCGAACGCTGTATGGATCCGCCCCTGAATAAAAATTCACTAAAGGCGGACGAAAATCCCCCCCCCCCCCCCCCCCATTGCGATCGACATTGCCAGAGCCGCGCATGCGCGCGCTGCCGAGGTTGTCTGAATTACACGTATAGTCAATAGAACCAAATCCGCCGAGGAACCAAATCTGCAAACTTCAAGCCGCGCAAACCCGGCGGATATGGTTCCGATTAAAAACGATATCGACCATTTAGAACGATATCTGCCGGCGGATACGGTATCCGCCGGTGGAACCGAATCCGCCGCTACACCGGCCGTATTGATCTGCATGCTACAACGAGCCGCAGTTTTGGTGAAAAGCGGCCGCAGGGCGCTGTCCGACCATCGCATCTGCGCTAGCGCACCCGGCGCCCGTGCCGCCGGGCTATAGCTGCATGCACGTATGCCCGTTCGCGAATATTTTTCCGTACGTGGGAACGCTATGGTGCATGAATTATTCATAACCCAGGACCAAAATCCAGTTGAAACCAATTAGAGCAAAAACCAGTTGGCCAACTGGTTTCAATAGGGAAATTGGAACAACTGGTTCCAATTGAAACCAGTTGCCAATTGGTTCCAGTTAGAAGTAATTTCCAGTTACCCAACTTTCCAATTGTAATTAAGTCATTTCCATTTACACAACTAGTTCCAGTTATGATTTCCAGTTACCCAACTGGTTCCAGTTAGAAGTCATTTTCAGTTAGAAGGAACCAGTTGCCAATTGGTTTCAATCGGTTCCAGTTGAAACCAATTAGGCAACTGCATCTCGGTTGGTTCCAGTTGTTCCAATTTCCCTATTAAAACCAGTTGAATCCAATTGGAGGCAACTGGTTTCAATTGGTTCCAGTTGAAACCAATTGGAGGCAACTGGTTCCAGTTGAAACCAATTGGTTTCAACTGGATCCAATTGGGACTTCCAGTTGGAATGAGCTTAATTAGTTACAAATTAATTAGCATTTGTACTAACTATTGCTCATGCCAACACAGGGGCATTGTTATATGTCTACAAATACCAAAGTAAAGGGCATTGCTTAAATATAGACTCTCATATATATATATATATATATTTCCATGGAGGAGCTTCGATTATATGAATTTATATTTGATGTAATTTGGTAAAAGTTAGTGGTGTATAAATTATCTTTTAATCAGTTTTAATTATAATCTATAATATTTATGAACATGGTTTTCACTGCTAAGTATTCGAAACATTTATCTTAAAAAAGTGTGGCACTTGAGAATGAAAAGAAATGAATAGATACATTGTAAATGATGATGAATCACATAAAACATTAATCTTTACACATTGGCAGATAATATGCAAATCAACTGATTTTCAATTGGATCCAGTTGGGTAACTGGAAAATTTCCAATTGAAAACCAATTTGAAGTCATTTCCCAACTGGATCCAGTTAGGATTTCCAGTTACCCAACTGGTTCCAGTTAGGATTTCCAATTACCCAACTGGTTCCAATTAGAAGTAATTTCCAGTTACCCAACTTTCCAATTGTAATTAAGTCATTTCCATTTACACAACTAGTTCCAGTTATGATTTCCAGTTACCCAACTGGTTCCAGTTAGAAGTCATTTTCAGTTAGAAGAAATGTCCAGTTACCCAACTGGTTCCAGTTAGGATTTCCAGTTACCCAACTGGTTCCAGTTAGAAGTCACTTCCAGTTGGAAGACATTTCCAGTTACTCAACTGGTTCCAGTTAGGATTTCCAGTTGCCCGACTGGTTCCAATTGGTTTCAATTGGAAATTGGTATATTCCAGTTAAAACCAATTGAAACCAGTTGGAAATCCAACTTGTTTCAATTGGATTTTGGTCCTGGGAAGTTGAGCTAAAAAACTGAAGTGCGCAGGCGCATGGACTCTGCGATAGTTCTATAGCTTCATCAATTTGTACATGAACGAATGGACGAGCACTCTCTCCCTCCCTTTTTCAAGTTTCGATTTCTCTCTTCCCCTCTCTCTTGCAATCTCCCTTCCCCTCTCTGTCTGTAATAGCTCGCCTCTATGCTCTGTCTTAGTACACGCTCTCTGTTTCTTTATGAATCATGAATGAATTGACTCGCCGTAATGTCCTCGTCACCCCCATCTGCGAATATCAGTGTTTCTTTCTCTATAGATGGCCAAGTAAGTTCCTTTTCTCTTTGGCCCCCCCCCCGGCCCCCCTCTAGCAAACAATATCTCTCCCCCACCCAGCCCCTCTCGCACCATCTCTCTGTTTCTTTATGAAACAATATTCGAGTCCTTTCATTCATGTTTCATAAAGAAACAAAGATGGAGTGCGAGCTGGGTAGGGGGAGAGAGATAGTATCCCAGGGGGGGGGGGGGAAAGAGAAAAGGAACTTGGCCATTCGCAGATGGGGGTGACGAGGACATTACGGCGAGTGTTCATGATTCATAAAGAAACAGAGAGCGTGTGCTAAGACAGACATGGGTTGGACTGCTATCATACATATATGTAAGATGTAAGGAGTAGCCAGAAAGCAATCAAAACATCATGGATGACCATTTTCTTCCCAGGTGCAATGTGCTGTAATGTACTGTACCATCATCATGCAGGGTACATTGCTCACTGGGACTTGTATGCTTTTTACATTAGCGAAAATTTTCCTTAGCGAAAATTTCCTTAACCGATTTACCGCCCATACTATAGGTGGGGCTATATTGCCATTTAGTTTTGTTCTATGTAAAAATAAAAAGACTTATTTTGTAATTATATAGGCCTACATGTAGCAATCTTTAAAAATTGTGATGAAATATCAGAACAAGTGGAGCGCCTCTGGCAGTCTCACCTGCATCGTGCGATTCAATATAGCAGCAGTGCTGACTTTGAAAACTAACTATAAATAATTATTCACAAAAACACCATTCATATAATGATACAATACTACATTCATTAACAATAAATGAAATGACATTTGAACTTGATCGTGCGACCTAAGACTTGTCAGTGATACTTGATTACCCCTATATGATCACATTTCATAAACTATATCTATAAACTTTGAAAGTTATGACAGCAATCTAATAATTACCTCCAAAATGGTCATAGTTCAATTACCTTAAATGACCTTTGACTTTGGTCATGAGATGTTCAGTGATACTTGATTACTCTTATGTCCAAGTTTTATGAACTAGATCCATACACTTTCAGAGTTACGATGGTTATTCAACAAATATGGCAAAAGTCCATTGACCTTGGTCATGTGACATGAAACTCGCACAGGATTTTCAGAACTTGATTACTCTTACAAGTTTCATGATTCAGATCCATAAACTTTCAAAGATATGATGGTAATTCAACAGATACCCCCAACATGGCCAAAGTTCATTGACCTTTGACCTTGGTCATGTGACGTTAAACTCGCACAGGATGTTCAGTGATACTTGATTACTCTTATCTTATGTCCAAGTTCCATGAATCAGATCCATAAACTTTCAAAGTTATGACCAATGGTAATTCAACAAATATCCCTTACATGGCCAAAGTTTATTGACCTTAAATGACCTTTGACCTAAGCCATGTGACTGGAAACTCGCACAGGATGTTCAGTGATACTTGATTACTCTTGTGTCCAAGTTTCATGAATCAGACCCATAAACTTTAAAAGTTATGATGGTAACTCAACAAATACCACCAACTTGGCCAAAGTTTGTTGACCTTAAATGACCTTTGACCTTGATCATGTGACCTGAAACACTGGAAAAGGATGTTCAGTAATACTTGATTACTCTTATGTCCAAGTTTCATGAATCAGAACCATACACTTTCAAAGTTATGATGGTAACTCAACAAATACCCCCAACTTGGCCAAAGTTTGTTGACCTTAAATGACCTTTGACCTTGATCATGTTATTAGTATACATCTCTATGGTCCTATAGCATTTCAAATGCGGTGCACACTATAACCATGGAGCCATTTCCTATGGTGGCCCTGAAGGGACATCGCAAATATAGACCAAATCGCCAATTTCGTCGTGAATTTGTTTTGCTTGCCTGGGCGGTATTCGGGTTGAAACCAATTCGCCTGCTGCTAATTCCTCCACTGCAGGATCGATCTACATTTATTTAGTCTAATGCAATTCTGTCCATTAACTTTTCGCCTAACAACCATATGGTCCAATAACCATTTGGTCCAGTCATCACTTCGTCTATAATCACCAGTTCGTCTATGACCATTTTGTCTCATAACTAGTTGGTCTAATATCAATTTTATTTTCCTTAATTTCGCCCAATTAACACTTAGTTCAATTAGACCAAATGGCATATGGAATAAATGGCAATTGGACCAACTTGGTTATTAGACAAAATGGCAGTTAGACCATGTGGATAGTGGACGAACTGATGGTAGACCGAAATGATAGCATACGAGTTGGCATTAGACCAATTGAAAAATAAACCATTGAAACGACAGAACGATGTCCACTGCTATCCATATGCATAGGCGGATCCAGGGGCAGGGGGGATGAGGGGCCCGCCCCCTCCCCCTATTGGCGGAGCAAAAAAAAGGGGAAGAAAGAATATAAAAAAAAGGAGGGAAAATAGAGGAGAAAAAAAAAGAAGAGGAGGAAGACGAGTTAAAAAAATAAGATGAGGGGAAGACATGGAAATAAAAAGAATCTTTCATGTCACTATATAAATTTTCGCCCGCGCTTCGCGCTCGCATTGCCTGTTAGGTGTTCCAGGGGCGGATCCAGCCTTCGCCAATGGGGGGGGGGGGGGCGGAATTATTTTTCAGCCATACTTTCCCCGATCGGCCGCTCGAAGATGATTTTTGGTTTCTGTGAAGGGGTGGTCTTCTTAGCTTTATTCTTATAAATCAACATATATATATAATATCATAATCCTTATTTATATAATGTGAGCGCGAAGCGCGAGCTAAATTTTTTTTGGAAATCTTATGTATTTTTTAAAAATAATTTGAACATTCTGGGCAATGTTTGTTTTCCAAAAAAGATGTGTATGCAAATAAATAATTACTACGAACGCGAAGCGCGAGCAGAAATGAACTGGTGGAATAGGTCCCTGTTAAAAACTGCATGCAGTTAGTCATGAAGACGTTATATATTTTAAAAATCAAATAATGCGAGCGCGATGCGCGAGCTGAATTTTTTGACATTTTTACTTAAAAATTGAAATTCTAAGGACTTTTTGTAACTAGGACCGGTACATCCTTAGGACATGTCATCATATGAAAATGATGAATGTCTTCCTATTCCTCTTGCTAAGCGCGAGATGAAACAAAAGGGACAATTCAATTATTAAATTAATATCTTATTCATTGATGCCTAATGAGGGCGTGAAGTCTGATGATATTATGGCCTGAAAACTGGACATTTCAAGCACTTTTGTAATAATAAATAGGATGCATCAGTTAATATATTTTAACAATTAAAGCGAGCGCAAATTGCGAGCCTAAATCTATGCATTGTCACGAAAAGGGGATTGTATAATCAATATTGAGACATACGATCAAAAGTTTTGACAATCAGACCTGAAAAGGGATATTTTGAAAACTTTATGGAATACACGAAAATAATAGGTACCTGATAAATCGAAATTTGCGGGCGCGAGCGGAAAATGTTAATATTCAGACCATAAAACTGTCATATTTACAGAGCACTTTAAAAAAATCAATTTGTAAATCACACAAAATAATGAAAGTTTGATTTTCGAGATGAAATATGTTTTGTATATTGACTTCCAAACTTGATATTTAAACTTCATATATGAAAATCACCTAACAGGCGATGTGAGCGCGAAGCGCGGGCGAAAATTTTATATAGTGACATGAAATATTCTTTTTATTTCCATGTCTTCCCCTCATCTTACTTTATTCACTCGTCTCCTCTTCTTTTTTTCTACTCTCTTTTCCCTCCTTTTTTTATTTTTTTCCTTTTTTTTGCTCCGCCAATAGGGGGGGGGGGGGGCGAGCCCCTCGGCCCCCTCCCCCCTGGATCCGCCTATGCATATGGATAGCAGTGGACATCGTTCTGTCGTTTCAATGGTTTTTTTTTCAATTGGTCTTATGCCAACTCGTCTGCTTTCATTTGGTCTACTATCAGTTCGTCCACTATCCACATGGTCTAACTGCCATTTTGTCTAATAACCAAGTTGGTCCAATTGCCATTTATTCCATATGCCATTTGGTCTAATTGAACTAAGTGTTAATTGGGCGAAATTAAGGAAAATAAAATTGATATTATATAGACCAACTAGTTGTGAGACGAAATGGTCATAGACGAACTGGTGATTATAGACGAAGTGATGACTGGACCAAATGGTTATTGGACCATGGTTGTTAGGCGAAAAGTTAATGGACAGAATTGCATTAGACTAAATGAATGTAGATCGACCCTGCAGTGGAGGAATTAGCAGCAGACGAATTGGTTTTAACCCGCATACCGCACAGGCAAGCAAAACAAATTCACGACGAAATTGGCGACGAAATTCACGACGTCGTGAATTTCGTCGTGAATAATTCGCGACGAAATTGGCGACGAAATTCACGATGTCGTGAATTTCGTCGCCAATTTCGTCGTGAATATTCAAATTGACGACGAAATTCACGACGAAATTGGCGACGTCGTGAATTTCGTCGCCAATTTCGTCGTGAATATTCGCGATTTGGTCTATTCGCGATGTCCCTTCAGGGCCACCATACTTACCAAGGAGCTTCCAACATCAAGTTGGTGGTCGCGCATGTAAAATGATCCCGAACAATCCAGGTAAAGGTCCCTTGATATACAGTGCGTATCAAAAAAAAGTTTACACTTTGAAAAAGCCCTGGGAATTAAAAAATATACAACATGTGGGTAATAATATTTTTTCACATATAATCTTGGGTTTGGGTCTCATCTAACCAATGAAAGAACATTTTTTGCTACACGTGAGTGAGCACTGTCCATTTTTGTAAAGCTCGCAGAAATCTGTTTGCGCAGAAATGCTCGTTTTCACGCTGTGTCAAGGGGAAAGGGCGAAATCAAACTTACCCTGCGATACATTTCTCATACATTTCCCTTTACTTGACTTTTAGTCAATTTAATAAAACGGATACATTCAAACATTTTGTAACAATTTTGCCACCCAAATTGAAATTTCAACACTTAGTAAGCACAACCTTTACCATTCTTGTGCCAGCTGGATCTGAGGACATAATTGAATCTGAACAAAAGTTTATATCAGACATCTCCAGCATTTTCAGCCATCTCGGCTTTCATGGGTAATCCTGTCAAGGTATACACTTCTGTTAATATTTCCTTGTACTTGTTCATAGTTACCTGACAAATAAAATCAATCAATCAATTCACTAAGGTTTTATCATTTAAAGTGGGTTTACATTTCATTTTTCATTCAATATTGTTTCTCCACACTTTTCCCAAGCTTGAAAATGATTAACAAAATGAAAATCAAGCCTAAGCCATTTCATGTAAATCGCAGCTCAGTGTAAAGCAAATGTCGTCACAATGGCCTTGGTGTACTGTGTGGGGGAGTGGGGTGGGGCGCAATGCATTCTTCGAAGTGTTTTGGGCAAGGAAACAAGTTAAAAAAGGTAAAAGATATCTTCAAATCAATTTTACTAGCTAAATTACATGTGTTATTCATGATTAAGGTCTACTTTTATTCGCATAGCTATTTCAAAGTTCTGCGCAAATAATTTTTCAATAACTTTTCAAAAGTAAGTGGTGCTCACTCAAGCGGAAATATTTTTCGACATTTATATCGTCATTTGCTTAAATGGATCTGTACCAATGTTAAAATGTGGAAAAATCTTCAGGATATTACAAATGTATAATTTTACAGGACTTTTTCTAAGTGTAAACTTTTTTTTGATACGCACTGTATAGACTTGCAGTATGAAGTTGCATGTATTACATCTGCTCCTTCCGCATCTCACGGTCCCGTGATTCTCCTCAGTAGTTGTAGATGTTAATTTGGAATGTATCAGCATATTGCGGAGGCTACCGGAAGGCTCTTGCCTTTCTTATGCGCGACCACTGGAGGATTCTTGAATATCTCCCGGTTATTCTCATCCTCCTTGAGAATGCCCGTGTTATTCATGATGGTTGAGACGATCCTCTCTGTAGACGGATGGTACGTTAGGACCAATGGTACCCGGTCCATGTTCTCTTGCTGACGTGGTTGCAAAGTGGCCGTGCGACTTAGACTGGAAGCTTTTTGGATGACTTGCTCTGGATAACCCCTTTGTCGGAAGAACCCTGTCATTTTTTCGGATCGTTGTCTGAAGTCCTGGTCATCACTGCAAAGACGCCGGAGCCGGGTGAGTTGTGAGAAAGGAACTGATTGCTTGCAGCTGGGTGGATGATCGAGAAGACGAATAATTTAGGTAGCAGTGAGCATCTGTAGACCCCTGTAGACTTGTAGTGTACACTATAAAGCTTTAATCTGCTGGCCATTTTATCCGAAGTTGAATGTCTAGAAATGGGAGTGAATCCTCACAGATCTTGTGAGTGAACTTGAGACACGGATGGAAATCATTGAAATGAGCAATCAGCTTATTCAGGTCCTCGGGGCAAGATGCGACTCCTACATAGTCGTCGATGTACTTCTTTTAAAGAAGACGCTGTGGGCATCGGAAGCTCCTCAAGATCTCCTGTTCGATACAACCGCTCCCTATAGGCGGGGAGGGTGCAGCGCAAGGTTTTTGATATCTCATCAAACTCAAATCAAATGAAGACGTCTCTTGCGTCTCTAACACGTCAACTCGAATTCAATTGACTTGCTATGGTGAAAAAAAATGTTTTCGAAAAAAATTATGAGCGCCCCAAAATGGGAAAAGGTTAAGGAATTTGAAATTATTTACCTAACCGCACGAAGCGCGGAAGAATTTGACAACAGAAGAGATATAAAATGCCTACTTTTTGTCACATTAGATTTGATTGTAAAAACTTAAGCCACATTAAAATTTACTCCTAATTCCAACGAATGGCGTTGAAGCTCTGAATTTTATTAATTTCTCTGAAATTTAACCTGCTCTTATTTGTTTTATTTCTTCGATTATACAACTCGGTTACGGCAACAAAGAGCTCAAAATGGAAAGGGATCATGGGGATCATTCAAGCTAGAAGAGGGACTTTTCGTTCCCATGCACGTAAATCATGGAAACCTCTGTGATTTATTTTTTATGCACTTTTTATGCTTTTATTACACCCATATTTTCTGGCAAGAATTTTTGGTTCCCATTGCCGGGGAGGGAAACTGACGGATCGAGTAGAAAAAGAGAAACAAAGGATCAAAGGCAATTTCGATATTTTTTCTCGCGTGGAGCGTGGAAGCAAAATTTGTATGAAGAGAAAGATGTACGTACGTCCATTTTTTGTCTCGCCCGCGGCACATACCTACCACTTTTTTGGTCGACCACCCCCCCCCCCCCCCGGGCTCATGTTAGGTTTTTATTCTTATGACACGTACAAAAAAAAAAAGAAAAAAAAAACCAATAAAATTATACCCCTTCTTCTCCTTTCCCCTTTTTTTTTTCTTTTTTGGGGTGTTGGGGGCGGGGGGGGGGGGGGGGGCGGGGCAACTGCTCCTGGCTATATGCGCCTGGGAGCAATTCCCTGGTCTAGCTGTGATGAGTTTTTTTTTTGGTAGCATTGATGCCGGGGTACGTAAGTCTGAGATAGGTTGTGAAGAGCAGTCTCGTCTGAATTTGAGAAACCAGAACAACAGAAAAATGAATGTCACTCATAGCACCTTGAGTCAGAGACGGTGACGCTGGGGATAGATCAAGCCTTCGCCAATAGGCCCATAGGGGGGGGGGGGGCCGGATTATTTTTTCAGCCATATTTTCCCCGATCGGCAGCTCGAAGATGATTTTTTGGTTTATTTGAAGGGGTAGTCGTAATAGTCACTTCTTAGCTTTATTCTTATAAATCAACATAAATATATGATATCATAATCTTTATTTATGTAATGCGAGCGCGAAGCGCGAGCAATTTTTTTTAATAGAAATCTTATGTGTTTTTTCCTGAAATTTGAACATTCTGGGCAAAGTTTGTTATCCTGAAAAGATGTCTATGCAACTAAATAATTACTATAAACGCAAAACGCGAGCAGCAATGAACTGATGGAAAGGGTACCCGTTAAAGCCTGCGTGCAGTCAGCCATGAAGACGTTACATAATTATTTTAAAAATCAAATAATGCGAGCGCGGAGCGCGAGCTGAAATTTTTTGACATTTTTACCTAAAGAATGGAAATTCTAAGCACTATTTGTAACTTAAACAGAATAGGTATTGTGCGAGCGGAAAATTTCGAGATTTAGACCTACTGGACACTTTATTCATGTTTTGTAAATCATGAAAAGGACGAGTAATTGGGGATGTTCCTTACATCAATAATGTGAGCACAAAGCGCGAGCAAAAAAAGTTTTATATACGTTTTTAACTGATCGAAAAGGTACCTGTTAAGGACTGTTTGCACTTATAGCCATGAAGACGTTACATATTTCACGAGCACAAAGCGCGAGGTGAAAATTTTTGACACTTCTACATAAAGAATCGAAAATTTTAATCAATTTTTTGTAATCGTTAACAGGATAGCTATATAACTAAACAATTGATGCGAGCGCGAAGCGCGAGCGGAACTAAAAAATGGGACACTCTATTCATGTTTTGTAAATCATGAAAAGAATGAGTAATAGGGGATTTCCTGCATTCATAATGAGAGCACAGAGCGCGAGCAGAACATTTTTTATATTGAGATCTGAAACTGGATAATGATTTAAATAGAGAACAAGTTGAGTGTCTGAGTAAACATGTGCGCACGTGTTTCATATTTAGACCTAGAATCTAGGCATTCTAAATATATATTTTATCATGAAAATAAAAACGAGCGCGAAGCGCGAGCTTAAACTATTTTGATATTCCGATCTAAAAAAGAGTCAATTTCAGCCCTATATTTTAAGCACTTTGTAGGAAAATTGTGAGGTGGATAAGGATCTTAATGAAGAACTGATATTTTTAATTATAATTACTTTGAGTTTTGACATAGGACAGACATCCTCAGGACATGTCACTATGAAAATGAAGGCTATCTTCCTATTCCTCTTGCTAAGCACGAGATGAAACTAAAGGGACAATTTAGTTAATATCTTATTCATTAATGCCTGATGAGGGGGCGAAATCTGATGATATTATACAGTGCGTCTCAAAAAAACTATACACTTTTGAAATGGCTGCCAAACTAAAAATATGTCACTTTGGGGAAAATACCTATATATATAGAAAGCCAATAAAGTAAACTTTCAAATGACACCAAAAAGTTGGAAAACTATTCATGCTTGAGTGAGCACTACCCACTTAAACAAAGGGTATGAAAATTAGGATGGGCAGGAATAAGCCTTCCAATTTCTTTCAGTTTTTGAGAGGCGAGTCCCCTGGAACTTGCAAAGTTGAGGGTGTTGTGATAAATTAATGATCAATCATTATTAATTTAGGTTCTTAGAGCTAATTTCAAGAATTATCAAATTTAAATTTAATGCATGAGTAAACATGAATTACATTTTTTAGTGCATCATTTTTCACCTTTTCACGTGGATCTCAGCAATGTGTTAATGGGAGTCAGAATAGGGATGGCAGGGGCGGATCCAGCTTTTTATAAAGGGGGGGTTGGGGTGGTATGCGAGGGAGCGTAGCGACCGAGTCCAAGCGAGCGGAGCGAGCGAGGGGGGAGGGTGTGGGAGGGGGTGTCCCCCCTCCCACAGTAGGGAAAATTTTTGAAAATCTGTGTGTGAAAATGGCGTTACAAGTTTAAAAAAAAAGATAAGATTTAAAAAAATGGTCCCCGGATTTTTTTTTTGGGGGGTTGCAACCCCCCCAACCCCCCTCTAGATCCGCTTCTGGATGGGATAGGACTTAGGTGGGGGAAGTAGGTTGATGGGACAAAGGCCAACAGAACACTTAGCCACCCACCCACCCCTCCTCTCTCTCTACCCCTTCCTCCCATCCTGAGAGACTTGCCTTTCATGAGTTACTAAATTGAAATGCAGTGCATGAGTAAACAGGAATTGTAATTTAGTGTAGCATTTTAAGTTTATTATGTGGATCTTAGCAATGTGCTTGTGAGAGTCAGAGTAATGTGATGTTACCTTTTGCATGCAAGGGGGTCAGCTAGGGTAAGACTGGGTTTAACAGTTAAAGGGGCATTCTTCTTTGTGTTCTCTTGCAAATTTCCTCCCCCTTCACCCCCTCTTTCTTTCTTTCTTTCTCCTGGATCATGGTATTCAAAACTTAAATGCCAAGTGACTGATAGATGGTGGGTCTTTTATTTTCCATTAAATGATTCTAAGAAATTGACTAATTATGATGATTTATTAATTCATTGAAAAAGCTGAATAATTGATTTATAATTTATTGAAAAGGCTGAATGTTTAATTGATCACATTGATTGAGTTGATTTACTAACAAATTTTTCATCGAATGGTAAAAGTTGATAACCGCGAATTCTCAAAATTTTTCTAATTGACAGTCCGCTCTGGACTTTATGCGTACATGTAGTAGCATTCAGTCTCGATTAAAGGGAGGCTAAACATTCTGTTGACCTTTTTCCCATCAGCTTACTTCACCAACTTAAGTCCTATCTCACCCCTATTCTCCTTACTTCAATGAACACACTGCTGAGATCCACATGATAACAAGTTAAAATGCTGCACTAAACTACAACTGACACTCACTCATGCATGAAATTTCAATTGAGTAATTCATGAAATTAGCTCTAACAATTTGAATTGATCATTAATTTATCACAACATCCTCAACTTTGCAAGTTCCAAGGGACTCGCCTCTCAAAAACTGAAAGAAATTGGAAGGCTAATTCCTGCCCACCCTAATTTTCATACCCTTTGTTTAAGTGGGTAGTGCTCACTCAAGCATGAATAATTTTCCAACTTTTTGGCGTCATTTGAAAGTTTACTTTATTGGCTTTCCATATATATAGGTATTTTTCCCCAAAGTGACATATTTTTTGTTTGGCAGCCATTTCAAAAGTGTATAGTTTTTTTTGAGACGCACTGTATATAGCCTGAACACTGGACATGTCAAGCACTTTTGTAATTATAAATAGGATGCATGATCAGTTAAAGGGAAATCCAGCCTTTGCCATAAAATGTTGTGTTGGGAAGGAGAAAAATAAATTAAACAGAATGGCGAAAGTTTGAAAGAAATCGGACAAGGAATAAGAAAGTTATAGCTGCTTTTAAATTGAGATCACTAATAGTATGTAGATTTCAAATTGGCAACTGGGTAAGTAAATTATGACAAGGGGCAAGGACAACTTTCCCATAGGCCATGTACTTTATTATCAGGGATTTGTGGTTTTCTCCTAAGTACCCATTCCCCTGGGGCAGTAATCTAAATATAATCCAGGTAGTATATTGTTTTATGTCCTCATGAAAGAAAAATATAATTTGAAATAAAACTTTTTGGGAAAATGACATTTTAGCCACAATATGTATTGGAGTACATGGAAGAGTAGTCCTTGCCTTACATCACTATGACATCCCATATGCGGCCAATTTGAAGTCTCCATGGGTATAGTGATTACCAATATTTACAACTTTAAAAAAATCATAACTTTCTTGTTGTTTGTCCAATATTGTTCAAACTTTCACCTATCAACTTGTCTGATTTTTCTCTTTCTTATAAAAACAAGTTTTTAGTTGGGTTGGATTCCCCTTTAATATATTCTAACCATTAATGCGAGCGCAAATTGCAAGCCTAATTTTTGTATACACTGTCATGAAAAGAGGCCTATAATCAATATTGAGAAATACATAACTCGCCAATCAAAATGCGAGCGTGCAGCGCTAGCTGATACGTTTTTACAAATAATCAGACCTGAAAAAGGATATTTTAAAAACTTTATGGAATACACGAAAATAATAGGTACCTGATAAATCAAAATTTACGAGCGCGCAGCGCGAGCAGAAAATGTTGATATCCAGACCATAAAACTGACATTTTTACAGAGCACTTTAAAAATCAATTTGTAAATCACACAAAATAATGAAAGTTCGATTTCCGAGATGAAATATGTTTTGTATATTGACTTTCAAACTTGATATTTAAAATCCATATTGAACAAGATAAGAAAATCACCTAGCAGGCAATGCAAGCGCGAAGCGCGGGTGAAATTTTTATATAGTGACATGAAAGATTATTTTTATTTTCCAAGTGTTCCCCTCATCTTATTTTATTCACTCGTCTTCCTCCTCTTTTTTTTTCTCCACTCTTTTCCCTCCTTTTTTCTTTTTTTCCCCTTTCTTTCCTTGTTTTCATTTTTTGCTTCGCCAATAGGGGGGCCCGGGCCCCTCGCCCCCCCCCCCCTGGATCCGCCTATGCTCCCCATATCCAATTAATGGGACCTCTATGAACCCCAATGCACCTGCTCGCTCCTGGAAGTGCGCTCTCTGTTGTGGGATATAATGCGCACGACGTTGCTGGAGTCCGTTATTGAGCAGATCTGTAATAAAGGTAGGATATGTCTGCTTTCGGCCAATAAGTGATAACGCTTAACGCCCGATTTTATTTCTGGCCAACCCTTCATGCTAATCATGATGTTGTCAGCTTTTGATAAAACGCTAATCCCCTATAAATCAATATATATCACTCTTATAGCGCTGTGTCTGTGTGTGTTCAGTGGGATGTCCTGCCATTTTAGTGTATATCTATGTGTATTGGGGAGAATACATTTCCGTATTCTTCGAGTTCTACCTGAGTCTGCTCGCTACAATTTATGAAGTATGATTGAAAATTTCTCTCGATGAGTTATCTTGCGAGATTTAATCTCGTATGATTTTGATAAATATTATAAATAACACGAGGATATAGAGAATGACTGTATATACCGTAATTAGTAAATATGTATTTCTGATGTTACATCTGTGCATTGGCATGTTTGGCATTTGTTTACTATTTCAACGTACTGACGTATGTTATAGATGTACATTCTCTACTCACTTGCAATGCCAATATTGCAATGCAAAGAACTGTTGAGTCATGATTCCATTTTTATAATGAAATTAAGTATTTTTACAATGTAATTTACAGTGCAATCTTAATCAAGACTGCTTGTTATGAGAAGAATTATAATGTCCATGGACTATATTCCGATTCTAATCCGTATACCGTGCGTACGTACGTATGTACAGCTAGCTCTCGCGCGCCCGCAGCTCACGCGATATAGGAAACGTCGCGATATATATATATATATATCGCTGCAGCTAGCTACGACCATAGCTACGTACGTACGTACGTACGTACGTAAGCGCGTGTGTACGCTATATAACTCTAGATATACGTACTAGGTAGGCTGTCAACAGCATTACACCTTTGTTCGCAATCTAATTTTTTTTCCTGCTTTTGTGGGCATTTCAACCATCGGAATCTGTAAAAATCAGTCGCAATATATTGCTTGAACTTCAAGGAATTAAATAAGGATATTCATTCAACTTAGTGACTTCTCGCTTTTTTAATTCAAGCACTTCATCTTGGATTTGAATATTCGCGTGTGGATGTTAATCGGGGAGCGGGTTTGCTCGCCGTAGCCGTGGGTCGTCAGACCGGTAATTTTGCTAACGACACGCTCAAAATTCCAGCACAGAACTAAAGAAGAAACAGCTAAACACCTAGCCAAGTACAAATTTCAATACAAAAAAAGAAATTGATTGATCTTATGACTCAACATTACGATTTACGGTATATACCGGGGTACCATAGAATAATCTAGGTTAGTCGTACCATTCCATGGTCGTATCGTACGAACTAAGTAACTTGTTACGACGTTAGTCTCTTAAAGACAAGTCTCCCGACTCAGCACAGGCTCAGCTCAGGCTGTCTTAGTCTTACCTCACTCTCACTCCGATCCGTGAGGCTCAGCCTCAGGCTTGTTTCATCTCCCTACTACTACTAATTAGGCCTTACCTTAGGCCTAACAATTAGCCATCATTGTCATTGACTTTTTAAAAGCGCAGATATACCTGTACCCCTACCACACTAGTAGGCGGTAAATTGTCAATCGGGGGATAAAATTTTACTTTAGACAGAATTGGACAGAAGTCTGGAAGTTACTAAGTAAGATCTACTCCAGCCAGGAACACTGCCTTCGTTCTACTAGTTCTAGCAGTCCAGCACATTTCTAACGCATTTCAATTTGTCAACTTTCATGATGGATTTGTTTCAGAAATTCAAAGGCAAATTTAAAGGGCCTTCAGACGCCGACAGTCGCTCCGGGCAAACCGGGAGGCATATGGGTGAAGGACAGTCTACAGGACAAGCTAAAAATATGTCGTACTCACCCAAAAGGCACTCGCTCAACACGGACTATGAAATATCAAAGAAGGTTCTTGGACTTGGTATCAATGGCAAAGTACTTGAATGTATCGACAAGAAGACAAAGGAGAAATTTGCATTGAAGGTAAGTAGATTCTAGGCCTGGATCTAAATCTAGAAATTCATTTTAATTTAGATGTGTTTGGTACCACAAAATCTTAAAATACCTGGGCGGTTTTTCAGAAAGATTAAGTACATGATTAATAGAGTTGCACTTTCATAGTTTCATGCCTAGTTGCCTGCAATAAAAGGCATGACTGCATTGGTCAGATTATGCAAAGAGGACACGCACTATGCATTGATCAATACAATTGCAATTTGCATGTTGTATATATATCATGTATGCGTTGGCATTTTAAGTGCTACTCTACATTGTAAGTCATACTACAGATAGAACTTAGATTTAGAAGCATCTCTTCTGTAAAAAGTGCATTGTTGACATGAGGCGTGATGTCCCTTGCACCCTTGATGCTTATAAATGCTGGTGCGCGACTGTACAAAACATTTGTGTGGAAGTTCTCCCAGGCATGTTTTCTTTGAAAAGATTCATCATCTTGAATGAGATCATTAAATTGCTGGAAAACCTGCCAATCTGTCTCTGTTGGGTCTCTGGAATGTCTCCTATTGTAAAACAAGATATTCTTGCAGGATCCAGCAAAAGAATTATTGTTGACTGAGAAATATTGCATGCAGCTCTACATTGTAAGTTACAATTGCCCCCCCCCCCCCCCTACATGTACCTGCAAATTTTATTGTATTTTTCACGGGAGTTTACATAAAAAAGATGAGAGAATTTTCAGAATACGTATAGAGGAAGTTATGGGCCTTATGGCTTGTGATTTTTTTTTCTAAAAAAGATTCTTCCAGTTATCAATTGATAACAAAAGTTTTTATTTTGTTGAAATTGGGCCTGACAATAGTTAATTTTGACAAGAAAAATTACTTGATTAGACTACATGTACATGTAGATATTCACTTGGTCTGGAGTGGATGAGTCACCGGCGTCTCAACAGACAAAATAGAGATCGAAGCTTTCTGTGTAATGTACATAGACCTTGACATTCACGTATGGCGGAATTTGAAATTGTAGGCCGTAGATTTCAATATATTTTGGATGACAAGGTTATTTTTAAAAGTGCACATTGCACATGATTAAAGGCCCAGAAATGGGTTGTTTTGAATAAATCGAGAAAAATCAAATGAGCTTAACTCGGAAGATTTCATCAAAATCGGATGTGAAATGAGAATGTTAAATGACATTTACAAGCTTTGCTTATTTTTCACAAAACAGTGATATGCACAACTCAGTGACATGCAATCGAGACAGTCAATGATGTTCCTTACTATTTCTTTTGTTTTTTTATTGTTTGAAATATTTAATATTTCATTTTTTACAGATTGGACAATTAGGACCAACTTGACTGAACTGTATAGTATTAAATAATGCTAATTCCACATGTTCAGGGAGGAATTAATAGTTGTATTACTTTACAATGAGGAAAAATATTTCATATTTTGTATAATAAAATACAAAAGAAATGGTGAGTGGATGGCATCACCAGTCTACTCATTTCATTTGCATACCAAACAGGATGTGCATATAACTGTATTGTGAAATTAAGCAAAATTTTAAAATGTCATATTATATTATAATTTTCTTATTTTACATCTGATTTTGATGAAAATTTTCAGTGTTATGCTTGTTGTATTTCTCTCTTTTTAATTCAAATTAATTTTGTTGGGAATGGACCTGTTTGTTGAAATATATCCATGGCTGTTAAAGGGCTTTGAGATTTGAGGTCACTCAATACTCAAGGCATCTTTCACAAAGACCAGGCACAGATCTAAGGTGGGGGGGGGGGGGGGGCTGAGAGTGCGGGTGCATCCTTAGAATTTCTAGAAAAAAAATGGGGAAAGGGAGAAAAAGAGGGAGAAAGAAAGAGAAACGTACAGTGTAGCGGGCAAAAAGAAAAAAGATTGTACATACAATATTATATTATATAAGATGGGTTGTATATAACTTCTTTATTGCTAGTCTTGTCAATAATCGCTTGTTTTTTGCCACTTAGCGATATCGATAACGGTTTTCTCTCGTCGATAAAATACCCGCTATTATGTAGGGACACAATGATTTTCTGCGATTTCACAGAATTCATGGAAACGGCCCTTTGAAAGTGGCTTTTCAAACGGAAAATCACAGAAAACGTATTTTTCCTCAAACTGCACAGAATAGCAACAGAAATTACTCCAAAATCTCAACAGAATACAAAATACTAGCCACAAAACACGATCTCACCCCCTCTGCTATTTTTATAGCGAAGTGGTGGGGGTGAGATCGTGACAATCCAAACATTGTGACTGCACTCGACTCCATTTGTTCGAATCGAAAACATCACAAGCGCAAGCTCAATTTTAGTAAAGTACCAACTAACGTAGAAGGCAGCTAGCACAAGGCCGTGTGTTGCTGCCCTCTACGTTCGAAGATGTACAGCACGATATCAAAATGCTCAGAACGATGTCTTAAAAGCCCCCAAATTATTGATAAAACTTTATCCAACCCTAAAATTATGCTAAAAACGTGAAAGGTGAGGATGTATATATGCTAAGTATGTTTGTTAAAAGATGTTATGTAGTCATCTATTCAATGAGAGTAAAAGTTTTGACAGAACGTTACACTTGAGTGAGCACTATTTTTGTAAAGCTCGCAGAAATCTGTTTGAACAGAAATGCTCGTTTTCATGCTGTGTCAAGGGGAAAGGGCGAAATCAAGCTTACCCTGCGAAACATTTCTCATACATTTCCCTTGCACTTTCAATTGAAATAAAACGGATACATTCAAGCATTTAGTAACAATTTTGCCACCCAAATTGAAATTTCAACACTTAGTAAGCACAACCTTTACCCTTTTTGTGCCAGCTGGATCTGAGGACAGAACTGAATCTGAACAAAAGTTTATATCAGACATCTCCAGCATTTTTCCACTAAGTTTTTATCATTTAAAGTTGGTTTACATTTCATTTTTTCATTTAATACTTGTTTCTCCAAACTTTTCCCAAGCTTGAAAATGATTAACAAAATAAAAATCAAGCCTTAGCCATTTCATGTAAATCACAGCTCAGTGTAAAGCAAATATCGTCACGATTGCTTCAGTGTGTGGGGGAGTGGGGTGGGGCGCAATGCACTCTTCGAAGTGTTTGGGCAAGAAAACAAGTTATTAGGTAAGATATATATGCTAAATTCCACGCGTCTTCAACTCTTCATGATTAAGGTCTTCTTTTATTGGCATAACTATTTCAAAGTTCTGCGCAAATCATTTTTCACTAACTTTTCAAAAGTAAGTGGTGCTCACTCAAGTGGAAATATTTTTCGACAGTTATATCGTCATTTGCTTAAATGGATCTGTACCAATGTTAAAATGTGGAAAAATCTTCAGGATGTGACTTCAAATTTGGCCCCCTAATCCTGGAACCGTGCCTGCAGATTGCCTACCCTAAAGCAAGAAAAAAGTAATATCAAGGAATGAAAGGTATGCCCGGGGAAAAGGAAACCGGAGAGAATGAAATTAATTCATTCAATTGCCCTCCCCCCCAAAAAAAACATTTTATGCATTTAAAATATATTTATATCAATTTTCTTAAAACTTCATTAAAAATGTAGAAGAATTAGGGAAAAGAGACTATTGAATTTGTTATATAGGAAGTACCAAATCAAGCCATTTATCATGACAAAAAAAAAATTATACAGCGCATTGATTATAATAGAAGACAACAGCTACATGTACATGTATATCGCGCCAAAAATTAGCACCCCGTAAAAGTCCAGCTCTGGACCGCGCCGGCCTGAAGACCATGGCCTTAGATGACCCTGGATTGATTTATTACCTCATATTGATGTTCTAGAAAGAGAAGTCTATATTGATCAAATTTTGAGGCATGAAAAAATAGAAAATATGAAAAATAAATCAAGACCTTTACATGTAGTTGCTACAGTGCACACATATATTTCTTTCATATGATTTGAATAAATTCTAATTTATACAAGAAAATATAGTATTACAAGACTAAGCAAAGTAAAGACACCCACCACACTTTTTATTCTTGCAAAAATGTGATGTCTAGCAGACTCTAGACTTTTTGTTTGTACTGTTTGAGAAGCGCTGCTATACAGTATGTCTACCGGTACTACTGTAAAAAATCAAATTGTTAAACTTTAAAGGCTGACTATTTCATCACACATGACCCATGATTCAGGGAATAATTTTTGTCTCACCTGCGAAGCAGAGTGAGACTAGGCGCCGCTTTTCCGACGGCGGTGGCGTCAAAACCAAATCTTAACCGAAGGTTAAGTTTTTGAAATGACAGCATAACTTAAAAGTATATGGACCAAGTTCATGAAACTTGGCCATAAGGTTAATCAAGTATTACTGAATATCCTGCCTGAGTTTCAGGTCACATGACCAAGGTTACAGGTCATTTAGGGTCAATGAACTTTGGCCAAGTTGGGGGTATTTGTTGAATTACCATCATAACTTTGAATGTTTATGGTCTAGTTCATAAAACTTGAACATAAGAGTAATCAAGTATCACTAAACATCCTGTGCAAATTTCAGGTCACATGACCAAGGTCAATGAACTTTGGCCATGTTGGGGGGTATCTGTTGAATTACCATCATAACTTTGAAAGTTTATGGATGTGATTCATGAAACTTGGACATAAGAGTAATCAAGTATTACTGAACATCCTTTTCCAGTGTTTCAGGTCACATGATCAAGGTCATTTAAGGTCAACAAACTTGCCAAGTTGGGGGTATTTGTTGAGTTACCATCATAACTTTTAAAGTGTATGGATCTGATTCATGAATCTTGGAAATAAGAGTAGTCAAGTATTACTGAACATCCGTTTCAGGTCACATGACCAAGGTCAAAGGTCAATGAACTTTGGCCATATTGGGGGTATCTGTTGAATTTACCATCATAACTTTGAAAGTGTATGGTTCTGATTCATGAAACTTGGACATAAGAGTAATCAAGTATTACTGAACATCCTTTTCCAGTGTTTCAGGTCACATGATCAAGGTCAAAGGTCATTTAAGGTCAACAAACTTTGGCCAAGTTGGGGGTATTTGTTGAGTTACCATCATAACTTTGAAAGTGTATGGTTCTGATTCATGAAACTTGGACATAAGAGTAATCAAGTATTACTGAACATCCTTTTCCAGTGTTTCAGGTCACATGATCAAGGTCAAAGGTCATTTAAGGTCAACAAACTTTGGCCAAGTTGGTGGTATTTGTTGAGTTACGATCATAACTTTTAAAGTTTATGGGTCTGATTCATGAAACTTGGACACAAGAGTAATCAAGTATCACTGAACATCCTGTGCGAGTTTCCAGTCACATGGCTTAGGTCAAAGGTCATTTAAGGTCAATAAACTTTGGCCATGTAAGGGATATTTGTTGAATTACCATTGGTCATAACTTTGAAAGTTTATGGATCTGATTCATGGAACTTGGACATAAGATAAGAGTAATCAAGTATCACTGAACATCCTGTGCGAGTTTAACGTCACATGACCAAGGTCAAAGGTCAATGAACTTTGGCCATGTTGGGGGTATCTGTTGAATTACCATCATAACTTTGAAAGTTTATGGATCTGAATCATGAAACTTGTAAGAGTAATCAAGTTCTGAAAATCCTGTGCGAGTTTCATGTCACATGACCAAGGTCAATGGACTTTTGCCATGTTGGGGATATTTGTTGAATAACCATCGTAACTCTGAAAGTGTATGGATCTAGTTCATAAAACTTGGACATAAGAGTAATCAAGTATCACTGAACATCTCATGACCAAAGTCAAAGGTCATTTAAGGTAATTGAACTATGACCATTTTGGAGGTAATTATTAGATTGCTGTCATAACTTTCAAAGTTTATAGATATAGTTTATGAAATGTGATCATATAGGGGTAATCAAGTATCACTGACAAGTCTTAGGTCGCACGATCAAGTTCAAATGTCATTTCATTTATTGTTAATGAATGTAGTATTGTATCATTATATGAATGGTGTTTTTGTGAATAATTATTTATAGTTAGTTTTCAAAGTCAGCACTGCTGCTATATTGAATCGCACGATGTAGTCCAGGATAGAAGAGGCATAACCTTGTTTTTTTATATATACAATATCTTTTTATGGTTTCTTGTCAATTCGAGGGTGCTGATTACGATTCTGGATGATGCCACTCGTGTAACCTTGAGCATTTTCCGCAAATTGGCAAAATCAAATATGGCCGCCAAAATATGCAAATTACCCATGAAAATCATAAAATTGTCCACACATTGGCTATGAAATGCATGAAATTGTGTGGCAGGAGTGAAATACTCTCTGAAAAAATAATTTTTGACAAAATATTTATTTTCCTGATATTCAAAATGGCCGCCAAAGGCCCTTGTATACTCTATTATGTACAATATGAATAGGGAAAACTAATTTTCACAAAAATGAGCACTAAAGTGCAAAAAAATCGCAATGTATGAACGAAGTAATATATGCAAATCATCATTACTAACGAGATATATCATTTATTATGTCATATATGGGAACATTTCTGTATTTTGGTATCTAAAATAGCCGCCACTGGCCCAAACAGTATTGCGTACAATGGCAATGCATATTAATTTATTAAGATTAAACGAGTGGAATACTGACTAAAAACATAATTGTTAACGAAATATATTATTAATATGCCATGTATGTGATGAATGTTTTATTTTGATATTCAAAATGGCTGCCAAAGGCCCTAAAAGTATTATGCACAATGAGAAAGAGGAGCAAAGAAATCACAAGAGAGAGCACTAAAATGCACATATATGTGATAAATTAATGGGATACTGTCTAAAACACATTTTCTAACGAAATATATCATTCAGGTTTCAAGTTTGTGTTAAATACTGTATTTTGAATTTCAAAATGGCCGCCATAGACATTACAGTATCATGTACAATGCAAAGTAGGAAACCAATACCCACAGGAGTAAGCACCATAAATGCATGTAATAGTGATCTATGAGTAAAATATTGTCTGAAAGCATAATTTTTATTAAGATATATCATTTATTCTGTCAGTTAGGTGATAAATACTGTTATTGGAAAGTCAAAATGACCGCTACAGGCCCTTATGGTATTATGCACAATGTGAATGGAAACAAATTATTTCAACAGAATTTGGCTTTGCTTGGCCAAATGGTGATGTATGAGTTAAATATTGTCTGAAAACATGATTTATAACAAAATGTATCATATCCTATATAATTTAGGTGATAAATACTGTATTTCAACCTTCAAAATGGCTGCCATATGCCCTTTTTGGGAACATTATTTGTCTCCACTCATATTGTATACTATATGATAAGGGCCTATGGTGGCCATTTTCAATTTAAAAATGCAGCATTTATCAACTTAATTACACATGATATGATATATCTCGGTAGAAACCATGGTTTTAGACAATATTTCCCCCTTTCACAATTCACAATTCACAATTATATGCAATTTTTAAAGTCAAGCAAAGCCAAATTTGTCAGAATTATATGTCCCATGTTACGATGTACACAATACTTTTAGGACCTATGACAGCCATTTTGGATTTCAAAGTACAGCATTTATTACCTCCACGACCAATTTGTGATGTATTCACTTAGAAATCATGTTTAAGACAATATTTTTACTCGTATATCACAGTTATATGCAATTTATGATTCTCACTCTTGTGAAAATTAGTTTCTCCATTCGCATTGTACATGATAAATATATGGCCTATGGCGGCCATTTTGAATGTCAAAATACAGCATTTATCACATAAATGGTATATTAATGGCAATGACGGCAATGATGTTTTTAGTAAATATTCCTCTCGTCTATCTTAATAATATGCATTTTAGTGCTCAGTCTTGTCATTTTTTGGGCCCAGGCCATTGCCATTGTACATAATACTCTTTGGGCCAGTGGTGGATTTTAGATATCAAAATACAGTGTACACAATTCTTTTAGGACCTACATGTATGGCAGCCATTTTGGATTTCAAAGTACAGCATTTATTACCTCCACGACCAATATGTGATGTATTCACTTAGAAATCATGTTTAAGACAATATTTTTACTCGTATATCACAGTTATATGCATTTTATGATTCTCACTCTTGTGAAAATTAGTTTCTCCATTCGCATTGTACATGACCTATATGGCGGCCATTTTGAATGTCAAAATACAGCATTTATCACATAAATGGTATATTAATGGCAATGATGGCAATGATATTTTTAGTCAATATTCCACTCGTTTAATCTTAATAATATGCATTTTAGTGCTCACTCTTGTCATTTTTTGGGGGGCCCAGGCCATTGCCATTGTACATAATACTCTTTGGGCCAGTCGGGCGGCTTTTAGATATCAAAATACAGAAATGTTCCCATATATGACATAATAAATGATATATCTCGTTAGTAATGATGATTTGCATATATTACTTCGTTCGTACATCGCGATTTTTTGCGGTTTAGTGCTACTTTTTGTGAAAATTAGTTTTCCCTATTCATACTGTACATAATAGACTATACAATGGCCTATGGCGGCCATTTTGAATATCAGGAAAATAAACATTTTGTCAAAAAATATTTTTTCAGAGAGCATTTTACACCTGCCACACGATTTCATGCATTTCATAGCCAATGTGCGGACAATTTTATGATTTTCATGGGTAATTTGCATATTTTGGCGGCCATATTGGATTTTGCCAATTTGCGGAAAATGCTCAAGGTTACACGAGTGGCATCATCCAGATTCGTAATCAGCACCCTCGAATTGACAAGAAACCATAAAAAAATATTGTATATATAAAAAAACAAGGTTTGGTTAAGTTTCTATGGAGCCTATCCTGGACTAATGCAGGTGAGACTGCCAGAGGCGCTCCACTTGTTCTGATATTTCATCACAATTTTTAAAGATTGCTACATGTAGGCCTATATTACAAAATAAGTCTTTTTATTTTTACATAGAACAAAACTAAATGGCAATATAGCCCCACCTATAGTATGGGCGGTTAAGGAAATTTTCGCTAAGGAAAATTTTCGCTAATGTAAAAAGCATACAAGTCCCAGTGAGCAATGTACCCTGCATGATGATGGTACAGTACATTACAGCACATTGCACCTGGGAAGAAAATGGTCATCCATGATGTTTTGATTGCTTTCTGGCTACTCCTTACATCTTACATGTATGTATGATAGCAGTCCAACCCATGTTTAACAGTCAGACTGCAGGTCCCAAGAAAGTGGCTTCTTTCATCCAAGTGATATTCATGACTTGAGATGTTTTGCATATTTAATGAGCTTGATGCGGACCAAAACACCTCTTTTCATTCGGTCATTGCTGCTCTAATTATGTACCGAATTTCATGAATTTGGTACCATTGTAAAGAAGAAGAACCATTCTTTCAGGTCGTGTGTTTGGATTTATTCAAAGATTTTGTAATATAGGTTAAAATTTTGATCTAAAATATGCTACAAAATAAATATTTTCACCTGACAAAAGCTGCTATTTTCACACTTTATTTTTGTTTGAGCCCAAATGATTTTCATATCATGATAAAGCTGAATATGTATGCTTTGAAATGATATATAGGTTTCAAAATAAGAATTGGTTTAATCGGGTCAAGATCACACTTTTCATTTGCCAAGTACATAAAGCAGCTTGAAAACAAGTATACTGCACTCTGATTGGTCAAAAAGACCACACAATGGCAAATTCCAACGGTTTCAGTGCCTGGGTTCGTGGGAAGGTCACACTTCCCATGTGGTAATCTCCTCAAATACCCCGCGCCTGTTTTTCTGTGAACCTTATCCAGCCAATCAGAACTCTGGATTTCATGCAAGTACAAAATTTCAGAAATCTCGTCTTGTACCTTGGTGGGAAAAGTGTGATCGGTGCCGCATATCAAGAGTGGCATTGTAAGAAAGTACAGAAGTTCAGCTTTATGGTGATATAGATATCATTGAGGCTCAAAATAAAAAGTTTTGCACAATTTCCAAAAGAAAACAGAGGAAGAAAAATCAGTTTTGAGGCACAATTTCAGGCCAGAAATTTACTTATTTAACAAAATATTGTATACAAAATAAATGACCAATATGAAAGAGTAACTTTTACTCTATCTGATGGTGCAATAATATTTCATTTAACTTGAGGTTAAAACAGGTAAATTCTTAGAGAAAGAAAATCTCACGAATCACGAGATTTTGCAAGGAGGAGGATTCAGCCACGAGATGATTTGGATGAATCTGGCCTTTTTGCTCATTAGCATAGGGACCTGCGGTCTGACTGTTAATATCCTACATGTACACCAAAATTGGAGTCGCCAGTGCACATACAGGTAGTCTGAATGTTGAGTCTTCTTGCAAAATTTATTGAAATCAAGAATCCTGGCAAACTAGCTTCTCTTCAGCATGTTCAGTACCCTTGCAAACATGGAACCCCGGGGGGGCCACTTCCATTCACGAGTGGATACCATGCGCGACCATGGGGTCTCGAAAAGCACCCTAAACACGTAATTTCCATATTCTGAAAATGCGCCCCTTAACAAGTATTGGTAACAAAACGATACTCTTGGCAAATGTTCCCTGAAATGAACCCCTAAACAAGTACAGGAATGTTTTATTGTTACGGGTCCTTCGGTCGTCGGCTTTACCTTATTTGGTTTTGTACGACCCCACCTTCTACACCTCGCGCAAATCGGACTCTAAACACGAAGTGTTGGGGCAAAAAGGACATCCTTTATAAAACATTTTAATTTTGTTTTATCATCCCCGCGAATTCGACCCTAAACACGTAATTTTCCTAGCAAAATAGATACCCTTTTTTCATTATTTTTGTGTTTTTGACACCCTTATCACGTTACGTACGTAACGTGCCCTA
This sequence comes from Lytechinus pictus, assembly GCF_037042905.1. NCBI lineage: Eukaryota > Metazoa > Echinodermata > Echinoidea > Temnopleuroida > Toxopneustidae > Lytechinus > Lytechinus pictus. The sequence continues at coordinate 73,239,168 of NC_087247.1, forward strand.
TAGTGAAAAAGACATCCTTTTTACGTGTTTTTTTGGTCGCGCATGGTATCCACTCGTCAATGTAAGTGGCCCCCCCGGGCATGGAACTGAAATTTATGTACATGTACTACTGTTTGCCTTTATTTTTAATGGAAATACACCAGAGGTACAATATCTCTATTTCTGTGTCAAAAATATATTTTAAACTGGTAAACTGTCGAACAAAATGCTTTTCATACTACCTGCACATGTACATGTAGGTGTACAATTAAATTGATTACACATGGATTTGATTTTTCAACAATACACATTGTAGTCATTTCTCATTGTTATTTGATATCAGAGTAACATAGGGAAATCTGCCGTGAAAAATTATTTCATTTTCTGACCAGACACAGAAACATTTAATAAATGAATTATATTAGAAATTTACGTAATATAAAATTGTTGTTCATACAAACTGACCAGGTATTACTGTACCTGACTACAGTACTGGTACATGTATGTAACCTCTACATATCATCTGTACAACTACCGTTAAACAGTTTGCCTAGTCACTTTGTATGTGTAGGCCTACATGTACACTGTAACAACTTTACATTTCATGGGAGCTCACTAGGTGGTTTCAGACCGCCTCGAAGTTCGTCAGTTCCAGGTATTCTCTGATCGGGAAATTTACCCCGATCAGAAAATACCAGGTATTTTGGTAATTAATGTGAAAGCAAACTACGCGTAATTTCCCCGAAAGAAAAAACTCGGTAAATAGTAGGTACTTGGCGAAATTACGAGAACTTTCGCTGGGATTTTTCAAGGTCGCAGGTATTTTGGCGATGTGAAAGCAATTTACGGGAACTTTTAGCCCAGCGTTTCGTTGGGCGTGGGTGGCTGCTGGGCTAGTGGTTTTGAATCTCGCCTGCTTATTAGCGCATGCTCCTAACTTCAGGAATTTATCCCGAAGGGTATGTTTCGGGGCGGTGTGAATGCAGGAATAATTAATGGGTATTTTTAGCCTAAAAATGATCTCGTAATTTAACGGGGATTCTTGTGATCGAGGCGGTTTGAAACCACCTACTGTCCATTGCTATGTACATTGCATTACATTTATTATGGGTATCCTAATTTTCTTTGCAGTTTTCCAAGATGAAAATCATGAAATGCATGTATGATACACTGTAAGCAATAGCATGTGTATTTTTCAATGCAGTGGTAGTGTGAAAAAAAAAGCTAGTTGTGGTAAAATTAATTTATTATGGGTATCTTAATTTTCTTTGCAGTTTTCCAAGATGAAAATCAAGAAATGCATGTATGATACACTGTAAGCAAGTGTATTTTTCAATGCAGTGGTAGTGTGAAAAAAAAGCTAGTTGTGGTAAAATAAAAAATACACGTATGTACAGAATCCAGTAAAATGACCAATCAGGGGCCTATTGCTAAAACTTTTGCCATTAAAAAACTCTGGCAAACAAAATGATGCCTTTGACAATAAATTGAAAAACATTTGCAAAAACAAATAGCACATCTTTCTTTTATGCAACAGGGTCCAGGTGTCTGTCTGATTTTTTTTTGAAATTTCTCAAAAAATATGTGCCAAAGGAGTTTGGAAGAAATTGTGTACAGGTAAATGCTGAGAAATTAGCAAAATAAGCATGAAATTCGACCATGTTGTCTGGTCATTTCCAAGCAGTGATAAGCAGCTATTGATTTCTACGTCGTCCCAAGTGGACGTACAATGGTAACTTTAAAAGTTTATGGATCTAGTTCATGAAACTTGGACATAAGGGCAGCAATGTACATGTATCCCTGAATACCCTGTGCGCATTTCAGGAACATGGCCAAGATCAAAGGTCAATTACCTCTGGCCGTGTTGGGAGTATGTGTTGAATTGGATTTAGCTCATGAAACATCAACCTAAGGGTAATCAAGTATGGATGACTGTTTTGCACATGTCTTAGGTCAGATGATCACGGTCAAAGGTCATTTTTGGTAAATGGACATATTTTATTATCATATTAGTGTTTTCTTCTGTGAATAATTATTCATTAGCTGTTTTCAGAGGCAGCACTGCTGCTACATGTATATGGAATTGCGTAATGCAGGCGAGACTGCCAGAGGCGTTCCACATGTTTTTGTTGGGAATGGGAGCTACATTGTATGTGAACATGTATTGAGCTATTAAACAGTGACGACGGCACAGAAATGTTGTTAGCCTAACAGAGCGCTAACAGTAAGCTCAGTCACATCTTTCGGATTGTTAAGTCGAAGCATTTATTTCAATGTTAAGCAATGCGTTGTTGTAACATTAGGCATCGCCACCACATTACCGGTTGTAACAGGGCCTCTATTAGTGCACGGTTAGCGCTAACAATGTTTCTGCGCGGTCAGTACAGGGCTTTACACAGGCCTTGAAATAAGCAGCTGCAGACCGGGGGCAATTTTTTTTAAAAATTGCCCCGGCACACGGGCTTTTCACAGGAACCGGGGGCAATTTTCTGGAACCGGGGGCAATTAGAAAAATATATATATAACGGCGAACCACACCGGAAATTTGTTTATAGTAAGCGCAGCTCCTGCAATTTTTTAATTAGTACATGAATAGCATGCTAAGTATACTATCAGGCTTATCAAAACATTTAAGAAATGAGATTTAAATGTTTAAGTGTGTTTTGACATGCACCCTCACTCCACATCCCCTTTACAACCACACACACATGGGCTTATTTATTTTTCATCTTTAATGAACCACGAACAATGAACCCCCCCCAAAAAAAAAAAATCTAAATAAATGAATAACATAAAAATATAAAAAAAGAGAGAGATGGAGAAAGAGAGAATTCAGATAAACAAATAATAAATACAGAAAAAATAAATAATTCTTAAGGTTTTTTTTTCATGGTTTATAGAATCACAGGTGTGGGTGAGTGTTTGTGTGTGATTGTGACTGTGACTGTGAGGTGCACTTGGATTGCATATAATTTATGTTAAAGAAATGAAGAAATGAAATAGATATCTAACTCAGTCTATTCAAATTCCAGCACATAGCCACAGGCTATGTACATGTATTGTAGGTTCGTGTACCTTAAGTTTTTCACAAGTTATTTGAAAACGCAGATCTCCACAGAAAATGCCTTTCATTCTGGGAGAGTCTAAATTCGGTGAAGATGTATTCATTAATAACTTAAATATTCATCACAATGAAGAAATCATAAAGTTTTTTGACAGTTTTAAAAAATTAACATGAAATCTAAACTCTATCTGAAACGGAAAATCACCATCACTTAGGCCATTACTGATAGAATTCTCACCCAGAGGTCTGGCAGAGAACATGAGCTCAAACTGGCTAGCTAACACCACACTCAAGTGCACGGCGTCCTCCTATTTTTTTTTTAGATGGAGCCTTGTTTGATGATTTATTGTCTGATATTTACCCCTCTCCAAGAAAGAAATTAAAAAGCTACAATTCACAACTATAAGCTAAGTGATTTTGGATTATTAAGGCTCCGTTTTGACAAGCAAAGTCGGCGACTGTGAGGATAAAAGACTCGCACATTGTATGTGCTGTGAACAGGGATTTATCTCCTGTGCAATTTGAATTACTACAGTGCGTCCCCAAAAAAACTATACACTTTTGAAATGGCTGCCAAATAAAAAAATATAGCACTTTGGGGGGAAAGACTTATAGATATGGAAAGCCAATAAAGTTAACTTTCAGATGACACCAAAAAGTTGGAAAACTATTCATGCTCGAACGAGCACTGCCCACTGAAACAAAGGGTATGAAAATTAGGGTGGGCCGGAATTAGCCTTCCAATTTCTTTCAGGTTTTTTGTTCGGTACATGCAAAGTTGAGGGTTATTTGGTGAATTAAAGATCAGTTGTGATCAGTTTATTGTTCGTGAAAATTTAATGCGTTATTCAATTGAAATTTAAAGCATGAGTGATCATGAATTGCAATTTTTAGTGCAGCATTTTGTCTTTATCATGTGGATCTCAACAATGTGTTAATGACAGTCAGGAGAAGAGGGGGTAATATGACTTAGGTAGGTGAAGTACGTTGATGGGATAATGGTCAACAGAACATTTAGCAACCCCTCTCTCCATCTCAACCCCCCCCCCCCCTCCCCCCCGCTTCTCTCCTGAGAGACTAAGCTCGGCTAGGCTGGGCAGGAATTAGCCTTACAGTTTTTTTGAGTGGTTAGTCCTTTGGAACTTGCTAAGCAAAATTAATGAGTGAGATAAGTTTTGGTTTCTTAGGCAATTTCATGAGTTACTAAATTGCATGAGTTACTAAATTGAAATTTAATCATGAGTGAACAGCAATTGTAATTTAGTGTAGCATATTCATCTTGTGGACCTCAGAAGTGTGTTCGTGAGAGTCAGAGTAATGTGATGGTACCTGTTTCAAGCAAGAGGGCGAGATATGCTAAGACTTGGTTAAAAGAGCATACCTCTTCCTTTTGTCCTTTAAAAATTACAAATTAAAAGTCATATGTACCCTCCCCTCTCCACCACCATTTCCCAGCCCCCCCCCCTCTCTCTCTCTCTCTCTCACTTCCTGGATTGTAACGTATTCAAAACTTATAACTGCCAAGTGACCGGTGGCTGATGGTCAGTTTTGTTATTGAATGATTACCAAGAAATTTAATGATTATGATGATTAATGAAATAATTAATTGAAAAAAATGAATGTTTGATTGATCACATTGCACATTGAATGAGTTGATTTACTGATAAATTGTCGATTAAATGATTGATAGGAAAAAGTTGATGCCCCAATTCAGAATTAATCATGAAATCAACATTCTGCTCTGGACTTAACGCGTACATGACAATAGCCATTAGTCTCTCAACAGGAGGGGAGGGCGGGAAAGAGGGAGGAGGCAGGGGCTGAATGTTCTGTTGAGCCTTATTCCATCAACCTACTTCTCCCACTTAAGTTCTATCTCACCCCCTATTCTCCCGACTCCCATGAACACATTGCTGAAATCCACATGATAAAGTTGAAATGCTGCCCAAAAAGATATCCAAATAATAAAGTTGAAATGCTGCCCAAAAAGTGTAATTTGTGTTCACTCATGCATTAAAGTTCAATTTAATAATTTATAAAATTTGCTTATGCAACCAAAACTGGTCACGGTTGATCATTAATTTATCACAACGCCCTTAACTTTGCAAGTTCGAAAGGATTTGCTGCCTCTCAAAAACTGACATAAATTGGAAGGCTATATAATTCCAGCCCACCCTAATTTTCATACCCTTTGTTTCAGTGGGCAGTGCTCGCTCAAGCCTGAATAGTTTTCCAACTTTTTGGTGTCATTTGAAAGTTGACTTTATTGGCTTTCCATATATGTAAGTCTTTTTCCCCAAAGTGCTACATTTTTTATTTGGCAGCCATTTCAAAAGTGTATAGTTTTTTTTGGGACGCACTGTATATCGCAGAATTGTGATATCCCAACTGGAAATGTGTGCATTAGAAATTGCACATGGTGAAGTACGGAAAAACCGCTACCGGAAGCACGCGCGCACATGTATTACAGAAAAAAAAAGACGGACATAGCTCACTTTTTATGGTACAGAAAAAAGACGCACTTGGCAATTTGAAACTGTGCTTATCGTAAATTGAAAGTAACTTGATTTTGGCTTTTCAGATATTTAAATTACATGTATGGCTTTACTGCTCACTCACGGCGGAAATTACCTGGAAAATATTTGCGCCTGGTCGTAAAAATTGTGATGATTTTGGGGCTTTATGGGCGCAATTGATGGCTTTATGAGCTCAGCGCCCACTTATTTCAAGGCTTGGCTTTACACTAACCCTTTTTTCTAGTCCAACCTCTTCATGTCAGACCAGTAGATACCCAGTTTACTATGTTTTACTGGTCCGAACTTAAAATTTACTGGTCCCCCAGAATAAGAAAAGTATAAAAAAGACTCGAGTTTATTTTGCTGTCTTTTATTGCCCCCCCCAAAAAAAAAAACCACAGTACAAACAAACAGTACACACACACAATGTATAATTCATGAAATTGCCATTTCTCAACTTTGGAGAGCCCTTCTTAAGATACCAGATCCAATTTTATAATTTACAAAAGAGGAGAAAATATCATTTGTATCAGTTTGATATATGTTTTACTGGTCATGTTGGACCAGTAAAACTGGCTATTTCTGAAAAGTTACTGGCCTGACAGCAATTTTTACTGGTCTTGGAGCGTCAGATAAGTACCAGTATTGCGTGCTGTATTAAATGTGAAACAAGCTTGCATGATTGTCAACTTCAGCTGTCAATTTGTTTTCAAAGTACATAAGAAAATCATTATCAAGTATCAACTCACTAAAACCTTTCATACTGACTATTTACCGTACTTCATTCTTGCTTTTAAAGTATATTGTTCCTGATGGACTTCTGCTTTGAAAGAGAAGGAAATTTATCCCCAAAATAATACCAATTTTAAAAGGAGAAATTCAGACTGTATTTGACCACATGTACCGTACAGGCAACATCCAAAGACTTGTTGTGGAAACTATATTTATCCCTACATTTAGAAGAGATATACTGAACGTGATTGCACACTGGTTTCTTTCAAGGCTTGAGGGATGAGAGTCGTAAGTGAAACATGGAAGCTTGGAGTCAATCTCGAGGATGCTCATGCTGCACCAAATCTTGATCATTTTCTGAGTTGAAATATTGTTTGCTTTGCTCCTCTCAAATGACTTGCATCACACTAAACAAATACATTGTGCAATAATTGCATTTTCAACACATGTTTTGAAATGATTTACATGTATTGCTCAGATCACACCACTTTGTAGTCCAATGAAGCTAAATTTTACTGTTGATATTAAAAAAATCTTGAAGGTTAACATTTTAGTACTTGGTTTGGTGTGAAACAGAATCCATACAATGCAAAGGTGGGATTGAAATTTGTGAAAGGAACAGACAGAGATGAACAACAGTACATGTATTTCAGAATTGTCAACTTGGAAAAATGTGTTCTTTCAAAAACCTCTGCACATTTCTTATTCATAGATCTACAAAACAAATTTATACCAGGTAAGTATTCCCTTGATTTTGATTTGATTTATTATTATTTTTTTTTTTTTGGGGGGGATGAGAATAATGACATTGTAAATTTCAGTTGTAATTTGGAATTATACATACAGTATGTATTGACTAGGGCTGTTATCGATAACCTTTTTATCGCTAGTCTTGTCGATAATCGCTTGTTTTTTGCCACTTAGCGATAATCGATAACCTTTCTCTCGTTGTCGATAATACCGGCTATTATGTAGGGACATGACAGTGATTCTCCGCGATTTCACGGAATTCACGGAAACAGCCTTTGAAAGTGCCTTTTCACACAGAAAATCATGGAAAACATTTTTTTCCTCAATGCACAGACCAGCAACAGAAATTACTCCAAAATCTCAACAAAATACAAATATACATGTATTAGCCACAAAACACGATCTCACTTTGCTTTTATCATGACAATCCAAACATCGTGACTGCACTCGACTCCATTTGATCGTATATTGAAAATATTCACAAGCGCAAGCTCAATTTTAGCGAATTACCAGCGTAGGAGGCACCACATGGCCATGTGTTGCTGCCCTCTCTGTTCGAAGATGTACAGCACGGTATCAAAGTGGCGGATAGGCTAAAGACGTTGACTGCTCCGAACGATGTCCAAAAAGCCCCAAAATTATCGATAAAGCTTCATCCAACCCTAAAATAATGCTAATAAATAATGTGAAAAGGGAGGATATATTTATGCTAAATGTGTTTGTTATGTAATTGTTTACATCCGATGAACGCAGATTTTAAAGCTTTCTTGGTACAGTGGCAGATGCATATTTTGACCAACGCGAGTATTGTGTCATAGCTACATGTATAATGCATAAAAAATGCGTATTGATTACCGGTATGTTCTTTTGTCGATAGTTATCAATATCGATATATTTTTAGCGATATATCGACAGAGAATTTTCTTAACAATAACAGCCCTAGTATTGACTCACAAGAACATCCGTTTTTCTGTGTAAGCTGCTGTAATTATAAACTTTAATACAAACTGGTCAGGAATACCGGTTTCAGAATCACATGGACGTCACTCATCTAGAGAGGAGAAAATGCAGGTTGTGTTTGAGAATTCTTATTTGCTCAAGTGTAGATGTCTGTAATTGATTGATTTGAGATAATGGAGATCAAAGTGCAAATCATTTTCTATTCATAGTGGATGCAGTACCTATTACAATGTAGATACTCTGTTCATGGAGCTATTACAGAAGGAGGACCGACTCTCTCGAACGTTTTGCCCCATGCGCGGCACCGCTAATCCCCTCACAGCAGGGTGGTCCATCACGGCACTTTCACACTTACAGGCGCATGCCGCCTGTAAATCAGCCCTAAATCTGATTGGGAAAGTTGATCGAATGCAATTTAAAACGCCGTCATTCGGACCCAATTGGTAATATTAATATAAATAAAATTTACAGATCATAATCAACGAAATATCATAAAAGTTAGGTCTAGATCTATCTCTTCAAGTGCGTCAATCCTAGTATTTTTCCGAAACGGCCCGGAGCTGAGGCCTGTACTGTGTGAATGAGCTGAGCGCGCGAGCTCGGAGCTCAAGCTTCACACTCACCTTCAACTTACACAAATAGGAGTAAGTGGGGCACCGGAAGATACTGGACGATGCATCAATCGACGTAGAAATGCCCCGCAGATTCGTCGTTATATTTTCAAGGCCATTGTAATCACGCAAATGATCTTTGCATAAAAATTAAGCTCAAAGTATGCTTTTTCACGTTATTATAATTTCTAAAACATGTACGAGCAGGGAAAGATTTAACTACGGAAGAAAGACAGACATACCTAAAATGACCAATCTCCAACTTTCTCCGATTGTAATTTTGTTTGGTATGTATGCAAAGGGGATCATCTCAGAAGTTCAACCATACATAAAAGACGTACATCAGGAATCCGTACGAAGAGATATGGATGTTGGAAGTACAGCAAGTCATGTTTTGATTTTGGAAAAAAACTGAGCTCGAAGAGAAGTTATGTGGGAGAACGTCGTTTACGGCGGTGCCTCGCAGGGACCTTCAAAAAATCTCTGACCTCAGATTTTACGAGCGGGCTTATCATGTTATGTAAGCGGGCTCTAACTTTCGCCTGGCGGCTCGCCGATTGATGTTAGATATCGTTCCTTCGCCCGAAGGAAGCGATAACAAAGGATTAACAGAGAAATTGGAAGATGGTTCTCCTTCTGTAATAGCTCTATGCTCTGTTCATGTTTAGAAAACATACTGTACATGTCCATTGTTCAGTCACTGAAAACAGTTGAATTCATTATTAAACAAGAAAATCAAGCAGATCTATAAAAGTTTGAGGAAGATTAAATGAGTGGTGAGATAACCTTGAGAAAGTTTAGAACATTTGAATGTTCAGATCACAAATGATATGTAGATCATCCCATTGGCAATGCGACCAAAATCTGTGCTGTACATTAGTTAAAGCATGGACCTATTACGAATGGACATTCAACGAGAGCATTTTATGACCACCACCTGTTACCAGCTGTCAAAATTGCTGTCTAACCCTTAACTTTCTCTTTACGCGGTTTTTACGACGACCGCCCGGGGCGATTGTTTACACAAGCTCCTTTCGGCCGATGATCGTCACCGATCGATCACTGGCCCTCTTTCGACCAAAGACGGTCATGTTGTAGCCCCGATTGCCAATAGGGAAAGTCCCTACATGTACATTACCTAGAATGCAATGCGCAATTCATATCCGGTTTTTCAGTACATTATTTTAGGCTGTCTATAATGTGCGATTGTCGTCTGTCCATCAAAAAAAATCCCGTTAAATTTCATCAGTCCTGTGGAATTTTATGCCCAAATGAAAATCAACTTCTGACCGAAGGTAAGCGCTACTATCAACATCAATACTGTCCGAAAAAGATAAAATTTTAAAGTTTTTCCGCAGATTTTTTCGTCAAATTTCAACTGCTTTTTTGCTGTAGATATATGGATCTGCAAGGTGATGTCAATGCATTTCATTTCCGGTTGTTAGCGATGTACGTAAAAAATACGTTTATGCACGCCTGTTTTCTTGTTTCTGCTATCATTTTCATAGCGCTAACGTTCGCTGCTGTGCGTTGCTTTTGATAAAGTGAACGAACAACATCGCAATGGGTAGGAGCAGCGTACAATTGATTTCCGCTGTCCATCAGTCTGAGCGTGTTTTACGACCGGCTTGATGGGTGTCAGCTGCCAGCGCTCTGTTTATAAAAGGATTAGCGGCGACGGTCTTTGGGTCAAAGGAGGGGATTCGTTGAATGTCCATTCGTAATAGGTCCATGGTTAAAGTGATTGGTTAACATTGTTTTGACTTTTTAAAAATCTGAGCTAGAAGGTCACACTTGTCACCTGTGTCTGTGATATGTTACAAAAATGAAGCCTAGAAAAAATTGCGTTCGAAAATAATTATTTAGTGCTTCAAAATTGAAATATAAAGTGACCAAAAACACCATCTTAATTTCATCCCATACACTTATGTGTACTATTTTGGCGTCTATTAGACACCCATTTACAAAATCGGGTTTGCCTTGTAGTTTTAGCTTTTCATTCTCAATAATGGTTGTATTCAGGGTTTATTAGTTCTAATACATGCACTTGTACACATGTTTCGTCTTGGTTTGAGAATTTTTTTAATCGGCTGCTCACAAAGTTAAACAATACCTTTAATGTTTACATTTATGTTTATTTGCAAGATCAGCTATTCTTTTTTATGAGACGACTTGTAGTACATAACATGGATGATTTGTTTGTCCTATCATTAGAATAAGCAAAAAGGAAATTGGTACATATTTTCAGTGTCCAAAGGGGAAAGTTGTGACATCAAAGATCTTGTTCACATTGCCAATGCAAAGAACTCAATAGCATTGGTGTTCTAGATATTAAAATGCTCATACCTTTCATATTGTTTGTCCAATTTTGCTCAAATTATTGTAGATTTTTCTTATTTTTTCTGCTAATACACTGTAAGCTATTGTTCCGTTGGTTTCATTCTTCTGTAAGTGAAGAGGAAATCCTTAAAACCAATCAAATTATATTAGAGAAATTAAAAGAAACAGATCAATGAAAGTTTTGTAAAAAACTGAAATAATCATAAGAAAGTTGTGATCAGTTGAATATTGAGATCACTTATACGCAATGTACAATATTGGCAATGCGACCAAGAACTGCAATGCCACATAATATGTACAAATCCCCCTTTATTTTTGTACACATTTCACTTAAATTTTCTCTTTTATTCTAGTCTGTCTTAAAGTTGTTCTTTTTTATGAGCGGGTATCCTGGGGTATGTAATATATGTTTTTACAACATTATATCATGGATTAATTTGTTTTCATTATAAGAATCAGCAAAAAGATATGCATACAACTACAAGTTTCTAAATGGGAGAGTTTTTTGTTCATGAACATACATACATCACACATAGCATTAATCCCTAGCATTAATGTTCTTGGCATGTAAATGCTCATACATTTAAACTGTTTGTCCAAATTTACTCAATCTTTGATTGATCCCATTTTCAGATTTTTGTCTCGCCTGCATAGCAGAGCAAGACTAAACATGTAGGCGCCGCTTTTCCAACAGCAACGGCGGCGGCGGCGTTGTCAACATTGAAATCTTAACCAAGGTTAAAGTGATCATTTCACTTTGTTCTGATTTAAAAAATTCTCCTTTTGGTTCCTGAAAATGGGCTAAACATTAGGCTTATAGTGTAAAAATACCATCCCAAAAGTTTCAAAGTATTATATTTACAGGATCAATTTTAAAACCTTGGAGATGTAAACCAAAGTTTGAAATAATTGGGAGCTGGTTTCAATGAATATGTGTATACAGGGAATCTGTGCACCACAACACATCAATTCTAGATGAACACAGCATGACCTACATACAGTGTGTACAAGGTATACACTGAATGTACAGTGCAGCTAATAGTGTATGTATAGGAGATACACACAACAGAAGGCAGTCAAAATAGCCAACGGACTTTTTGAATTGGAGAAAACTGGTCATAAGCTGAACCCGTCTACTAGACGGTTCTCAAAATCAGGCTAATAAATTGCTACTTGCATCTAAATTAGAGTTTTTCATCCTATATTGTGGTCTGTTTCAGGGTTTTTTAGGACAAATACAGGCACTCATACGCACATTTCAACTCAGTTTGAGAATTTTTTAAATCAGCTGCTCACAAAGTTAAACAATCCCTTTAAGTATTTGATATGTCATAAGTATATGGACCTTGTTCATGAAACTTGGAAATAAGGGTAATCAAGTATTACTGAACTTCCTGCCTGAGTTTCAGGTCACATGACCAAAATCAGAGGTCATTTAGGGTGAACTTTGGCCATGTTGGGGGTATTTGTTGAATTGGCATCATAACTTAGAAAGTTTATGGATCTACACATGTAGTTTATGAAACAGAGACATTAGGGCCGTCTGCACCATCCCGAAGTTTCAAATTAGCACGCTATTTCTGATCCGGCAAATTATCCCGATCTGAAAAATCTCGAGATAGTTGGCGGTGCAGACGCAATTATCGCGCTAGTTCGTAGGATTAATCTCGAGATTGCAATCCCAAGTCAACTCGGGTTTATTTGCAAAATAGCGCGCTATTTTACGAATTATCCCGCTAATTCGTCGGTGCAGACGCACTCGAGATTGGACTCGGGGTAATTTATTCATGACGTCAGTCCATAATGCAATTCGCGTTTCACTTCCGCCTTGGTCAAAACATAAACACGTGCGAAAGTCAACTTTATACATGCGAATAGCGTTCATAAGCAACGATGGTGTCCCCACCAGTGAATGGATTATGGGAGAGACCCCGGGAGAGACCAGACCGAAGGGGGAGGCGCTCATCGCATCGACGATGGTCATATTCAATAACAACACTGACAGCAGTGTTGTCTTATTCCTTCGCAAAATGTGAGCAAATAGCATTTCTTTCCTCCTTCTCCCTCTCTCTCTCTCTCTCTGTCGTTGCCTCCTACTCCGCCATCATATTTCACGAAGAATACATCACTTCTTCACTCGCTGAGCTGAAAGGATTGTTGCATAACACCGGTTGAATTCGGCGAAAGTACTAATGAAAGGAGTTCATTGCTTGCATATCGCGGGAAGTTATTCAAAAGCGCGGGCCGTTGAAACTCCAAGATCCGAAAGTGCGCATGCCCGGAATATCGGGCTTGTTGCCTCGCTCGAGCAGATATAGCTCCTCGTGGGATGGTGCAGACGGGGTTTCATGAATCTCGAGATTAATCGCGAAGAGGGCTGATCGGGCTAAAATCTCGAGATTGAGCAAACTCGGGATGGTGCAGCACCGCCTATAGTAAAGGGTAATCAAGTATGAACGATTGTTTTGCACTTGTCTTAGGTCATATGATCATAGTCAAAGGTCATGTTGGGTCAATGTACATAGTATTTTATTATCATATGAGTGTTTTCTTTTGTGAATAATTATTTAATAGCTGTTTTCAAAGTCAGCACTGCTGCTATATATCGAATCGCGTAATGCAGGCGAGACTGCTGGAGGCGTTCCACTTGTTTATCTTTTAATGTGATAAATATTAAATGAGTATACTGTAAGTTCGGAACAGTGGAAAAGATTGTTAAAACTTATAAAATAATTTTTTTTTAGTTTTCTATGTAAAGACCAGGCCTGTACAAAAGCAAGCAAGGTGCGAGATTCAAAATCGCTAGCTCAGCAGCCACCCACAGCGCCCGCGCCCAACTACACGCTGGGCTAAAAGTTCCCATAATTTGCTCTCACACTGCCAAAATACCTACGACCTTGAAAAAATCCCTGCGAAAGCTCTTGTGATTTTGACAAGTACTTACTTTTTAGCGGGCATTTTCTTTCGGGGAGATTACACGTAATTTGCTTTCACACTGCCAAAATTAGCATGTATTTTCCGAACGGGGTAAATTTCGTGATCAGAAAATACCTGGAACTGATAAACTTTGAGGCGGTCTGAAACCACCTAGTGATTTAGTTTTAGAGGTGGGCTGCCCCGAGGTAAAGATAGATATCTTGAGCATGTGCATGAAGAATGGATCAATGATTACTGAATTTTTAGAAGATTCTGAGATCTGGTAAGAAGTTAATGGCATATAAATGAGGATTATTTCCATTGCCTTCTGAGATTGGTTTCGGCAATACAGACATGATTTGACAAGGTTGTATTTGATGCTTTACATCAGTTTCAACATAAAAATATCCAAAGCCAGATTTGGTATAATTCATTACATTTTACATGTAGGTACAAATCTGCTTCTGTTTACCAGCTGGTTATAAAATAGAAAGTACAGTATGAATGTTAAAGCAGCCAGCCATTGACAAATCATAGGGAAATTGAATCCATACGAAATTTGCAAAAGGCCAATTGACTTGCATAATATAATCCGTCCGTCATGAGAGCCTGTACGACTAATGCAATAAAAGTTCGGACAGCACAAATTTGACCGAACTCGTGATCGTATTCTACTTCGGTGAGACTTATACCCTTTCATATTGCGCTTTTCACCGGCGAAGTTCGCCAGCGAAGGGGAAAGTGTCCAGTATGAAAGGTACACAGGAGAACTTCACCGGTGAAAAGGCCAGTATGAAAGCAAACCGGAGAACTTCTCCTCTTTAATGACGTCAGAGGTCAATTTTTTTCTCTCCCGAAGTCCCCTGTACAGAGATTACGTGCGCGATAAGTTGCAAGCTCAGCTGAATGCTATGGCCAAGTAGATACCCTTGAACATAATTTTGTTTACAAACAATATTTATTAAAAAGCACTTTTTACATGTATAAAATGTGCTAAAATATAAAAACAAGGTGATATTGTTTGTTTTTCTCGTAATACTTCCAAAATATGTTGTAATTAATTTTTTTGATACCTTTTTATAATAGGTAAGAAGTAATGTTTACAATTTTTTTTTTTTTTTGCAATCACCCGTTAACTTTCGCCGGGGAAGAAATGTCAGTGCAAAAGGGTACATTTTTTTCTTCGCCAGGGAAGTGAGGAATGTGAGGCGTAGAAGTTCGCCGGTGAAAAATGAAGAGGGCAGTATGAAAGGGGTATTACATGTACAAAGCTGCCAACCATTACGTTTTTGCCGTAATCATTACGTTTTTTCATTCAAAATACGGCATTATGGTTTTTCTTTTCAAATTACGTTTTTTGACAATTTTGATAATGTGTGTATATAATTGCATGTATGTGGAGTGCGTGTTGAGCCCACTGAACTAGAAATACGTATTTCTAGTTCAGTGGTTGAGCCCGAGATGAGCCTGGTATTTGCGCGTGCGTAGTCGCCCGCCGGCCGGTTTTCCAACGCACTTTAATAATTTGATAGCGTGCACGTACATATACGTTAGTTGAATATGCGAGCGGCATGCATGGTACGAATCGCGATGTATAGCGACTGGTAAATACGTCTGTAAGGATGATGACGTCATCCAAGATGGCAACTTACGATGACAAACGAAAGGATCGAGGATGATTATGTTTTGATCATCATTTGAAAGGAAATAACAGTAACTGCGGTCTAAGGTACGATATTTCTGAATTTTATATATTTTATCTTAAATTTGCATGTAATTTCTTTCCTATAAAGTGATGTTTTATGTACAAAAAAACGATCCGAAAATCAGATTTCAGAATTTAGATCTAACGTTACTGCTAATACGTTGTCTTTACGCACGGGCCAACACTCTTCAGGTGATCGAGCCAACGTTTGTTCTTGCAGCGCAGAGCGAGGAGTACGATGAATTGGGTAGGGTAATTCCCAAATGTAGTAAGAGAAGAGTCCATTTGTAATGGAGGGGGATTTGGAGGTTTGAGGGAAATTATTATTCCATTTGCAAAATTTTACAAAAATACTCATCATATATATTAAAGATTGAATCATCAAAAGATATTTTTCATATACTTTAAAATTAATTTTTGTGATAAAGAAATGAAATTTTGAGGCTATTTTCTTGAATTGATTAATATCAATTCCCTTCGGATAACGGTACTGTCTGGTTAATTTTCATCAACTCGTAATCGTATCAAACAAATACGATGAATTCGGCTTTGAAAAGACCTGGAAAGCTCTTCATTGTCCCTTGAAGTAATAATTCTGGGTGATATTCAACATTAATTGATAGTTTCACATGATTTATACTAGAGAGATGTCCTACTGCCTTTGGAATTCATTAAAAAAGTCGGCACTTTAGCATTCAGTTTAGCAGGAATGGGAAGATTTCTTCCCCGGTTCTGGCGGCCTAGATGTCTGCTCTATAGTGCCGTCACTGCTGGGGATGATTGAGTGTGCGTGCAGTGTGATTGAGGCTGAGCTGTGCACATCGTGAAGTGATTTACGACGGGACTTTTGTGGAATGATTTCAACTTCTTATCTATAGATCTATTTGAATTTGAGATTAGATTGATTTATGAATAATTTTTCTATATTTGTGGAATGTTACATGTACACTTCCATTTTATGACACTTTAATTTTAAAGGGTACTGTTTGGCAAAAACAATGTTACTTGGGAAGAGAAGTCTGAATTGATGTCAACTTTTTTTTTTTTTTCTCTTAGTCTACAATTTGGTAGTTTTGTCAGGAAACTCAACATAAAACAATTAATTATTTTAGAAGTGGAAAGGAAGCCCCAGGAAAATGGGGCCCTAAAAATGTTCACCAGAACTGATTTTGGTGCCCCTGAAAGAATTTTTTCTCGACAGATCTTCACTTTGATAAGTGCCGGAGTAAGTTGCACTACAAAATGAAAGGCCTACTTGTCATTTTTAGAAAAATTTGCCTAGGTGCCCATTTGACTAGAATAAAAGTGGCCTTCATGTCCTTTAGAATGGCCTTGATACCCCTTGAAATTTTGGGGCATCCAAGGCCACTTTGCCGGTTGCCCCAAGCTGAAAGTGCCCATTTGAAAATGGCCTTGCCCCTCTCAATTCTTAATTCAAGCCCTGCTACTGACTTAATTAAAATAAGGGTCCAATTTGTAACGCTCCGTTACTTAGCCCAGACTAGGCCTAGAGTTTAACTTTTTTTAAATTGTTCACTGCATACATACTTTTTGCATTGGATGTTTGTCGCATGTCGTTTTAAGGTTCGTTTTAACACATTCCTTTTTTTTGTTGGAAATTCCTTTTTTTGGCCATAATGATTCCTTTTTTTGCTTGCACAAGGTTGGCAGCTCTGCATGTAGGCTCCAAATGTCATCCGTCTGTCATCTGTCACAAACATTATGACACATAACTCTGCAATGGTAAGTCACTTTTCAACCAAACTTGGATGGTAGATGTGGTTCGGGGACTTGCATGTTATGCTGCAGTCGGAGGTCACATGATAAGGTCAAAGGTCATTTTCAGGTCAACGTTAAAGTTTACTTGCAAGACTCTTATGACACATAACTCTGCATTCTGCAACCATAAGTCACTTTTCATCCAAACTTAGATGATAGATGTACTTCAGGGACCTGCATGTTATGCTGCAGTTGGAGGTTACATGGTAAGGTCAAAGGTCATTTTCAGGTCAACGTTAAAGTTTACATGCAAGACTCTCTTATGACCTACAACTCCGCAACTGAAAGTCACTTTCAAATCAAACTTGGGTTGTAGCTGTACTTAGGAGACCTGCATTGTGTTCAGAGGTCACATGGTAAGGTCAAAGGTCATTTTGAGGTCAACATTAAAGTTTGCATGCAAGACTCTTATGACAAATGTTATTCCATCCCAGTTTTTTCACAATGAACATTTGATACAATTCTGTTGCGTGCCCTTGCAAATCGCAATATTTCTGGTCATTTCACAAGTGGATAAGACACAACATCGCTAATGCCTTGTTTGTAGGTATATTTTAAATAATGTACATTGCAAAGATTAAGTTATAATTATTAATTTCGTATCAATGGTCATATGTGTCGTGTGTTTAATGAGCAAATGTAAACTTGTAATTTCATACTATTTTCAACTGGAAAAATTGAAAAAAAGGCATGAGGAAAACAGGCAAAGGAAAATACCAAATCAAGATTGTAGTGTAAATCACTGTTAAATGCAAGACATTAAAAAGTTTGCAAAGGAACATGTCGAAAAATGTTGAATTGTTGAAAGAATCTAATCTTCCTTTGACCAACTCTGGTACACAAACTATGAGAGGGCCATATAGTCCAGGATAGAAGAGGCATAACCTTGTTTTTTCATATATATACAATATATTTTGATGGTTTCTTGTCAATGCGAGGGTGCTGATTACGAATCTGAATGATGCCACTCGTGTAACCTTGAGCATTTTCCGCAAATTGGCAAAATCCAATATGGCCGCCTAAATATGCAAATTACCCATGAAAATCATAAAATTGCCCGAACATTGGTTATAAAATGTATGTATTTGTGTTTCAGGAGTGAAATAGTCTCTGGGAAAAAAAATTTTTTGACAAAATATTTATTTCTTGATATTCAAAATGGCTGCCACAGACCTCTGTATACCCTATTATGTACAATATGAATAGGGAAAATCAATATTTCACAAAATGATCGATAAACTGCAAGTAATTGTGATCTATGGACGAAGTAATATATGATAATCATCAATGCTAACATGATATATCATATATTATGTCATGTATGGAGAAATTGTTGTATTTAATATTAAAAATAGCTGCCACTGGCCCAAATAGTATTATTTTCTATGGCAAAGGGGCCAACAAAATTCACAACAGTGAGCACTAAAATGCATATTATTAAGAGAAACGAGTGGAATACTGACTAAAAACACAATTGCTAACGAGATATATTATTTAATATGCCATGTATGTGATAAATGCTGTATTTTGATATTCAAATGGCCGCCGAAGGCCCTAACAGTATTATATACAATGAGAAAGAGGACCAACGAAATCACAAGAGTGAGCACTGAAATGCATTTATTTGTGATGAATAAATAGAGAAATGTCTAAAAAACACAATTTTTTACGAAATTTATCATTCAGGTTTAAAGTTTGTGTTTAATACTGTATTTTGACTTTCAAAATGGCCGCCATAGACATTGATTGTATTATGTACAATGCGAACTAGGAAATAAATTTTCACACGAGTGAGAACCATAAATGCACGTAATTGTGATCTATGAGTAAAATATTGTCTGAAAGCATAATTTCTAACAAGATATATCAGTTCTTATGCCAGGTAGGTAATGAATGCTGTATTTTGAAAGTCAAAATGGCCGCTGCAGGCCCTAACAGTATTATATGTACAATGTGAATGGGGACAATTGATTTTAACAGATTTTGGCTTTGCTTGACCAAATGGTGTTGTATGAGTAAAATATTGTCTGAAAACATGATTACTAACGAAATATATTATAACATCTAAAATTTAGGTGATAAATGTTATATTTCAAAATTCAAAATGGCTGCCATATGCCCTTTTGTGAAAATTATCTGTCCTCATTCAAATTGTACATAATGCAGTAATGGCCCATGGCGGCCATTTTCCATTTCAGAATGCAGCATTTATCACCTTAGATGCTCAAGATATGATATACCTCGTTAGGAACCATGGTTTTAGACAATTTTTCACTCTTACATAACAATTATATGCAATACTTATAGTCAAGCGAAGCCAAATTCTGTCAAAAATTATATGTCCCAAATTACAATGTACATAATACTTTTAGGACCTATGGCAGCCATTTTGAATGTCAAAGTACAGCATTTATTACCTCCATTACCAATATGTGATGTATTTATTTAGAAATCATGTTTAAGACAATATTTTCAATCATGCATCACAGTTACTTGCATTTTATGATTTTCACTCTTAGTCCAGGATAGAAGGGGTCGAACCTTGTTTTTTTTATATATACAATGTTTTTTTATGGTTTCTTGTCAATTCGAGGGTGCTGATTCCGAATCTGAATGATGCCACTCGTGTAACCTTGAGCATTTTCTGCAAATTGGCAAAATCCAATATGGCCGCCAAAATATTCAAATTACCCATGAAAATCATAAAATTGTCCACACATTGGCTTTAAAGTACATGCAATTGTGCTGCCGGAGTGAAATAATATCTGAAAAAATGATTTTTGTCAAAATATTTATTTTCTTGATATCAAAATGGCCGCCATCATAGACCCCTGTACAATATGAATGGGGAAAATTAATTTTTACAAAATTGAGCACTGAAATGCAAGTAATTATGATCTATGAGTGAAGCAATGTCTGTAAACATGATTGCTAACGATATATATCATTTGTTATGTCAGTTATGTGATAAATTCTGTATTTTGATATTCAAAATGGCCTTCAAAAGCCCTAACACTATTATGTACAATGTGAATGGTGACACAAAAAAATTACAAGAGTGAGCACTAAAATGCATTTTGTTGAGATAAACGAGTGGAATACTGACTAAAAACATTATTGTTAACGAAATTTATTATTTAACATGCCATGTATGTGATAAACCCTGTATTTTGATATTTAATATGACCGCCAAAGGCCCTAAAATTATGATCTACGATGTGAGAGAGGACAAAAACAATCACAAGGTGAGCACTAAAACATATTTTTTTGTGGTAAATTAGTGGAATACTGTCTTCAAATATAATTTGCAACGAAATATGTTATTCGGGTTTCATATTTGTGTTAAATATTGTATTTTGACTTTCAAAATGGCCGCCAAAAGACATTGACTGTATTATGTACAATCGATCTGGGAAACCAATTTTCACATGAGTCAGCACCATAACATGCATATAATTGTGATTTAAGAGTAAAATATTGTCTGAAAACATAATTCCTAACAAGATATATCATTCATTCTGCCAGGTAGGTGATAAATAATGTATTTTGAAAGTCAAAATGGCCGCTACAGGCCCTAATGGTAGGCCTATTATGTACTTTGTGAATGGGAACATATAATTTTAACAGAATTTGGCTTTGCTTGACTAAATGGTGTTGCATGTATGAGTGAAATATCGTCTGAAAATATGATTTTGTAATCAAATAGATCATTTCTTATGTTATTTAGGTGATAAATGCTATATTTAAATTTCAAAATGGCTGCAATATGTTTCTTTGTGGAAATTATCTTTCACCATTCAAATTTTACATATTAAGATAAGGGACTATGGCGGCCATTTTTCATTTTTAAAAGGCTGCATTCATCACCTTTATGACACAAGCTATGATGTATTGCGTTAGAAGTCATTGGGTTTAGACAATACTTAACACTTACATCAAAATTAAGCCATTTTCATAGTAAAAATTTTGTCAAAATTATCTGTCCCCAGTTACAATGTACATACTACTTTGGGCTATGGCAGCAATTTTGAATTTCAAAGTAAGGCCTTTATTACCTTCTCAACCATTATGTGATGTATTTAGTCAGAAATCATGTTCAAGATCAAATTTTACCTATACATCACATAGTTACGTGCGTTTTTGGTTCTCATTCTGGTGATGATTAGTTTCCCTATACGCATGTTACAAAATTTGTAGGGGCTTGTGCGGCCGTTTTGAAAGTCAAAATACAGTATTTATCACCTATGGGAGAGGAAATGTTATATTTCATTAAAAAAATCATGTTTTCAAACAATATTTTCCTTATACAACAGAATTATATGGATTTCATAGTCAGGCAAATCCTAATTCTTTCAAAAGTATTTGTCCCCATTTACATTGTAGATAATACTGTAAGGGCCCATAGGGGCCATTTTGAATTTTACAATACAGCATTTATCTCATGCATGAAAAATGAAATGATATGTTTCGCCAGAAATCATGTGTTTAGACAATATTTCACTTGTATAGATTACAATTACATTCATTTTATTGTTTTTACTCTTGTGAAAATTAGTTTCTTCATTCGCTTTGTTCATAATACAGATAGGGCCTATGGCAGCCATTTTGAATGTCAACATGCAGCATAATTACCGAAATTGCAAGGGAAATGATATGTTTCGTTAGAAATCCTTGTTGTCAGACAGTGTTACACCAATATTTCGCAGTTATTGGCATTTTAAAGTCAAACAAATTCAAAGGTTGTGAAAATTATTTGTCCCCTTTTATATATTGTACACAGTATAAGGGGTCTATGACAGCCATTTTGAATATCATAATACAGCATTTATCACATTAGATAGTATACAAATGACATAGTTTTGTTAATAGTCATGTTTTCAGACAGTAGTCCACTCGCAGGTCACAATCACATGCAATAATAGTGCTCTTGTTTGAAAAAATATTTTCCCCATTCATATTCTACATAATAAAGTATACAGGGGTTATGGCGGCCATTTTGAATATCAATAAAATAAATATTTTGTCAAATATCGCTTTTCCAATTGGTATTTCACTTCTGCACAACAACTACATGATGCATTTTATAGCTAATGTGTTGGCAATTTTATGATTTTCATGGGTAATTTGCATATTTTGGCGGCCATATTGGATTTTGCCAATTTGCGGAAAATGCTCAAGGTTACAAGAGTGGCATCATTCAGATTCGGAATCAGCACCCTCGAATTGACAAGAAACCATAAAAAAACATTGTATATCTAAAAAACAAGGTTCGACCCCTTGTCTATGGGGCCTATCCTGGACTATCTTGTAAAAAGTAGATTCCCTATACGCATGTAACATAATTTAGTTAGGGCTTGTATCAGCTATTTTGAATGTCAAAATACAGTATTTATCACTTACATGGCAGAAGAAGTGCTTTATTTCATACAAATCATGTTTTCAAATAATGTTTTATCATACAACAGGACTGTATGGATTTCATAGTCAAGTAAATCCAAATTCTTATAAAATTCCATGTCCCCATTTACATTGTAGATAATACTGTTAGGGCCTGTAGGGGCCATTTTGAATTTCACAATACAGCATTTATCTCATGCACGACAAAATAAATGATATGTTTTGCTAGAAAACATGTTTTCAGACATTATTTTACTCGGTGATCACAATTACATGCATTTTATAGTTCTTACTCTTGTGAAAATTAATTTCTCCAATCGTACTGTACATAATGTATAATGGGCCTATGGCGGCCATTTTGAATGTCAAAATACAGCATTTATCACATAAATTGCACTTTTATTTCGTTAAAATTATGTTTTTAGCCAGTATTCCACTCGATTATCTTAATACTAGTAATATGCATTTTAGTTCCTCACTCTTGTGATTTTCTTTTGTCCCCATGAACATTGTACATAATATTGTCAGTCAGGGCATTTCGTGGCTTTATTGATATTAAAATACTTCATTTATTACATACATGACATAACAAATGATACATTTCGTTAGCAATCATGTTTTCGATCAATTATTTCACTAAAAATCACAATTACTTGCATTTAGTGCTCACTTTTGGGAAATTTTGTTTTCCCCATTCATATTATACATAATATAGAATACATGGGTCTATGGCGGCCATTTTGAATATCTAGAAAATATTTTTTTTGTCAAAAATCGTTTTTTCAGAGAGTATTTCACTCCTGCAACACAAATACATACATTTTATAACCAATGTTCGGGCAATTTTATGATTTTCATGGGTAATTTGCATATTTAGGCGGCCATATTGGATTTTGCCAATTTGCGGAAAATGCTCAAGGTTACACGAGTGGCATCATTCAGATTCATAATCAGCACCCTCGAATTGACAAGAAATCATCAAAAAATATTGTATATATGAAAAAACAAGGTTTGGTCGGTTTTCTATGGGGCCTATCCTGGACTAATAGTGCTAAAAGTTGATAGCTTGTTTTGAGTCCTATTTCTTACCATTCAAATCATTCATGAGCACAGAATTGTAATCTTATCTATATCTGCCATTCTGCCAAATGATTTTTTTAAGGAGAATGTATGAATACAGGTAAGTACTGTAAACGCTGTTATTTTCGCGGGATTAAGTTTTCGCGCTGGACAACTTCAAAACATATTCGCGGGTCCTTGAATTCGCGCTTCACACTCCACAATCCTTCTTCCCCATTTGTGGCTGGTTTTAACTAAAATTTCAGGCAAGGTAAATTGTATTCTCTGCTCATATCCTAGCTCTACAGCGGCATAATGCAGCATTATTTTGATCCATTGGTGAGCTTTTGTGACATTTAATGCAACTTTTCGGAAGCACTGCTGGCCTGGTAAGTACGGCCGAGTGCCGGGTACATACAGGGATTTAAAGTGCATGGAATCAATCGACACACCTAGGCAATCGACCAAACGTCTTGAAAACTAAGATCGACCAAAGTCTTCTTAAAAACTAAGACCCCTTTTACACAGGATTTCCTAAGTAGTCTCGGGGTGCCCCGAGAACAGTCTCGGGCAGGTGTCTAATCCGGTGTAAACGCACAAACCTACCTGAGACCCCTTCTGAGCAAACCTATCTCGGACCACCTCGTGATGTGTTTCAAGACCGGTCTCGGGTGCCCCGAGACTGCTTTTGATTCAGTGTAAACGCAAAACTGCCCGAGACTGGTCCGAGATTCGCTTGATGCCCTTCACATGGAATGATTTTCCAAACAACAAACACAGTGTGCGCTTGGCCATTGGCGGCGGAGCAGAGGATTATCTTTTGTGTTTGGGGGGGACGCTTGGGGGGGACGCAACAATAGGCATCCCCCCAAAACACAAAAGATAATCCTCTGCTCCGCCGCCAATGCGCTCGGCGCCCTGCCAAACCTATGTCGGACAGCTTTGGTATGTAAAAGAACAGAAAGCTGTCTCAAGGCCCCCCAAGACTTATTATGATTCTGGTGTAATAGGGGGTCAAAGATTTAGATAAACTTTTTGGAGACTGGTCTCAGGGTAGGAAATCCGGTGTAACAGGGTCTAAGGCTAGATATACAAACATCAGACATGTGAAAGCAGTACTTAGGGCTTTTATCAATAATTATAACACCTTTATCGATAGTTCTGTCAATAATCGCTTGTAGCGATATCGATAACCTTTCTCTCTTTTTTTATAATACCCACTATTATGTAGGGACACTGATTTTCCGCGATTTCACGGAAACGGCCCATTGAAAGTGGCTTTTCAAACGGAAAACATATTTTTCATCAAACTGCACAAAACAGCAACAAAAATTACTCAAAAATCTCAACGAAATACTAGCCATAAACACGATCTCACCCCCACTTCGCTATTATTATAGCGAAGTGGGGGTGAGATCATGACAATCCAAACATCGTGACTGCACTCGACTCCATTCGATCTAATCGAAAACATCACAAGCGCAAGCTCAACTAACGTAAAAGGCAGCTATCACACAGCCTAGCCGTGTGTTGCTGCCCTCTACGTTCGAAGATGTACAGCACGATATCAAAACGGTGGATAGGCGAAAGACGTTGACTGCTCAGAAAATGATCGATAAAACTTCATCCAACCCTAAAATATTGCTAATAACGTGAAAGGTGAGGATGTATTTATGCTAAATACCGGTATGTTTGTTAAAAGATGTTATGTAGTCATTTACATCCGATGAACGCAGATTTTAATGCGTTCTTGGCACAATGGCAGATACAAATTTTGACCATCGCGAGTATGTGACATCGCTATAATGCATAAAAAATGCGTATTGATTATGTTCTTTTGTTGATAGTTATCGATATCGTCAAGATGATATCGACAGATAATTTTCGCAACGATAACAGCCCTAGAAAGCAGACCTAAACACTCAACAATCAAAAAGCAACTTATGTTTCAAATACCGATCTGTGACTGTTAAAAAAAATGATTGCATTAAAAAAAATCTTTGAGTGCAAGCTTGTTTGCTGAAATTTCGCCCTCTATAGGTCAAATTATACAGTCTCCTTGTCGAAACATTTCACACAATTGAACCTCGGTTTGAAAGCGCAGCGTAGGCATTCTCCACATGCCCTGTTGCGAAGATCGCTTCCCGAAGAATGGTTGTGTCCTCAAGCTAAAACCAGTTTAACGAGGCAAAGCGATCTTGAAAACTACATCGCGAGGTGGTTTTCTGAATCGGTTTGAAAGATTGCTTCCAAAACCGCTTCGACCGTTAAACTAGTTTCCACTAAACTACTGTAGTTTCCAGTAAACCAGTTTTAGGATGGTAGTGAGAACAGTGTCATGTAGAGAATGAGTGAGCTTATTCAGTCTTCCCTTGTATTTTTTTATTTAACCAGGTGTTAGCAGATAATACCAAGGCAAGAAGAGAGGTAGAGCTACACTATAGGGCATCGTCTCTTAGCTCTGGATATCCAATCAACATTGTTCACATTAGAGATATCTATGAAAATATGTACAATGGCCAAAGATGTCTTCTAGTTGTCATGGAGTGGTAAGTTTTGTATGATTATTAATTTTAATTAGATTATCAGATGAATTATTTGATCTCTGAATTGCATTTATGATTTGCTATTTATTGTATTGTGTTATGTAACCCCTTTATTGCCATTCTTTTTTTTGAGGGGGGGGGGTGGGGGACAAGATAGAAAATATTGAATACAATATCATGAATAATGTGGAAGGTACTATCAGTTTACATGTACTTGTTTTCACTGCTAATTGTGAGCCAAATTTGAATAGTAACCTCCATTGACTCGTTATTTTCAAAAGAACAGAGTAAAAGATTTCCTACCTGTTATAGGTATGCTCCAATAAATCTGCTGTCAATAAAGGATGATAGGCCCACTATCAAAGTCATATTATTGCAAACAGACTATAGAACATTGGATATTTATGGTTTGCAGAACAAATCTATACTTTTGATATTTTCATCATTTCATATTGTTAACATGTTTTCTTCGCACTGCATGTAGCTTGTGTAATGAATTCTCTTGGGGATTTGTATGTGTAAATTTTTAGAACCCATTGAAAAAAATCAATATCTACATGAACATGTATGCAGTCATATTGTGTGTGTGTGTGATAATACTTAATGCTGCTATCCAAGGAGGGGGGGGGGGGGGCTTTTAATTTTGACATGCAGCTTTGCCACTGGGGTGTTTGACAGGCACCTGCCTCAATTTCCTATTTCACAGCAGTAGTAATATATTTTTGTTTGGATCAAAGAATGATCAATTAGTGAGCTATATTTCTCTGAAGATACAAAATTGAACCAGTGTTGGTTACAGAAAGAGGAGAGACAGAGGCTAAATGATATGTACAGTCCTTCTATCTATCTAGTCAAATTGAGGAGGTACAGTGTAGGCCTACTCTGTACCAAATTTTAAGTTATAAGCCTATACATTTATGTATTAGGTTCTGTAGAGTGTAGACATGTATTTAGAAAATTCTTGTTAAAACATCAATAATTGTTTTCTAGGATTGTAGAGTAATTTTGAGATACATGTACATGTAGAATGGATGAGAGGGGGGGGGGGGGGTAGAAGGGGTAGAATCTTAGATAAGATTTAATTTGTCTTATGACTTGAGAAAATAATAGTCATGAGAGGTACAAGGTAATAGATGGCAGATGGTAAGATCAAGGAACTCCTTGGTATATGATTAAAACTCCAATGCTACATAAAGTGCATGCATATAACATGTTTTTTATACTAAAAAAAAGGACTTCTGCGGAAACTGAATATGATAAATTTCCAGATGACTATATCAACAAAGGGTGTGATTTCATGCTACATGTCATACTGCAGTTTTTTAAGTACCGGTAACTGAGGCACAATTTCTTGCCCATCCACCCAACACAAATAAGCTGAGTCATATGATTAAAAAAAATCACACACATGGCCACAACCATAAATTCACATACATGTACAAAAAAGAAGATGCATGCACATGTAAATATCATTCCAAACAAAAGAATCTGCTTTATTATTATTATTATTATTTATTCGGCAATTCACACAAAATATAACAATGTAAATATGAGTACACAAACAATTATAAATGCAAAATCTTACTGGCGGTCCTCTGAATGCATCAGTTGGCTGCCGGGGAAGAGGAAAGCAAACTTAATCACTGTAACCGTAATGGTCCCTCTTCCCGACCAACTGGTGCACATA
Source organism: Lytechinus pictus (assembly GCF_037042905.1). Taxonomy (NCBI): domain Eukaryota; kingdom Metazoa; phylum Echinodermata; class Echinoidea; order Temnopleuroida; family Toxopneustidae; genus Lytechinus; species Lytechinus pictus. The sequence goes on from NC_087247.1 coordinate 73,267,209, forward strand.
GAAGACCTGTAAGATATAGCATGAAGGTAAATAAAATGTAAAATGTAAAACATTTCATAAACTAAACAACTAACAAAAACAAAGTACAAGGAGAACATGAAACTAATATGTATGATGACACTAGGTCATGACACGATACTGAGCTTAAACATGAGGAATTAATTCTGGCTTAAAAACTATTGCATAAAATGTAAAGTAAGCAAACTGAAACGATGAAGTATAAAACTGAGAAAAAAGAAGAAAAAAAAAAAATGAGAACATGTAGTAGCAAGCTGACAAGAATGTCTAAAATTATATATGTTGACCGGTATATAGAAGTTAAGAAAACATGGTAAAAGAAGTGAATAGGTACATAGGCTTAGTGGGCTTCAGGCGATTAAGGAAACTAGGAAAACACATTAAAGAACGAGTACTTCATATATTGTATACACAATTATAATAAAGAAGCTGCGATGGAACTGTCCAGAAGATGTTTAAATAATGGCAGGAAAAAGAGGGGAAAAAGGCAAAAGAAAAAAGACTCCAGAGACATAAAAGCAGTATAATCAAAATTATAGTTTCGGCTCAAGAATGTCAAAAAAAAGTATACGAATGAATGATTCCAAATCATACCGTAATTATTAAATTAACCTATCGTAAATTAAACAAAGACTTCAAAAGATAAAGTTAATTGAAGAAGATATGACTTTTCAGCCTGTATTGCCAGGTCTGAAATTTAGAGAGTACAAAGTCAATGCGCAAGTCCCGAGGTAGTTCGTCCCACAGTCTAGGAAAAATGTAAATGGCGGAATCACTTAAACGTTTCGTATGAGCCATCAGGTGATGGAACCTGATATCCTCTTGTCTCCTTTCTATAACTCTGATTTTCAAAGAAATATCACTGCTCTCAACAATGTTGTAGAGAGCTTTAGCCACGAAGTTAATGAGCAAATATTTCCTACGGGATTCTAGCGAGACCCAATTTGAAAATTTCCTTATGAATGGCCATTTCTAATGGGTTTATTCTCGATTGGTCTATTGCCAATTCGTCCAATTCCCAACCTGTCTCCTATCATTTGGTCTACCATCAGTTCGTCCATTATCCACATGGTCTCATTGCCTTTAAGTCCACTTGCCGTTTGTCTATTATTACCAGTTGGTCCAATAGCCATTTTGTCCATATATACATCTGGTCTTATTGGACTAAGAGTTAAATGGGCAAACTGAATGAAAGACAGAAAAGAAATGGATATTAGACCAACTGGTTATATTAAAGATGAAACGGTCATAGACAAACTGGTGATTAGACAAAGTGATCAATGAACCAAATGGCTGTTAGACAAAATGTTGGACAGAATGGCATAAGACTAAATGAAGGTAGACCATGTGATGAGTGGACGAGTTGGCAATAGACGAATCGACAAATTTACCTTGTAATGTACTACATGTATACCTGCATTTCATTTCTCTGCTATCATGATTATAACACTTGATTTGATTTTAAATGGCCAATATTTATCCCATCAGTGTTAAGGCCTGGTCACACCGCCCGAGCGTTGTTGGAGCGGTCATGGAGCAGAGAGAAAAAATCATCACCGCTCGCTACCGTTCATCACCGTTAAGGCAACGCCGAATACGCTTGGCAACCGCTGATGGTCCCTCCTACCGCTCCGAAAGTTTTGAGCTGCTAAAAATATTGCGAGCAGTGAGGAGCGGGCAATTTTCCGCTCCAGCAAAGTTGACTACCGCTCTAACAACGCCCAGTCAAAGTTTGGCACCGCTAGACGAAAGTTCGTGAACGCTTGGGTTCGCTAGGCCAATGCAGAAATCTTGAACGCTGGACAACCGCTGCTTCGCCAGCGTTGCCCAGCCGGTGATTAAACGGTTCACAAACTTTGGTGGAGCGGTTGTAAGCGTTTTCCGAGCGGACACAGGATTGCTGGAACGGTGCTGGGCGATCCCTTGGTATAGCGTTGGTATGGAGGTGTCGGAGCGGTACCAGAATTTGGCTATAAATATGGGGAGAAATGAATAAGGAGCTCATTTGGAATCAAGCTGCAGGTTAATATTTTTCAGATTTTAAAGTATTTTTTTAATCTAATGATCATTTTGATGCCATAAAATTATTTTCAGGATCTCATACACACTTTTTAGCCATGTGAGAAGCATAAACCAACATTCACTCTGATCAATCAAGTAACACGTAACACAAAGTTTATATACTTCACATTGTTTAGCGTAATTTTTCTTTTCACAGATAGGTTTTAAGCAGCCAATCAAAATTTGGTATCAAAGTGACGTCATATGGGCTATAAATTATGTTCATTCGATTCTACGCCCAAAATTACCCTTAATCTACATGTTAAAGTAAAAATATAACACGGAAAATAATTTTGGCGCACTTTCAACTCATTCCGGCCCACTGTGCGACGCCCGCATGCGTAGAACTCCGCTCTATCAACGCTCGAGTCGCCGCTAAACCAACGCTCGCGACCGCTCGCCACCGTTAAACCAACGCTAAAGCTACGCTGGCTTCAGCGGTGCATCGCTAAGGCAACGCACATGTTTTCGATTTTTTCCCCAATTTTGTGAGCGGTTACGAGCGTTGTCGAAATTCGACCCTCTCTCCCTACCGCTCCACGACCGCTCCAACAACGCTCGGGCGGTGTGGCCAGGCCTTTAGATTTGGAGTAGCATGCAAAATAAGGGTTTTCTTTGGCAGCTCACAATCAAAATAAATAAGTCTTTCATCAACCCAATGAGGAATAGTAATGCAATTATTAATTTAGAATGACAGGATTTTGAATTGGACACTAAAAAGGAATTTCATTTGGCTTAATTATGAAAAGAAAATGTCATGCTAATAGTAATATACAGGATAATACAAGTATGATGTATATTAAGATTCTGTTTCTATTTGTATAACTGGGATGTACATGTAAGTGAAAATTTAGGACAAGGCTGTTATGAACTACTAATGATTAAAAATCCCAATGAAATGATTTATATTATATTGTCTTCAAGTTTTGATATAATTTTACCAGTCTAACAAATCTATCTCTTGTAGAATTTATGTTACAGAACAAAACAACAGACTTTTCACAGTTTATGACAAGATTATGAATTTTTTTTTTTTAGTTTCTTCAACAGAAATTTATGGTAGGTACCATCTGTTTTACAGATGAGAATGTGGTGCACAGGAATATGTGTTGGCGGGTTTCAGCACAACTTGAGAGCATGCATTCTTCAAAATATAATGCTTTGTCTGTATAAGGTGATTCATCAATCAGTATTAAACATAGCATTAAGCTTTATTTTGAAGGGTGGAGGGGGTACAGTATATCATTGATGTGCTGTACATATATTTTACTTGTTTAGGTACATAGCCTACATGTAGAAGATTTGTAATATTCCCAGTGGCAGAGATTATGATAGATGACATTTTTCTGCTTTTAATTTAAATGGAGTTGACAAGCAGCAGATGGAGCATCAATCCAGTGAATCTTTATTGCCCTAATACATGTACACACAGTAGCCTACATGTCAGCCATTCCATGTAACTAGACACTCTAGGCTTTAAATTTCAAGTTAAACCATTCAATAAAGAATATTTATTTTTGGCTCGATACCTGTCCAAAAGGTGTAAATCTGATTTTCACTGCCTTTCACCTACAAATGACCGAGATACACGATCCTAAAGAGATGTCAAATTTGCATGAAAACGTATGTCTTTTTGTAACTTTTTTAATGACACTAATAAATATGTGTTCTGTTTTCTGTAAATTCACCATATTTTGTATTCTGTCAGCAAGTAGAATGCTAATTTTTGGTGAGTGTATCAATTTTTACATTAACAACAAATAATGATCTACGAAAAAATTGCAAAAAAATATAATTTCTTATATATATGGGCATTTTCACCACAGATGGACACAGAGGCAAAAAAATCAAGTTGATATTCATGTCAAATGCTCTATGTTTTTTAATAAAACAAGACCTGAAGTTTCTGAGACAAAATTTTTTTCCGACTCTGGCAGCCATTTTTTATTTCAAAATGGCTGCCAAAGTATGGATACAAATTAGTGTTGAAAATAGTATATTGATACATATTTTGTTTTGACAGATTTTTAAAGAACAGGTTTGATCGTGATGTTTTCGCTTGTGACTTAGCTTGCTATTATAACACTTTTTAAAATCCCACAGAAAGAAACACCAGTAATTCATTCATCTGATAAAAAACATTGATGAAGTATGTGATATGGTATGTAATGTCAGTTACCGAAAACATGAACTTTTTTTTCTCATTTCCTGGAAAAGAGGATATATTATATGAAACTTGGTAGATTTCCTCTCTAGGTAACACCCCTCCCTTCTACACCAAAATTAAAGATTACTGATTAACAATGAAGCCATAGGGTACCATAAAATATATGTAATGTCAGTTAGCAAGTGGAAAATGTAATGTCAGTTACCGAGATGTAATGTCAGTTACCATGATAAAACGTTGGTTACCAAATTGAAATGCAAATATGTGGTCAATTTTATGGTGAAGAAATATTGTATACTTGTTTTTAAGTCTTTCACTTTGAAAGTCACACCAGAAGGAGCTTGCTATTGACTTTTAAAAGGTATAGTTCACAAGGAATACTATATGAAATTATGAAGGAAGTTGCATTCCCATCGTGCAAAAAGAAATTACTATGAAATTGTTTTATACATGCACTTACCAAGTACCTAATTGTTTGTATCAGACAATTTTTTGTTTGGTTTTCGGCGGGAGGGGGGGGGGGGGGGTAGGGGGTACTTTTCCCAACCTATTGCCTAACATTTTTTAAGCTTAACATTGTGATGAAGGGGATTTCCAGGGTCCCTTTTTTAGTTTCTAGGATTCTTTTGAGCATTGCCTCGCTAAAAGTAAATTCCTGGTTTTTATACCTGTTAGTAGTTTGGATGTGTGATACAATTTCGTTTTTGGTTTACAATTATAGATGAAAAGTGAAATTTGACAGTTCTGATCAATGTTGCATGGATCTACTAAAACTGTGTTTTTTTTCTAATTTACAAATAGTTCAGTTTCAGTTTAGAAGCTGGAGTTTATTTTTTGTTGACAGCTTAAAAAAGAAATTAGCAAAGAAAATGATTAAACAAATTGAAATCCGACAGATATGAACAAGCATTGCTTGCACTGACCAGAATAGAAATCAATAAAACTAAATGGCTGCATGAGATTCGGGGTAGGGGTATGTGTAGCCTAGGGGAGGAGACCCAGGTTATTAATTTTGCCTTTTTTGAGGGGAGGGGGAGATTGGAGAAGGAAAAGGTTTAAAATGTCAATATAAAACTGATGAATATGTTATGGGTGTATAGTCAGAAAAATCCATGTGTACAGTCAATGCAATATTAAATTACTATAGGAAAACATGTAGCTGCTATGACCCCACCCCCCCCCCCCCAGTAAGTAAAACATACATTTCTTATCTTTTGATAATTAAAAATGTGAAGTATTATGAAACTTTTATGATTTTAAAAAGCCTTACATTATAAGTACCAAGAAAATTATGACTTTGAAAATCATATAGCACTGGTATATGTTAATGTGTATTGTCAGTTACCGACAAGTAATGATAAAAATGTTCAAATCAAAGAAAGGAATTAAGAAAAAGAAAAAGTTTTTTCATTGAAATGTTCCTAGAAACTCAGGTATACTTCCACATCAAGCTCACTTTCATGTGAAGCCCTGCACAGAAGATACAATGCAATGATTCCACCCCGGGGGGGGGGGGGGGCCACTTCCATTGACGAATGGATACCATGCGCGACCATGGGGTCTCGAAAAGCACCCTAAACATGTATTTTCCTAATTCTGAAAATGCACCCCTTAATAAGTATTGGCGTCTGAACCCTACCCTTAACACGTATTGGAAAAAAAACGATACTCTTGACAAGTATTCCCTGAAATGAATCCCTAAACAAGTAGGCCTACAGTGATGGGTCCGTCAGTCGTCGGTTTTACCTTTACACACCATTTGGTTTAGTACGGCTCCATGCACCTTCTACACCTCGCGCAAATCGGACTCTAAACACGTAGTGCTGGGGCAAAAAGGATATCCTTTATAAAACATTAATTTTGTTTTATCATTCCCGCAAATATGACCCTGAACACGTAGCTTTCCTAGCGAAATAGATACCCTTTTTTCATTATTTTTGTGTTTTTGACACCCTTATCACGTTACGTACGTAACGTGCCCTATCTTGAAAAAGACATCCTTTTTACGTGTTTTTTTGGTCGCGCATGGTATCCACTCGTCAATGTAAGTGGCCCCCCCGGGGATTCCACACATTTGACTTCCATGTGTTATCTCTATGGCAAATTAAGTGTAATGTCAGTTACCAGCATTGTTGTGGAAAAATTATCATAGCCCCCAAAAGACAAAAGCAAATTGTTTAATATTTTGACACATGTATCTTAACCTAGTAACGGAGGTATATTTACATATTCAAATTATTACTCTATCTACTCAGGGACATGAGATATTTCAATTTTAATGAACACCCTGAAATTGCATGTCCTTTTGCGTAATGTCAGTTACCGACACATTTTTGCTTGCTGATGCGTGAAAAAATGTGGTTACATAGGAAAACTTAGTATCAGAGTATACAGCAAGGTTCACTTTATTAACTCTATCAAAAGCAATCTCCCATCATTTGTTGTTTTAGAGATACACACAATGAAAGGTGTGAAAACATTGTGTTGTGTAATGTCAGTTACTGTGAAAATGCCGATATATATATTTTTTAATTTGTATTTCTTTGTTTATTTTAACCTTGGTTTTTTTATTGTTATTTTCCGATGAACTTTGTCGGGGACCCTTTTGCGATCATAAATAGCATAAAATTAATCCATTTGAACCAACAAAAGTAAGCTTACAGCAAAAGTAAAAGTAATCATACATTTATGATTTTGGGTTGAAAAACACAAGTTGCATTTACCTTGTACATGGAATCTTGTTTTTGAGCAATTTTGGGTCTGACATGCACGTCCAAAATGTTGCGTAATTTCGAACCCGTGCAACTGGGCATCGCAAATTAGGTCTCAAATGATGCGCAAGACTTGAGAGTAAAAAGTCAGTGAGCGGTGCGGTCAAAAATTAGTTGTGTGACGGCGTAGTGAAAAAATTTGTTGAGGTGGGGGGGGGGGGCTCAAATTGCCCCCTCCCCCAGTTATTGCATTAGGGGCTTACAATAGACATTAAATGCACACTCAGACCTAACTGAGAAACATAACAAGCATGGCTTACAAGACATGTTCAAAAGAGTGTGAAATACTGTATACATTTTTTTCTCATATCCAATGTTTTTCTTCATAATTATGTTTGGGGTCAGTTGGAACATATTCCAAATATCCCCTTCAATTTTGTTCCAACTAACCGCAGAGGCCCATGTGATATTTATAAGCTTACAGCAAAAAAAGGGACTTCACCACAGCATATTAATAACCTTATTTTGTAGCTTGGTACAAGTGTCTATTATACTCCCATACTGGCCAACTTGATCTATAAACTTCTCTGAGATAATAAAACATTTCTGAATGAAAGAAAAAAATTACTCAGAAGGTGAAAAAAAAAAAAAACCTTTCTAACTTTACCAGGCTTGTTGCGTATGTGTTGTCTATAATATGGCGGATTGCTGTTGCTAATGGCAATATATCGAGGGCAGTATTGCATAAATGTATTTATAGGTGTTAAAGAAAATAACAATGTCTCAACTTACCATGCGTTCCAACTACCTTTAACCCCAATCTCCCCTACACAATGTTTATCAGTTTAACAGTAGATGATATTGCAAATGATAGAGCTCTGTATAAATTGCGATTTAAAAATATGGTTATTTGTTATTTTATTTTTAACAACCAGCTGACCTAATTAGCCCATCCCTTTCTAATCTATCAGTACCACTACCACTACCTCTCTACAATTACTGCAAATCTTGAACTTTCCTTGATTTCGATTGGCTGAAAATCTCTGTAGAAACTGTTGGGGGAAAAAAGAAGACAAGTATAAAAGGTCCAACAAGTCCTCATATGCTCCCCTGTTTTCATCAAAGGCGATTGGAGGGGCGGGGGGAATGGATGGAAAGGTGAACCCACGTCTGTTTCTTTACTGAATTTTTCCTTCTTCTTTACCCTCTACATGTATTTTGGGGGATGACTTATAAAAAAATGGAAAGGGATAAGGGGGGTAATCTCCCTTTTGAGGCTGCCCCATGATGCTGCACTTCTATTGGTAGGACCTAGGAAGTACACATTCATGTACATGTACACAGTGTATTTATTCGTCTGAAACTCACCCAACTTTGCGGTTTTCCCCCTTTCCCTGCTCCTCCTACACAAACGATATGCCTCTAGCACACAGTGTAATGGGGATTATGTATTACTACCCCCCCGAAATGGGTGATTAGATTCAAATTTTCGGGGGGAACCACTTCCATTGACGAGTAGATACCAGGCGCGACCATGGGGATTTGAAAAGCACCCTAAACAAGGGAAGCAAGTCTTTTCCAGATTATGAAAATGCATCCCTTAACAAGAATTTGGCTTGTGAAACCCTACAAGACTTGTATTGGAAATGAATCCCCTTTTCAGTATTTTAAACATCGTTTTTGACACCCTAAACGTTACATATAGGCCTATACGTAATGTAGTTGCCCACCCTTTCCCTTTTTACGCGTGCTCGCGCCTGGTATCCACTCGTCAATGGATGTGGGCCCCCCGGGCGGCCTCTCAAGCTCTGGGAGGAACCAAATGTGGCTCTGGAAAGCCGTCCTAAATCGGATATGTCGCTGTTACCATAGTATTTTGCACACGAACCGCAGATTGATGTTTCCGTTGCAGATGCGAAAGCTAAACAAAATCCTCATGTCACATAATTTAAATTGCAGGACAGCCTATTACGACGGGCCCAAAAGTCTCTTTCAAAATCAACTACCGTGGTAAATAAGCGTTCGCGTTCTCTTACGAAAGGTCGGGAACATCATCAAATAAAGCACATCACATACATGTACAAATACATTTATTCACAATTAATAAGCATACAATGTACATTTTATTCAGAACACCTTGAAGTAATACCAGGTATTCTCTGATAGGAATTTTATCCTGATCTACCCGATCAGAAAATACGAGGTGTTTTTGGCAGTTAGAAAGCAAATTACTTGTGATATTCTCAAAAGAAAATACCCGCTATAATGAATATACTTGTCAAAATTTCAAGAACTTTCTCAACCCAGAGAACAGTTGTTCACGGGCGCTGTGGACTGCTAAGCTCACGATTTTTAATCACACGCCTCTCCTGCTAATGAGACTATACTGTGTGTGCAGTGCAGTTTCAGGCTGGTTTTAATTTGAAAAATAATTTATTTGGGTGTTAATTTAACCTGAATAAGTTCTTGTTACAGTGTAACAGGTATTGTGGTGAACGAGTCAGTCTGAATACACCTACACTGTAGTACATGTACATATATACTGTATACAGGATTTAAAGGTTATCTAACTCCTGCCAGGTTTCCTGGTAGGAGATAAATACTTATCACCATTTAAAAAAATCTCTTCACATACAATTAGTGTGTCCACAGAATAAAGTGTAGATATAGAAATAAAATAGATTGTCTGTTTGTAATTTTGATACATGCTGATTTTTGCCTTATCTTATGTTACTTTTGCACAAAGTTCATCAAAAGAAAGTCAAAATGTGATCATTTTGAAAGAGATACCGTAAGCAATCATACTAAAAAAGAATAGATGCACAGCCACTACATATTGTAGCTATAGACAAGGGATTTCCTCGAACTGAGATCTGATCACAAATGCAGTGTATTTCCCTAAACAATTTCAAAATGGGTAGGCCTATAACAATAACGATTACCACAACAACTAGGAAATGAACTAAAGAAATAAAGAAAACACAACAGAAACTACTAACTTTTAAAGTTTATCTTATCACATTGATACATGATGATATGTGTGTAAGATCAGATGTACATTTAATGACTAAAATGTTTGGAAGTATAATCATAAACAACTGAAAAACAAATGGGTCAGTATAGCAGTAACTATTCAGCATTCACTGAACTTCATTTTATACACTTTTATTGAGTGTTTGTTTCTATTTGAAAAATGGAATGAAATATTAAAGAAAATGATGAGTATGAAATTTATTTCCATATAGGTTCATTTACTACATTATATTTGTTTAATGAAAGAGTAAGGCATGAAATATGATTTTGTAGGGGCAAGGCCACTTTGGTGAGCGCTGTTTCAAGTAGGACAAGCACTCTGTCCAAATAAATAGGCTCCTCTACATCATACAATAGTACTGTATATTGTATATGGGCAGTAATTTTCTCTTTTCCATTTGAAAAATGGTCTTTTCTATTTCTGTAAATTTAATGAATTTTCACATGAAAAGTAAAGAATCAAAATGAATATTCCGTTTTGATTTTACCTTGAAACAGAAAATTTCTGTCCATTCATGTACTTCAATCAAAATGAAAAGGGTAATGTATCATCATCATGTTTAGTTATAGGGGTGTCATGGCCTTAGGACAGGTGGCCTCATGTTATTTAGGGTGTGTTTATGCTTCCATTGCGAGGACAGAATCAGCGTTTTCAAACGTCGATTCAAAACGGCGATCGTAAACGTGGTTCTGGGAGTGCTGTTTATGCTTAACTTTTCAGAGACGAAATCACGATCTCCAGCTGGCTTCGCATCGTAATTTCGTTGAGCAGGAAAGCGAGGTCAAATTAGGCGTGCCCTTTTTCGAAAGTTTTTTTTTTCCGAGTGTTGTTATGGGGAAGGTACATCGACTGTTATATAAACATCGAACAATTTCCAATATTTCAGTCATTGCATGGAGCTTCTTGATATAGCCATATGATTTCCACCATGGTGAGGATAATAGTAAGAAAAAATAAAGAATATTAAGTATACAAAATAATAAAATTTGTTTATGCTACTGGGGCATCTTGCGATGTCTACTCATTATAACTCATGTTCCAGGTTTTTTTTTTTTGTGTGTAAATCTCTCAATAATAGCAGGGCCCGCTGGGAGAACAGTTTTCGGAACTGAAGCGGCTTCCCTGGGTAAATATACCTGTATTATTATTATTATTATTATTAATGTTCATCGTGATGACAAACTTGGAAGAGTAATACTAGTAATAGTACTACACATGCAAAACAAGGGAGATAAGAGGTAATTCCATGGAGGTAACATGCGACCATGGAGCAATGCGACTGTATTTGCCTGCGGATTTTCATCTCACCGGAAGCATGTACCAAATGACGTCATTTAAACACGTTTATGATCGTGGTTCTGTTTATACTTCCCCAGAAAGCCTGATTCTGGTCAAATGACATTTACAAACGCACCTTTTTGTGAGTTTACGATCAGCGTTTTGAAACAGCGTTTAAATGTAAGTAAGCATGGACGCAACCGTGTTTTGGACTAATCACGTTTGGAAACGCTGATTCTGGCCTGAAAAGTGGAAGCATAAACACGGCCTATTAAAGAGGCCTGTAATACCCTTTCATACTGCGCTTTTCCCCCTGTGAAGTTCGCCAGCGAAGGGGAAAGTGTCCAGTATGAAAGGTACACAGAACTTCGCCAGCGAACTTCTCCACCTTGAGAGGTGGAGAACTTCCCCGGTAAAACTGCATTCATTCTTAATTTCTATCCTGTCATTCCATAATATCATCATACAATATGTGTTTTTTCTAGATTACAGAGATTTAAAGTGTCATTAATCATAACTTTCTATCATGTGTTAATTGATTATAAAGTAAACATAGACAATGAAAGTGAGAGTCTGCTCAAAGCTGATAGTTAAGTATGAATTAATTGCATCAATCAAAAGGAGAAAGTGTTTCTCTTTATACTTCAGGATTCCCAAGAATACTATGCTCTTTCAGAGATTAGAAATACAATTGACGTGCATGTAGTGGGTCCTACATAGTACATGATATAAAAAGTAAAACACATAATCTTGTTTAATAAACCTATTGGCAAACATAACATTGGACATCATGTACTGACATGTATCTACTCAAGGACATACATGTTGTAAATACCGCCATGCAATTTTGGCAAAAATAGTAAATACTGGGAAATACTTCAAAAAATTATTTCTTGAATGGATTGATTGTTGTGCATTAAGTGTGATTCAATATCAAACACACTTTTTTTATGGTAGTTAATCTTGGGATTGCTGGGACAAATCTTCCCACATATTTATTTTTATTCAGATGTTTACTTTATAAGAAATGGAAAAATCATAGCAGTCAGATATATGATTGCTATTGTTTTTTTGTGTGTCTCACCTGCGAAGCAGAGTGAGACTAATCACTATAGGCACCGCTTTTCCGACGGCGGCGGCGTCAACACAAAATCTTAATCGAATGTTAAGTTTTTTAAATGACTTATAAAGTATATGGACATAGTTCATATAACTTGGCCATAAGGTTAATCAAGTAATATTTATCTCACACGGTAAAAATACTGATTTTGGGGGATAAGAATACTGAAAATGCAAAATACAACTTGGCAGCTCTGAAGTATTACTGAACATCCTGCCTGAGTTTCAGGTCACATGACCGAGGTCAGAGGTCATTTAGGGTCAATGAACTTAGACCATGTTGGGGGAATCAACATCAAATCTTAACCTAAGGTTAAGTTTTTGAAATGTCATCATAACTTAAAAAATATATGGACCTAGTTCATGAAACTTGGACATAAGGTTATTCAAGTATTACTGAACATCCTGCCTGAGTTTCAAGTCACATGACTAAGGTCAAAGGTCATTTAGGGTCAATGAACTTTGGCCAAGTTGGGGGTATCTGTTGAATTACCATCATAACTTTGAAATTTTATTGGTCTAGTTCATAAAACTTAGATATAAGAGTAATCGAGTGTCACTGAACATCCTGTTGCAAATTTCAGGTCACATGAGCAAGATCAAAGGTCAGTGAACTGGCCATGTTGGGGGTATCTGTTGAATTACCATCATAACTTTGAAAGTTTATGGATCTGATTCATGAAACTTGGACATAAGAGTAATCTAGTATCACTTAACATCCTGTGCGAGTATCAGGTCACGTGACCAAGGTCAAAGGTCAATGAACTTTGGCCATGTTGGGGGTATTTGTTGAATTAATTATCATGTTATAACTTTGAAAGTTTATGGATCTGAATCATGAAACTTGAAGATAAGAGTGATCAAGTATCACTAAACATCCTGTGCGAGTTTCATGTCACATGACTAAGGTCAAAGGTCATTTAAGGTCAATAAACTATGGCCATGTTTGGCGTATTTGTTTAATAACCATCATAACTCTGAAAGTGTATGGATCTAGTTCATAAAACTTGGACATTTAAGTATCAATGAACATCGCATGCAAGTTTCAGGTCACATGACCAAAGTCAAAGGTTATTTTATAAGGTCATTGAACTTTGGCCATTTTGGAGTTAATTATTAGATTGCTGTCATAACTTTCAAAGTTTAAAGACATTGTTTATAAAATGTGGATATGGGTAATCAAGTATCACTGACAAGTCTGAGGTCGCATGATCAAGGTCAAATGTCATTTATTGTCAATGAATGTTGTATTGTATAATTATATGTCAGATAATGATTCACAAAAAACAGCATTCATATAATATATGAATGCTGTTTTTTGTGAATAATTATTTTATGGTAGTTTTCAAAGTCAGCACTGCTGAGCACTATATTGAATCGCGCGATGCAGGTGAGACTGCCAGAGGCGCTCCACTTGTTTTATAAAATTTCTCCAGTCATTTCAGTATTGCATTTCAGCTTTTCAGAATTTACACATCTTGTTAAACTTGGGCAGTATTAAAAGAATCACTATTTAGAATCCATTTTAAGTGATTCTTGTGAATCATGTATTTAAGTTTTATTTTGTGAAAAATGAATATCATGTTACCTGTAGAAACTCAGAACACATTTTGATCTAGATATATTCCTTTACATACATGTACTGTAATTGCTTTAAAATATACTATTGGGTGAAGATAAACTGTTTGCAACATACTTAAAGGGAAGTTCACCCTGAAGAAAAGTTTGTTGTAAAAATAGCAGAAAAAATAATAACAAATATTGGTGAAGAATTTAGGAAGTTACATGTATTAGAATTTTAAGTTTTGGATTTGTGACATCATAAACGAGCAGCTGCTCCATATGTTATGTACATGTAATATAAAATGCAAAAATTTCAATTTTTTAATGGTTCGTGATGATTATTTTTGTTTTCTTTTTAGTAGCGGGTGTAAAATGATTTGTATATTGATATACAGAATGTGCAGTAAAAATCATTTTCTATTTTCTGAGAAAATGACATCTCATTGATTTTTTTACCATTCGATATGTGCTGGCATATGATGTCACAAATCAAATAATTAAAATTCTAATACTAATAACTTTTTTATTCTTTGATGGATATTTTTCATACCTTCGGCAATATTTTTTAATTATTTTTTCTGCAATTTTTACTAATTTTTTTGGTGTCAGGGTGAACTTCCCCTTTAATTGTATGTTCATTAATATACGGCCTAGACTGGAGAAGGTTACCCCTTTTGTTGCACAGAATATTCAAATGTAGGTCTACATCTTGGCATTTAACATTTGTTTAGAAATATAGTCAACATCATCATTGTTACACTATCAATAAAAGCTTGCATGGTAAGGCAGAGATGTGAGTAGATCACTTCAGCAAATCTAGTAACCATGGAAACAATTTATTTTAAATCAAATAATATTGATGTGAGAGATGACATCATACATACTGTGTGTTATGGTCCCCTACCGAACAAAAGGATCTCAATCATTTTATTGAAATGCATACATGGCCCAATGCTCTTTATTGATATGCTATCACAATATTGAAACACTGGTTTTTGTTTCATTTTCATCATTATCATCCATCTGGTTCTTTTTTTCTTTTTTAAAAATCAAATCAACTTTATAGCCATGAGAAATTGGAACTAGTACATGTAGAATTTATTTGAATTTTGGTTCTGTTGCATATTTATACATGTAGGCCTGTGTTGCCTCACTAGCCTGAGGTCTAAAGTTTAGAATATCTGGTCCATACACTAGATTATTATATAGATTTTATATAACAATGACTCTGGTGCTAACACATGCATGTTTGCATGCACTGAAATACTAGGCTATGTGATGATGTCATCACATTGGAATTTCATTGAGTTCATAAACTGTACACAGGCAGGGATGTGTAATTGACACTTAAAGGTGGTGATGTCATTCAACCAGTAGGATACTACATGTAGATGTTGGCATGGTTTATCAAACTATCATTGCAAACCATCGGATGGAAATTCCCATTTCATTGAGCAAGAAAGTTTGTCATTACCTCCAAATGGGATCATGTCTGTTACATATGAGATTGTATCTCTCTTGCGAAATAGGTCTAATTGTTAATAATTCATATCTGGTATGCAAATAAATAAATGCTTACTGTTTTCAAGTGATTCCACAGTCCCCAATTTCTTATTGTACATGTACATATAGCTTAAAAATAGAGTGCAAAACCCTTCAAATAAATTTTTAGCCCTGCTACTACTGTGTCTTCTACACTGTAGACTGCCAACAGCTGTCATTGGTCACAGATTATTACAATTTTCTTAAAAACTGAAGAGTTTATCTCATATCATTTTGGCAATAAATTGAGCACATGGGACTTTAATATTGTCTAAACACTGGTGTTCCATTGAATGCTTTCACAATGTGGCAGTCTCATAAAACAACATGTGTCAGTTGAGGCAATCAGAAATGCTTCTCAGCTTTACCACTTAAGTACAAATTGTGAAATACAGTGTTTACTGTACAAATCTACATTTTATTTAAAGATGAAATCACAATGTTCAGAATCTTGTTCATTCTCAATTTATGTATTGATTGAAATTCTCAATATATTCAGATTACCATTTTCGCATATTTTGGTCCTATATATTGTGATGTACAGTTTGTATACATTAATTCCCTGTTTTTAGTACATGAATCAAAATTGGAATAGTTGTTTAACAATTACATGAACCTTGGGCAGAAAAGATATGAAATAAACATTTTATGAAGGATGTTGAATGGAAAGTTTCTGCAAATGTTACATTCATGAACACAGATTGCATAATGAGCAGGGTTTCACAATGCTTTGTTCAACCACTCAGTATATGATAAAAAGAGCGAGCAGGAGTTCACGTTTGACACAATTAAAAAAAAATGATTAAGGAAATACACTGCCAGAGAGAATTGTCCAAAGGTCATATATTGTATTGTATTACTCCCTATGAACAATCTCAAAATAGACTTATGGTATGAATAAGCATATATATCAAGTTCCATTCCTGTAGTACAATATTTGTGACAGCTCAAAACTGTAATAGTACATATGAAATAGTTATCATGCGTGATTTTATGTTGGGATTACATGTATGTGGTGAAATACAGTCCATAGTGTATTAGCCTACTGTAGGGCAACACATCCCTCAAACTGAGTTTATGAATTAAAATTATCAGAGGGGATTTCCAGCTTCCTAGGCATGTTTGCAGGAACTACGGATGTGTAAGTAGGCGGTGCTGCACCAGCCCGAGTTTGCTCAATGTGATGAAATGCAACATTTGAGCCATCTGTTAAAAGAATTCAAAGGTTATCTGTTAATTACTATCTATTAAATTCTTTGAGCATGTGAACTCTTAATTTGTTAACCCCCAATCTTAAAACCTTATATGAACATTGATGTGCAATGGATAGGTCAACATGATAGGAAACATAACATGTATACTGTTCATGAATGTAGGGACAGTGATTTTCCGTTTCAGAAAATCTTAAATTCCGTTTCAGCATGTCAAAAAATAGAAATTCTATTCCCCCCTTGACTTTGTGTACATGAAAAAGTGACAATTCAGTTTACACAGAAAATCAGTACGCATTGATTAGCGATGTCACAACACTCGCGCTGGTCAAAATTTGTATCTGCCACTGTACCAACAACGCAATAGAATCCGTTCTAATCGGATCTACATGGGTGCACAAAATATTGTGACACATTTAACATGAATACATCCTCAACTTCACATTATTAGCATTTTTTTTTCGGTTGAATGAAATTTTATCGATAATTTTGGGGTTTTTTGGACATCGTTTCAAGCAGTCAACGATTTTCGCCTATCCGACATTTTGGATTTCAAGAGTACCGCGATATGCTGTTACATCTTCAAACGTAGAGGGCAGTAACACACGGCCGTGTTGTTAAAATCAAACGATGTGCGCATGTGAATGTTTTTGATATATATGGCCGAGAGGTACGTTCGAGTGTGATGGAGTCGAGTGCAGTCACGATGTGTGGATTGTCTTGATTGTAGCGAAGTGAGATTGTGTTTTGTAGGGTTTTGTGGCCATTTAATATTCATATTTTGTTGAGATTTTGGTGTAATATCTGTTGCTGTTCTGTGTATTTAAGGAAAAATGTTTTCCGTGATTTTCCATTTGAAATGCCACTTTCCCTTTCAAAAGGCCGTTTCCGTGAATTCCGTCCATTTTCCGCAATCGCGAAAATCACTGTCCCTATGAATGTTGTAGAAATATGAATGATTGAATATTATCAGTGAAAAGTCAACAAATATGACAGCCAGAGGACATGGTTAGAACTATGAATCCCAAAGTGGTGAGAAATGTAACAGTTTTCCTCAGGGGTGCTGCCCTGAAAAAAAATAGTCATATTTTGGAACCATACATATATTCATCAAAATTCTGAAGGCCGTATTTGGTTTCATCAGTAATTCAGTCATTAATACAATAGATAGGAAAAGTGATTGAATCATTAGTATAAATTTATAAGGAACCCAAGTCTTTAGGTGAGATGAAAGGGTTAATTGCCAAGTTGTCTACTGCCAGCTCGTCCACTCACCATTTGGTCTACCTTCATTTAGTCTAATGCCATTCCGTCCATCACGACCATTTGGTCCAATCATCACTTTGTCTAATCTCCAGATCGTCTACATACATGTACTGTATAACCATTTCATCTCATAACCAGTTGGTCTAATATCCGATATATTTTCATTCATTTGCCCAATTAACCCTTAGTCTAAGTCTTAGTATATGGACTATTGGACCAACTTTTTGAATATTAGACGAAATGGTGAGTGGACGAAATGGAAATTATACCATGTGGATATTGGACGAACTGATGGTAGACCAAATGATAGTAGACGAGATGGCAATTCGACGAATTGATATAAGACCAAATGAAAATGAACCATGAAAGTATCACAAATTACATGTAGTTATAAAATCTGATAACACTGATTGATCACTGCCTGCAGCACGCACACCGTCATCAAAATCAAATTATCTTTGGTCACATGGAGGGTTTAAGACCAGTCAATCACTGGTTCATATTACTTTTATGAAATATATATGCATGTATGTAGGCCTACTGAAGGGTTCATTGTGAGTAAAACTGTGTTTCAAGACAAGGAAATCCTGTTATTCAATTCTTACTGTCTACTGGTAGCAGTACATACGTATGAGTAATTGTAGTCAGGTGGTTTCCCTTGTTCACAAATCTCATAATTTTGTTATACAGTGATTTTTCCCCTTGTTAACCATGCAAACAGGGGTTAATATCATGTTTTGTTTTTCATAGTTTATTATTTCCCTCTGATTACATAATATCTTTTTACTACTTTATCGTTATAAATTATGTATTCAAATTACAGGAATTGCAAAGGACAGTTATACACATGTAGGTGCCTCTTTAAAAGAATTGAAATTCATCAAGAGCACTTATATATTGGATGGATGTAATAAACTGGATCTGTAACCTATTCAAAGTATAATAAACCCAGTATAATTAATTAGTCATGCTGAAAATGTTTATATATTTTGTTTGTATGAAGCGATGATAAAAGGTAAATGACTAAAGCTTGTGTGGCTTAATGTCACTGATCATTGTACAGTCATTCCTTCCAATTGAGAAAGAAGATGCAAGTTACCGGTAGGCCTACTCTATTCTTGAAAATGCGCATATATTTGTAATGAATGTGTGTTTAGAGAGGTGCCCCATCTTTCATCCACTTTCTTCTCACCTTTTTTTTTCTCCATCTACAGTATGGAAGGAGGAGAGCTCTTCAGCAGAATACAAGAAAGATCATCCTTCACAGAAAGAGGTCAGTAGAGAGAGAAGATGCTTTCAGACATACTTTAAAAAAAAGAGATACCTGGTATTCTTTGATCAGGAAATCTACCCAGATCCGACCAGATCAGAAAATACCAGGTACTTTTGCCAGTGTTAAAGCAAATTATTTGTGATATCCCTGTAAGAAAATATTGAGTAATTACTTTTCAAAATTATTCATAATTACAAGAACTTCCACAGGAATTTTTTCCAAGGCAATGTGAAAGAAAATTACTAAAACTTTCCATTAGTGCCATGGCAAATTGCTTGCTGAGCCAATGATTTTGCATGCATTGTCTGCTTCTCATACTCTGCATGCTCATAACTATGACTGAGAATACCTCAAAATGATTCTGTTATTTTGAGGCTTGAACAAGTAGCTGTGAATTCATGGGTCTGAATGCACTGAAAGAGAGCTCCAGCTATCAAATTTTCTTATAATTTTAAATCCTGCGAACTATCCTGAATAAATAAAAAAAATTTGGAGTGAAGATGCAACTCCCAGGATATTTCATTGGTTTTGTCTCAGATTACAATTGGGATTTCTTTACTTTCTTGATTCAAGAGATTAAACTCAAAGAGTTCTGTCAGACGAGAGTCTTGAGATTGAGCAAACTTAGGACTAGCTGATGGAATAAACAACTCAAGTAGTTGATTTCACACCTACTGGATAAAAAAATACCTGTCACTTGTAAGGCCTAAAAATAAATTCATGCAGTCAAACCCGCCAAACAAGATAAAGTTCCTTTCTAGAGTTAAGAGCCAGCAGTAAGACTCACATTCCTTCTTTAGGGACAGTGATTTTCCGTTTCTAAAAATTGCCTTTTCCGTTTCAGAAAATCTCAAATTCCGTTTCAGCATGTCTGAAAACATAGTTTCCACATAGACTTTGTGTACATGAAAAAGCGACAATTCCGTTTACATAGAAAACCAATACGCAATGAGTAGCGTGATGTCAAAATGCTAGCGCTGGTCTAAATTTGCATCTACCAATGTACTAACATCGTTTTAAAATCCATTTTAATCGAAAAAAATTCGAGCTCAAAAACTATTTAGAGAAACATAATCAACATTAATACATCCTCACCTTTCATAATATTAGCATTATTTTATGGTTACATGGGATTTTATTGCTGATTTGGGGACTTTTCGGACATCGTTTTGAGCAGTTGACGACTTCCGCCTATCCGCCATTTTGGATTTGTTGAATCACCGTGATCATTGTATTATGACCGAACGCAGAGGGCAGCAACACACGGCCGTATTCTGCCTTATATGCGGACGTCAGTGTAAACTAATTTAGATACGATCGAGTGATGGAGGGGCTCAAGTGTAGTTACGATGTGTTGATTGTCATGATTGTTGTTGCAAAGTGAGATCGTGTTTTTTTCAGTTGATATTCGTATTTTGTTGATGATTTGAGATTAATTTCTGTTGATATTTTGTGCATTTTGAGAAAAAACAAGATTTTCCGTTTGAAAAGCCACTTTCCATTTCAAAAGGCCGATTCCGTGAATTCCGTCCGTTTTCCGCAATCGCGGAAAATCACTGTCCCTACTTCTTGCCTTTAATATGTCAATATTTCTGCTATCATGATCTCCTAACTTGCTGGAATTTTCTGGTAGGGATAAAGGATATTACTGCTGATTCTCATATGCCTTTCAGACTACAGTTTCTTAATCCCATGATTTTCTTAACCAGGGACTGTCCTTATTCCCATACTTTTTTTTTTGAGGGGGTTGGACTGTCTTTCTTAACCCCACACTATTTGCTTTGACAGGGTTTGTGCGTTAAACCCAGACTATCACACAGCTTATGAATATTGATAATTTTGCCAAATGGTGCATGATTAATTTCAAATTTTGACTCCTTTGTTTGGCTACTGCTTACCCCTGCTTTTCTTTAGCCCGCTTTGGTTTCAGATCTTAGCACAGCAATTGACTGGCTAGCAATTCAATAAGCCAGCTAATTATGCTTTTAGCAGTACCTGATAGTACCTTTCTATTTACCATGATAGCCCACTTTGGTAAATTGTATAATGCCTACTTTAGCTTGTTGTACGCAAGTAAATGGGAGACTGAATGTCAAACATTCGTACCATTTCACATACGACGTACCATCCACAATGTACCGTTGGGTGGCTTTAGGAGGTGACGTCACAATACGATTCAATTCATTGCGCTCAGTAAAAATGAAGGTGCAATACGCGTACAGCCTGCTGGCTAAATGCGCAATGCTGCCCGAGGTCATGTGTGGTTGTGGGATTTTGCTTTTCGCTTTCAGTATTTTTGCTCCCTTTTCATAGATTACTGCAGGGAAAAACTTTTTTTTCTTCATATTTTCACTAAACTCTGAGGCGTTGTACAACACAAATAGCGAATATTCTTATTCGTGCAATGGTACGACGTTTCGCATTTGGTGAAGGAAAGAGACACTCTTTCTCCTCATGTGAAATCTCGCACCATCGCACTCATGCCTATTTGCTATTTGTATAATGTAGCCCGAAACCAAAGTAGGCTAAGTTTTAATACAATAACATTTTTCATCTCATCATGTGTAGAAGATGTACATGTAGGCCTATATGGGAAGTTTCGACAAAATCGCCTAAAATGATACCATGATGTTTGGGTATAGCTACAAAGTGTGATGAACTACAAAGTGAGTTCATGTTTAGATGGATGCCTGCACTATAGGAGATCTACATGTATATAACCTTTTGATATGATCTAGTATTGAATCATGACATTTCAGTTGGAATGATAATACGAAGGCAAGTTCAAAGCATATCGCACAAAGCAATTTCAAAAGACCTATCCTGCAAAATAGTAGATTTATTTATGGAAGGGAAACTACAAGAGAAAAAGGATAAGATATACAAAATATTATCTTTTATGTATTGAATTTTGCTTTCATGTAGACATTGTAAATGTACATTATGATTTTCAGATAATATAATCTGTCCCTTTTCTCCATTTTCAGTGTTCTTTTCTCTGAGAACCATTCATAGAATTCCTTCTTTAGGATATTCTTCTATTCTGGCTTGTTTGTTCTCTCTTGTTTCTTGTTTAACCATTAGAGGTACACAGCCTTCATAAGTTCAAAATTAATCCTTGTTTTCTCATCAAATCTGCCGGCGGCAAAGCGATCTTCAAAACTACATCGCAAGGTGGTTTTCTGAACAGGTTTGGAAGATCTTTTCCAAGACCGCTTCGACCGTTGTCATTACATGTTAAACTAGTTTCCACTAAACTAGTTTTAGGACGGTAGTGAGAATGGTGTCTTAGAGTAATCAAGTATCACTGAACATCCCATGCGAGTTTTCAAGTCACATGACCAAGACCAAAGGTCATTTAAGGTCAATGAATTTTGGCCATGATGGAGGTAATTGTATCCCCCGAACAGAGTTCGGAGGATACTATGGATTTGGCCTCGTAGCGCCGCCGCCGCAGAGATTTCCTTGTGAGCAGCTGCATTTCTTTTCCGATCATCTGTAAATTTGGCATGAAGGTCAATTTTGGTATAGTGAAGCCGTCTATTGATTTTGGTGTGGGTGGATACATCGTTACCATGGTAACAAGTTTTTGTCTCACCTGCATAGCAGAGTGAGACTATAGGCGCCGCTTTTTCCGACGGCGACGGCGGCGTCAACACCAAATCTTAACCGAAGGTTAAGTTTTTGAAATGACAGCATAACTTAGAAAGTATATGGACCTAGTTCATGAAACTTGGCCATAAGGTTAATCAAGTATTACTGAACATCCTGCCTGAGTTTCATGTCACATGACCAAGGTCAAAGGTCATTTAGGGTCAATGAACTTAGACCATGTTGGGGGAATCAACATCAAAATCTTAACCTAAGGTTAAGTTTTTGAAATGTCATCATAACTTGGAAAATATATGGACCTAGTTCATGAAACTTGGACATAAGGTTAATCAAGTATCACTGAACATCCTGCATGAGTTTCACGTCACATGACCAAGGTCAAAGGTCATTTAGGGTCAATGAACTTTGGCCGAAGTGGGGGTATCTGTTGAATTACCATCATAACTTTGAAAGTTTATGGATCTGATTCATGAAACTTGGACATAATAGTAATCAAGTATTACTGAACATCCTGTGCAATTTTCATGTCACATGATCAAGGTCAAAGGTCATTTAGGGTCAATGAACTTGGCCAAATTGGGGGTATTTGTTGAATTACCATCATAACTTTGAAAGTATATTGGTCTAGTTCATAAAACTTGGACATAAGAGTAATCAACTATCACTGAACATCCTGTGCGCATTTTAGGTCTCATGACCAAGGTCAAAGGTCAATGAACTTTGGCCATAATGGGGGTATATGTTGAATTACCATCATTACTTTTAAAGTTTATGGATCAGACTCGTGAAACTTGGACATAATAGTAATCAAGTATTACTGAACATCCTGTGCGAGTTTCAGGTCACATGATCAAGGTCAAAGGTCATGTAAGGTCAATGAACTTTGGCCACGTTGGGGGTATTTGTTGAATTACCATCATATCTCTGTAAGTGTATTGGTCTAGTTCATAAAACGTGGACATAAGAGTAACCAAGTATCACTGAACATCTTGTGCGAGTTATAGTAGTTTTCAAAGTCAGCACTGCTGCTATATTGAATCGCGTGATGCAGGTGAGACCGCCAGAGGCATTCCACTTGTTGGGGAATAGCAGAGATGTCAAGTGATCGCTCTATACCAGCTACATTTCTTCTACGATTATCTTCAAATGTGGCATGAAGGTCCATTATGGTAAAGCAAAGCCGCCTATTGCTTTTGGGCGGAGACATCATTGCCATGGTAACAAGAGTTTTTGTGGAAATAGCTGAGATGTCCTTGTGAGCACTCTATAGCTGCATTTCTTTACAGATCATCTTCAAATGTGGCATGAAGGTCCATTATGGTAAAGCAAAGCCGCCTATTGATTTTGGTGTGAGTGGAGACATTGTTGCCATGGGAAAAAGAGTTTTGTGGAATAGCAGAGATGTCATTGTGAGCGCTGCTTTTCTTCTCCGATCATCATCGAATGTGGCATGAAGATCCATTATGGTAAAGCAAGGCTGCCTTATTTATTTTGGTGTGGGTGGAGACATCGTTACCATGGTAACGAGTTTTTGGGGAATAGCAGAGATGTCTAGTAAGCGCTCTACCAGCTACATTTCTTCTCCGATTATCTTTAAATGTGGCATGAAGGTCCATTATGGTAAAGCAAAGCCGTCTATTGATTTTGGTGTGGGCGGAGACATTGTTGCCATGGTAACAAGAGTTTGTGTGGAAATAGCCGAGATGTCCTTGTGAGCGCTCTATTAGCTGCATTTCTTCTTCGATCATCTTCAAATGTGGCATGAAGATCCATTATGGTAAAGCAAAGCTGCTTATTCATTTTGGTGTGGGTGGAGACATCATTGCCATGGTAACAAGAGTTTTTGTGGAACTAGCAGAGATGTCCTTGTGAGCGCTCTACAAGCTGCATTTCTTCTCCGATCATCTTCAAATGTGGTATGAAGATCCATTATGGTAAAGCAAAGCTGCTTATTTATTTTGGTAGGGGTGGAGACATCATTGCCATGGTAACAAGAGTTTTTGTGGAACTAGCAGAGATGTCCTTGTGAGCGCTCTACCAGCTGCATTTCTTCTCCTATCATCTTCAAATGTGGCATGAAGGTCCATTAAAAAGCAAAGCCGCCTATTGATTTTGGTGTGGGCGGAGACATCGCCGAGCATCTCTAGTTTTTGAATTGCCATCATAACTTTGAAAGTTAATGGATATGAAATGCAATCATAGGGGTAATCAAGTTTCACTGACAAGTCATCAATATCATAGTAGTAGTATTATTATACGTAATATTATATTTTTAGTATTATATCATTATATGAATGGTGTTTTTTGTGAGTAATTATTCTATACTAGTTTTCAATGTCAGCACTGCTGCTATATTGAATTGCGTAATGCAGGCGAGACTGCCAAAGGCCCTCCACTTGTTTGTGGTAGAGACTAAATGTATGATGCAGAACCTTTCATTCCACAGGTATATCTATCATATCAATTACCATAAAAAGATGCGAATCCATCATAATTTTCATTGAATATGTCCTTCTAGTGCTGCTTAATTACTAGCTTCACAAGCAGTGCAATTAACTCTTGACACACATAAATAGCAGGATTATATGAAAGTGCTGGGGATGCAATGGAACTATTTCGCTTTTGTCACATTAGGTGGAATACCATGTGAACAGTAGTTTCTGTGTAAGAGCTTGGAAATGGCATGGGCTGAGCAAGGATGAAATAAAAGTAGTAAAAAAAAAATCTTACTGTGAGAATTCTATAAAGTTTAGATATCATTTGCATGACAGGAACTGCAAACTGAGATGATCAAAGTTGAGTACATGTAGAACACAGTACTTTTACAAGGTTACTTTCTCCAGATGAGATAAATGTGTAATTGGCAACTTTTATCCATTGGCAATGGCTATAATACAGAACAAAATAAATCCTCATTTTGAAGGGGAAATCCTATGACATTAGTGAAACAGGAATTTATGAAGGGATTGTTTCATTAGCTCATATGTTGGTTGCTTGGCAGTATTTTATTTGGGTGATTGGAGACAAGTTGGTCCAGTTACTGATAGGATCTTTTGTAACAAACTAGGGTGACATGGACAATACATTATGATTTTTTCATAAAATTTTAATGTAGTGGCATGTGACAAAATCCCCCTTTTCCATGAATGAAAGATGTATGAATAAGTTTCTTAGCACTAGATAAGGTGACCCGACAATTGCTCCGCCGACATCTGCTCCGCCGACAATTGCTACGCAAAATAAGACAATTGCTCCGCCGACAATTGCTCCGGACAATTGCTCCGCCGACAGTTACTCCGTCGACACTTGCTCCGCCGATATGTGCTCCGTCGACACTTGCTCCGCCGATATTTGCTCCGCCGACATGTGCTCCGCCGACATCTGCTCCGCCGAAAATTGCTCCGCCGATAATTGCTCCGCCGACATCTGCTCCGATTATACGACAATTGCTCCGCGACAATTGCTCCGCCGATATTTGCTCCGCCGAAAATTGCTCCGATTATACGACAATTGCTCCGCGACAATTGCTCCGCCGATATTTGCTCCGCCGAAAATTGCTCCGATTATACGACAACTGCTCCGCGACAATTGTTCCGTCGATATTTGCTCCGCCGACATCTGCTTCGATTATACGACAATTGCATGAACATCTTATTTCTCCAAGTTGGTCTATGTTAAATGATAAGAAATTAATCCTGATACAAATTGTTTTGTCGTTGTTTTGTTCTTGTTATTCGTTAATGTTTTATTTATTTTATTCTCCCCCTATCACAGCTTTCTGCTTAAAAAAACAAAACAAATTGTTCTCCCTGCCGCTGCCACTTGACAAATTGTAACGGAGAAGGGGAATGACACACTCCCCATTGAAATTGTGAATCTGGATTTTTGTTCATGTATTATTATCATTGGTTTCACTCCGGTCTTGAGCGGGGGAGAGAATTTGGGGGGGGGGGTGCTGGACACAACATCTCTTCTGCTTTCCAGCAACTTATACACCATACATTCGCGCGGGCTCTCTCTCTCTTTCTCGTTTTGTTCTTTCACATTGTTTATTTTTATTGGTGACCGCTTGATTTATTGTATATTTATCAGTATTATAATTAATATTTTTATCAATAATTTTTATTTACGTCTTCGGCCTTATCTACCCTTGCACTTTTTTCCTTGAATTTGTTTCAAACGAAAGTATGATCATCACTGGCGTACAGATGGGGGAGGGGCGTGCTAGGGGTCACGGATCCCCCATTCTCCCTACCAATGAAAAAAAAAGAATAAAGGAAAGGAAAATAAATGTCATCCTTGTCTCGCCCCCTCCATTTTTTGTTGTTGGCTCATTACGCTACTGGTGAGTTACTATAAAACTAGACTTCGGTTGTATTTTTGTTCTATTCTGTGCAATAGCGACAATATAAATATATTATAATAAATGAATATATGTATGTATCTCTCTCATTACGTCTAAACAAATAATGTTATTTTTAAAAGACAATAATATATATACCAGCAATAATATAGTTACAAATTCATGAAACCCAATACGCATCTCACTGAATTTATAATGCGAGCACAAAGCACGAGCTGTTATTGACATGGAAAGGGGACATTTATACGCCTTTTTCAAATTGTAAACATGAAGCATATCTCGGGGGGGGGGGGAGATATCTCGTAAAAGAAATGAGAGCACGATGCGTTAATTGAATATTTTTGATATATTTACCAGAGTTACAATTCTATATATTTCTTTTTCTTTGTGTTATTTCTTTCAACAAACTGTAATTGAAGTATTGAAGAGTATATAGGCTGTTATGCCTGCTGATCATGATAGAATGTGGATTATTTTGCCGATTCATTAGATCTTAACATGTGTTCTTTAAATTTGGTAATTTGGGTACATGTTAGAAACACAGGCATTGTGCATTCAGATGCACATTGTGGAAATGAGATTCAGTATTCCTTGCAGCTAAGAAAGGTTTTGAAAATGACACTACTCTCAATTACATGTATACTGTGTCCATAGTTGCGAGTGTGTGAAAATGAAGGTGTTTGCAGTCATTAAAGTGTAGTTTTGGTTGGAAAATGTTAATAAAACTGTCGAGAACGTACAGTCTTCATGATTTCATTTATCTCATGTTCTGATCAGTAGATCAAATAAAAAAATGATAATGACAAGAACTTTTTAAGTTTATCCTTCTATTTCAATCCCATGAATAAACAGAAATCGCGATATTCAGAAATAATAAGTCATACACCTCCTTTTTTCCTCAAGCTCTCACTCACTCCCCCTCTTTCTCTCTCTCTCTTTCCCTCCATAACCCTTTTCACAATCATTTTTGTTTGATTTCCGCATAAGCAAAACGACGACGACAATGATAATGATGGTGATGATGAAGATGCTGATAATGATGCTGATGATGATAATGGCGGTACAATGATAATGATAATAAGTACATGAACACACGTTTTCTTCTCATATATAGTTCATTCTTGGAAAATACATAGGCGGCCATATACACATGGAGGTATATTATTTATAGAAGAAAATCTTGTTTGATTGATTATTTTTATTTTTTGAAACTACGTGTAAAATTATATCCCCCATCAACAACAAAATGTTACTTACATTATAACATCATAATGAATATAATTCGACTATTGGCGGACCATATTTAGATTTAGTTTAAGATTTATTTATTTTCCGTTCACATGACATGATGTGGATGTGGAGACCAGACTGAGA
Organism: Lytechinus pictus; assembly: GCF_037042905.1. Lineage (NCBI taxonomy): Eukaryota > Metazoa > Echinodermata > Echinoidea > Temnopleuroida > Toxopneustidae > Lytechinus > Lytechinus pictus. The sequence goes on from NC_087247.1 coordinate 73,295,801, forward strand.
GCACTGTGTGTACGAGAGGATATGGAAACCAGAGTGGAGGGGTGTGCCAAGAAGGTGACACGACATGTAGCCTTTCACAAGTTGGTATTTTCTTGAATATTAATTTTTACTTACTGAATGTCTTGGTCACGTTTGTGTGGCACAAAATTTGCCGACAGTAAACATTTTGCGTGACTACAGTACAGGTTTTCGACAAAATAAGGTGGGGTATACCGTTGAATTTCACCTGGAGCAAATGTCTCCACTTCGGAGCATATTTCGCCAGTCTGAGCGATTTTGACGCTAAGAATGGGGTATGTCTAATTTGTTTCTACTGTTATAACATGGAGCTATATGGTTATAATAATTACATGAAAACGCGTTTTTATTTTCATTTTAATCTCCAGGCAGGTAATAAAACTTACACAAATGCTCCCCCCCACCATGAATAAGCATTAAGAATATCTATCCCTCCTTTGTGCTTACCCCTTTTTTTCTATTTCTTTCTATATGCATGTATCAGGGGCCGCGGAGCCGGGGGGGCTTTAGCCCCCCAATTTTCCAAAGCCGTGTACAAAAAACATAAGAATTACCATATGATTGTGATTTTTAGCATGGACAGCCCCCCACTTTTGACTCAGCCCTCACTTTGAAAACCGTTCCGCGGCCCCTGTGTATGACATGTAATATATCATGCAAGCATAGTTTAAGTTTACTTTGTAAATTCATGGAGCTATGCTCCATGGTAAATTGACGCCTTCAGCCTGTGCTACAATTGTTATGCGTATGAAAGTACGAATAAAAAAAATAAATAATTGTCGCATTATCGGAGCAATTTACGGCGGAGCAGATGTCAGCGGAGCAATTATCGGCGGAGAAATTGTCGTATAATCGGAGCAATTTTCGGCGGAGCAATTGTCGTATAATCGGAGCAGATGTCGGCGGAGCAATTATCGGCGGAGCAATTGTCGGCGGAGCAATTTTCGGCGGAGCAGATGTCGACGGAGCACATATCGGCGGAGCAAGTGTCGACGGAGCAACTGTCGGCGGAGCAACTGTCCGGAGCAATTGTCGGCGGAGCAGTTGTCGTATTTTGCGTAGCAATTGTCGGCGGAGCAAATGTCGGCGGAGCAATTGTCATGGAACCCTAGATAAAGGAGAGGGAAATTAGCTCTCATGTTCATATTAAGTTCAGATGTGGTATTGAAGCACTGAGCTAGGAGAAAGGTCTGTTTTAACAGAAAATCATTCTTCTGAAAGGGAAAATGCCAGCCATACCCTATCAAGTATGTACATGTAGAAATATGTACTATTCATGGTAACACTTATTCATATTACACAGGAAACAGGACATGTCAGTTCTTAGAGGTCATCTTCTTTCATGAGCAATGCCTCCATATTGCATAAAATACCAGCAACTTGACACTAACATTTCATATTTGTGAAGTATTAATGATTGGTAAATGGAGTGGATTATTAAGTTTACACTAAGTGGAAAATAATTAAAGATGGAGAAATAACACTTTCTGAATATATTCTATTGTTAATATTCAATATTATTAATGTGGTGAAGATATATCTTATTTGAGCTTTTATCAATAATGATATTTATTTGGAAGATGAGTGCATAGTATTTTTTTTTCATTTTATGTACTGAAAACAACTGGCTTACATGAAGTGAAAAAATAATGTTGATAATGATAAACAGTATTGCATTTACAAAATGACATACAGTACAAAAAGAAAGAAACAAGACAAGATAAAGAATTTAGTTTGAAAATTCGAATAATACACTTCTTGAGTAGAAGGAACAATCAGTTGTCCATCGTGAGACAACTGATGATTTCTTCTACTCAATCTATCACCACAATGAACCTCTTCCACATCAATACACTTCTTCTTCCAAGACAAATATTTTACAATTTGTAAAATACTATTATAAGCATTATAATGCTTTTGACAAATCTTTTCATATAATTCTGTGGATGCCTAGTTCTTTTATGAAGGGCAATTTACATCACATTTAAATTCGTATTAGTATGAGATGATGTATATGGCACGCCCATAGGGAAACAATTAAATATATATTTCACGTGAAAAAATATGTTTCTCTTCCACTAAACCATTGCACTCAAAGAAATTTATATTTCACTTTTGAAAATGTATTCCACTTTATGAAAAAAATATATTTCACTTTTCAAAAAAAAATGTATTTCACTTTTCAAAAAAACTTTCACTTTTCAAAAAATATATATTTCACTTTTCAAAAAAATATATTTCACTTTACAAAAAAATATATTTCACTTTTCAAAAAAATATATTTCACTTTTCAAAAAAATATATTTCACTTTTCAAAAAAATATATTTCAGTTTTCCAAAAAATATATTTCACCTTTCCAAAAAAATATGTTTCACTTTTGAAAAAAATATATTTCACTTTTCACTGTCTATCTATCTAATACCTACTATAGTATTTATCTGTTTATTATATCTATCTATCTTTTAATATATATCTTCTATTAATCTATCCACCTATCATTTATCTCTCCATCCATCTATCAATCTATTTATCTATCTTTCTTATATGTATCTGTTTAAATATGTATGTCTATCTGTCTGTCTATTTATCTTTCATACTTATATCCACTCATTTGTTTAAATAATTATGTCTGTTTATCTACGACAGACCACCTAATTCGTCCACACGACGAATTAAAATCTAGTTTCACTTGTTACATTTTAAATCTGAGAGAAAACAAATCCTTTCACTTTTGTTGGAAAACACATACGGCTGCCGTATTAGACCGTACGTAAATTTCATTCCTCACGTAAAAATCCATTCCTCTCGCTACGAAAAACATTTCACTCTTGTTGCAAATTTCATTTCACTCAATTACAAAAAAATACGTTCCTCTTTTTTCTCGGCCTGTAGGCGGCGCGCACCATTGTTGGCGGGACGAGGTAACAGAGACGGTTGCAAAATTTTCGCTGTGTTGAGGGGAGAAATCATGAATGCGGTTGCAACACACAAAATGACAAGGATATGGGGATACCAGCGAGCCCAATTACGTCACTTTCCCACGTGCACGGGAATGCACCACGAGGTGGGCCCATAAACACAAAACGTAAAGTTTGATTTTATCGCTGATTATGCACAATAGCCAGTACAATCAGCTGTTGCATTCGGCCCTACGATCAATCACTAACCTTAGCACGGTCTGGCTATACGTTTTGTAGGCATGAGGCATGAATACTTTATACATACACTATCTACGACATTGACATACGATGATCGTAATGATTGATGAAATGAAGCTTACAAAAAGCTACATTTCACTGGTCAACTCGCTTGTACCTGCACTGCAAAACCAAATTCTCTCCATTTTGTCCGAGACATGAATGGGGGGTTTTCCAATGCTACTCTCAGCACGGGAAGTGCTTCACCAACTTTAGAACAGACATGAAAAGTGAGTATACGGGACTGAAGTTGGGTGATGACGTCATCGCTCAACCCTAAAAATTTGGTGTTAGCCGAGAATGTCTACCGAAAGCGATGACGTCTACACCCATTCAGTCCTGTATGCTTTACCGCTTATGTCTGTTTTGAAAATGGTGAAGCACTGCCCTTGACAAAATGGTGAGAATTTGGTTTTACAAGCGAGTTGACCAGTGAAATGTAGCCTTTTGTAAGCTTCATTTCATCAATCATCACGATTATCGTATGTCAATGAAGTAAAAGACAGACGGACTGGAGAAAAGGGAAATATCAACACCTTCTCCATTCAGCTCCGTAGATAGTGTAGTGCCATGCGGGCTCCATGCGTGGAGCCATTCGTGCTTCATAATGCCTACAAAACGTTAGTGATTGATCGTAGGGCCGAATGCAACAGCTGATTGCACTGGCTATTGTGCACAATCAGCGATAAAATCAAACTTTACGTTTTGTGTTCATGGGCCCACCTCGTGGTGCATTCCTGTGCACGTGGGAAAGTGACGTAATTGGGTTCGCTGGTATCCCCATATCCTTGTTATTTTGTGAGTTGCAACCGCATTCATGATTTCTCCCCCCAGCACAGCAAAAATTTTGCAACCGTCTCTGTTACCTCGTCCCGCCAACAATGGTGCCCGCCGCCTACAGGCCGAGAAAAAAGAGGAACATATTTTTTGTAATTTGAGTGAAATGAATTTTGCAACTAGAGTGAAATGTTTTTCGTAGCGAGAGGAATGGATTTTTACGTGAGGAATGAATTTTATGTACGGTCTAATACGGCAGCCGTCGTATGTGTTATCCAACAAAAGTGAAAGGATTTGTTTTCTCTCAGATTTAAAATGTAACAAGTGAAACTAGATTTTAATTCGTCGTGCGGACAAATTAGGTGGTCTGTCATAGATAAATAGATAAACAGACATAATTATTCAAACAAATGAGTGGATATAAGTATGAAAGAGAAATAGACAGACAGATAGGCATACATATACAGATACATATAAGAAAAATAGATAGATAGATGGAGAGATAAATGATAGGTGGATAGATTAATAGAAGATAGATATATATTAAAAGATAGATATAAACAGATGAATATATAGGTATTAGATAGATAGACAGATAGACATTAGATAGATATTGATTGACGATAAAAAATACGATGAGGAGGATGATGCTGATAATGATTGATGGCAAATATGATGATGATGATAACGGTGATTATGATATTATATTTGATATACACATAGATTCAGAGACAGATAGATAGATAGGTACATATGCAGATAGATAAATAGATGGATAGATATATATAGATAGAGAGAACATAGATCGATATATTTATTGATAGATAGACAGATAGAATAACATATTAAACAGATTTAATAGATAGATATTAAATAGATAAACAGACAAATAAACAGACGTGATTATTTAAACAGATCAATAGATATTAGATTGAAAGATAAAAGGACATACAGATAGACATACATATTTTGAACAGATAGACATAAGATAGATAGATAGATAAAGATAAATAGGCAGATAGAAACAGATATACAGACATTTAAACAGCCGGATAAATCATTAGATAGATAGATAGATTGAATGATAAATAAACAGATATACAGACATATTAAAAGAAATAAATAGATATTAGATAGATAGATATATCATGTATAGGTAGATAAATAGAATACGGTCTAATACGCCAGCTGCATGTGTTATCCAACAAAAGTGAAAGGATTTGTTTTCTCTCAAAATTAAAATGTAACAAGTGAAATGATTCTTCGTCGAAAAAAAAAATTTTTTTTGAAAAGTGAAATATATTTTTTTCAAAAGTGAAACATATTTTTTTGGAAAAGTGAAATATATTTTTTTGAAAAGTGAAATATATTTTTTTTGAAAAGTGAAATATATTTTTTTGAAAAGTGAAATATTTTTTTTTGAAAAGTGAAATATTTTTTTGAAAAGTGAAATATATTTTTTTGAAAAGTGAAATATATTTTTTTGCAAAGTGAAATATACTTTTTTTGAAAAGTGAAATATATTTTTTTGAAAAGTGAAATATATATTTTTTGAAAAGTTCAACATATTTTTTTGAAAAGTGAAATATGGGCGTGCCATAGATGTATGTGCACTTCAGTACTGTATACAAAAAAATCTATTGAGTCTGCAAGACTCGGACAAAAAAGTGCAAGGTCTGTGTAGTGCAAGGCAGGTTCAACAAGCTAATACCCGATGCCATTCATCATAGAAACTTATCTATAGAAGCTTGCTATCCAATTTTCAAAGCAATTGTTCCAATTACCTTGGTATGATGTTATTGATTAATACTATATTGCCAAGATTAAAATTGATAATATTAATCTTTTTATCAGTAGGGGAAGGCGGGGTAAGTTGAGATAGGGGCAAGTTGAGCCACCACCCCTAGGCCAAAAATGAATGAGTCAGACATTGTGGTGGTGTCATGTATTGATGACCCATTATATAACCCTTAACCCCACCACATTGTTTTCAACTTTGAATCAAAAAGTACTTTTTTAGAGGGAAAAAATACAAATTTCAGCCAAAAAAGTAATAAAAGGTGTGAAATAGATAAGTGCTTTTTACCCACACACGTCTTTAGATATAATAAAGACATATGAACAACATTGTTAGTCCAAGTATGGATCTTCATTCTTGTCATAGTCTTTTACATGATGGATCCATAAGAAATGTGTGGATGCGAAATTATCGCATTAAGTTCGGACTGGGGTAAGTTGAGCCAGCCAGCATGGGGCAAGTTGAGCCATGGTAATTCTTATGATAATGTATATAAAAAACAAAAACAAAAAAACCTTAAAAAGCCATCGATATGCAAGCAGAAATGAGCAAATTTATATGACTGTTCTTTTCCTTTTAAAGGATGTTAGTATTATTTTGTAGAGAATTAGCAAGTGAAAAGACTTTAAATAAAGAAATGACATGCTGGTTCTTCCCCCATACATTTTGTACATAGGTTTTTATGGCTCAACTCACCCAAGAAGGTGGCTCAACTTACCCCACAGATGGGGCAAGTTGAGCCATTTGACATCTCTTTTTTCAAAGGTGACAATGACTTTCAGTGTGGGGGTAGGAAGTTTTACATAGGTGAAAAATATTTCAGAAGAATCAAATTTTAAGGCAAGGTACTTATTTCTACAAGATTATTAATCATATCAATTCTAACATGCAAAAAGCAAAAAGTGTCACAACTTACCCCGCCTTCCCCTACTCTATTCTTGAAAATGCGCATATATTTTGTATGGATAAAGCAGGTTGACTGTTTGGATAGATTCCAGTCAATGTTATACATTTCAAAGAGAGCGTAATCCATTGTTTTAGTATCTCAGTTTGTTTGTCCAAAGATTATTAAAGTATTCATTACGAACACTGGAACTACATCTTAAACCATCTTTTACACAGTATTAACACTAAAATGTACATTAAAATACTTTCTTCTTCTCAGTCTATAACACACATTTTATTGTGCATGTATAGCATTTGTACTGCTTGTACAGTACACTTGGACAGTTTCCAAAACTTGTTAGGAGAAATTGGCAGTCACTCATGAACTAATAGATAAGGATTGAATCTGTACATTAAGTGCAAAGCGTTCTAGTTTCAGTTATCACTTTCTTCTTGCATTATTTTGCCTCCATCTTAGATATTGATGAAGTTTTGTGCACTTTAAATATTACCTATTAATATATATATATATATATAAAACGATATTACATTCCGCGTGTTGGACATAGAAGATATTAATGAGGCAAAGTGGTAATGCATTGTACTTAGTTCCAACAGTTTATTTTGAATTCCAAATTTTCGACGTTAAACATATGTCTTCTTCAGGGATACAATAAAGCTCACAGAGACAAAAATGTAATTCTAATTTTAAGAAACTACAGGGGGACAATAGGAAGTTAATCATTTTACACAAGCAAATGTAAAGGGGATCACAAAACAGAGTTTGAAGATTGTATGGTCTGTCCGTATGTTGTGAGTCATTTAGATTTGGCATACATATTGGTCTTGGAGTGAAGATGCACAAAACATTTGGTCACACATGTTGTAAATACTAGTACTGCACCGATATGGTAACATAACTATAATTACCCTCAGTGATATGTCAAAAACCATCAGAGAAAGTAGAAAAATAATATTGAATACTCTAACGCACACCAGAATATATATTGTTTACAATAATAGTTCAATTCAATTCAATTCAATTTGCATTTATTTCATCCTTGATTAAAAAACAAATATAAAGCAAGATATGAGGAACTATTTACAAGAAAGAGTAAAAATAAAAATGAAATTGGGAACTGCTTAAAATAAAGCCAAGAGGCATTGTATAAGCGCAGTTCCTAGAACATTTATAACATGGCATGGTAAAGAAACAATATGATAAACAATTAAATGTAATATATAAAAAAAAACACAAACAGAAGAAAACATAAAAAGGTGTAAATTTACATGAGAAAAATATCTTAACATATTTGAGATATAGAATCTGCTTCAATTTTATTTTGAATGACCTAAACAGACTTGCTCTCAGACATCTCTAGGGATGGAATTCCAAATCACAGGGAAATTATGTCATGTACATTTCACACATTATCAGTTTAAATCGGCCATAAAGTGAAACGAATCTTTAAAATGGGTATTGTGATTATGTATTTTGTGATTGAGGGTTAACATTTTATGGACATTAAGAGGTAGTTTATTCTGAAAAATAAATAAACCAATTAGTGCAATACAAAAATAATACAAATCATATCTATTTAGAGACTTTTTTTCCCCTAAACAATGGGGCAGAATGGGCTTGATAGTGACATCTCATACATATGCGAAGGGCTTTTTTCTACAATTTAAATAATTTGTCTAATTTCGTTCGAATACAATTGCCCCAAACAGCAAACAATATTTAAGATATGACAGTATGAAAGAATTGTATAATAGTACATGTATTAATACAGAAATTGAAAGGGAGTCTTGATAATGACATCCCATACATATGCAAAGGATGCCAATACATTTAGATACTTATGGGTGACTTTTTTAACATGAGTGTCCCATTGCATATTATAGTCTATATAAACACCAAGAAAATTAATACTATTTACCTTATTAATTGGAACTTTGTCTATTTCAAGCAATAAATCATTGTTTAAATATCAATTGCATTTCTTTCTTTGCTTTACAGAAGCAGCAGAGATAGTGCGTAGCATAGGTCAAGCCGTCCTTCATCTTCACTTAATGAATATCGCTCATCGTGATCTTAAGCCTGAAAACTTGTTGTATCGTGACAAGACACCACACTCACTTCTCAAGCTCACAGATTTTGGTTTTGCCAAAGAAACAACAACAACAAATCTTCAGACACCCTGCTATACACCTTACTATGTTGGTAAGTTTATCTACCAGTGGATTCATTTAAATCTCTCTGTACCGTAATAGGCCATAGTATCAATTTTCTCTAGAAATTTATATTTACTACACTGCGCTATTCTTACCTATACCATCTCATCAAATTGCTATTCGTTACCCTGACTCGAATAGCCACCGGTAAAAAACTCTTCGAAAGAGGCTAAGTGCAATCAGGTAGCCCGGGAAACCCGTCACGGAACGAGACCCATAAAACCCGCTCGCCGCATATAAGCCTCCTCTTTCGTTACCGCGACGTCGCTGAGTACACTCGAAACGTTTAGCCACCGCGCTTCAGTGCCTTTCTTTATGAATCACGATGTCTGTAGAAATAACTGACATAAACATTGATAATTCCCAAGCCTCCCCCAACCCAAGAGATCTCAATAAAGGGGAGAAAAACTCGGTCAAGACAAAGCCGAGGGCCAATACCTCGGCCAAGACAAAGCCGAGAAATAATAACAAAGATGATAAGGCGGCCAAGACAAAGCCGAAGAACAAGAACCCTAACAGTAATAACCCGGCCAAGACAACGCCAGCTGATGACTCTACACAATCAGACACCCAGTCCCATAGGCGGGAGGTAGACAAGGGTACGGATATATCGGAAGAGACTGTTTACACTCCTTCCGATCGGGTTAGCTCCTCATAAAAAAATAATTAAATTTAAAAAAAAAAAAAAAATCAAAGAGTAGGGCAGGCAAGAAGAGGCCTTGTGATGACCACTCGTGTTCTAATGTCAATCAGGCTCGAATTAACGACCCACTACAACCCCCTGTAATTCAAAAGAAGAGCCTACTGGCCCGGGATTGTGACCGGTCAGTCCATTCATTGCCAGACCCCGCCGAGGCGGGTAGTTGGATCTTGGAAGCCTTGCAGGCGATCCTCCCCCAGCGGGCGCTGCCATCGACCTATCCCGACCCACTGGACTTGCTTACCACCAGCCCGGCAAGTAGTAGACAAAGCCGCCCAAGACAACGGGCTAATGAAAACTCGACTCATTCTAGACGTAGAGAGAGGTCTAGATCACCTTGTACCGGTCGCGGAGTGGGGGCTAATGATAACTCGCCTCGTACTAGCCGTTGAGAAAAAGCTAGCGAATACTTGCCTCGCAGAGAAAGGAAGGGACGGAAAGAAACGAGGAGTTTTCCATTGTGGGAGAATCTGATTCGGAATTTGATTACCACCAACCCGTTACATCTCGCAGAAGAGAGTGGGGCGATATCTCCCCTTCAAATTCTAATAGCAGCCCCGTGCATTCCCTGCAAGCTGCCCAGCAAGTGGGATTCGAACGAGGAGAATCACCATTAGGGGTACGAGAGAGTTCTGGCATACAGGAACGCGATACTCCGGCTAGTGGGAACAGGCATCAGTCAGCCCTGATCTGACTAAATACTGCCCTCAACTTCGGGCCGAAGACAGTACCAGTAGCTAAACTGAGTCTGAGCGAGAGAAGTCAATCTTCCGCCTGAACTCGTCCCTTAGTTGTTCGGACGAAGTCAGTCCTGCGATCAAGATGGACGCTCCGTATAAATCCCATTTTCGGGGCCTAGATAAGCAACACTCTCGGCTTAAACCGATCAGTAAAGAAGTCTCGAAGGATTATTGGTTTGCCGCTCAAGACTTTGAGAATTTTTTTGTGCACACCTTCGGTCCCGGACGTTGCTTTCCGTGTCGGGGATGCGGGAGCGAGGAAGTCTAGATCGGGCCGTAACCCTCTCCGCGGCACTGGTTACCGCTCAGCCAACTATCAGCTAGCAGCGCTGGACGCGGCCGCCCGGAGCGGTATGAGACTCGCGATGTACCAGGGGTGCCTGTTAACCGCTCTTAGTGAGGCTCAGCAGCTTGGAGTCTCTACCATGACAAGAACTTATTGTTAGAGCCACTCACAAAAATCGCTGATCTCCAGTATGAGCAAGCAGCAAGACCAACACTGCTATGCACGAGGGCTAAAGTTCTAGATGCTCTCAAGATCGAGAAAGGGGCAGCCAGACTTCTCAATAAGCTTCCTTTCGAAGGTAAGGACTTGTTTCATGGACACTTTCAAGAAGAATTGGACGAGTCTATTTCAGCCAGCACCACAACTGACAAGACATTTTATAAGCTCTCCTCGAGTAGACCTAGTCCGCCGGGCCCTAGACCGGCCCAGGGCCAGGCCCGAGACTCCCTTATGCTAGCTCTAGCTCCAGACCCCAGCCCAGACCTACAATGAACATAAGGGGTCATCCCTCTCCTTCCCTCGCTCTGGTGGCGACGCCAGGAATGAAAGGGGCCGCGGGAAAAGTCATACGAAACCTCGGGGTGGGGGACGGGGCCGCCAGGCCCACTGTCAGCGCACCGAATTCAGGGCCCCCTCTCATAACCGGGACAATCAAACACTAGTCCTTCCCAACCTTCAGCAAGTCCCAGTAGGGGGAAGACTATTTCTTTTATTTTTTGAAATCTGTTCCAAGTCCACAGCAATATGTGATATTGTTGTTTTTGTGTGTGTGGTGTTCCTGAAAGTCTGTCATAATAAGAGGTGTTCAAGTTGATTTGCAGTAAAAATCTTTTTCATATCAGAAGAACATGAAAAGGAGGGAATAGTGGTGATGGATGAGGTTGTCAAAATCATACCAGGCAAATTCTACAGGCTTAATGGTAAAACTTGCCAAACATGGGTTACATACAAAGTTGAGGTCACTCGTGTTGAATGTAGACCTAGTAGTTCTATTCATGATGTTTATGTGGCATCTGAGGTATATTTCTATTCTGACTAATATTGGCTTATAAAGGAATGACAGAAGGAACAATTAGGTGTGGTTTATGGAGTGGTCTGTGGATGCCCAGACAGTCTTGAGATCTCAAACCAAAGCCTGAGACCTGAGGGTGGTGAACCCTGCAGTACGAATTGCTGATATTGTCCATCAGATTCTACCACACTTGCCACAATGAAATTCAGATTCATTTATTGTTGATCCATGATAAAATACATAGAAATTCGGCCTCCACTGGCTGTACATGTACATACAAATGATATAAAGTATACAAACACAAAGGACATATTCATTGGGCGAATATATTGAAAGAAAATATACATAAACAATAATTTCCTTGGAAATAATTATGACAGTTAACAATCTACTGTGTGTTCCAATGATAAAGTTTCCCATACAATCCCAGAGTTCTCAATCAGGGATTGTGATTAAGAAAATATTTTATTGTTCGTAATAGAAATCTGAGAATAGAAATATTCAGAAAATTTATTTTACCCAATTGATGTGAGCCCGGCAGCCACTGTGCAGCTCCAGATCGATGAGGCTCTATCCTCTAAATGTTGAACGCCAAACAGGGTAGCAGCAAATCCCCCCACCTCCCGGTTGTGAGACGTACATTCTACCAACTGATCCAACACACTGGTTCTGAAAGTGTACAAGGGGTGGTCAATTCTTTCCTGCATCAAAATTGACCTGAGATTTTTTTTCGAAAGAATCAAATATTGATAGGCCAATATGGTATCTCGTAAATCTTGGCTGCAACTTTCATTATGAATTGGTTAATAATAATAATGCAGTTCTTGTATAGCACATATCACATTATGTCCAAAGTCTTGGATATTATTACCCTGGCTTTTCGAGGAATGAAGTCATGCCAGGTACCCATTCATCTCACTTGGGTTGAGTGCTGCGCAATGTGGATGAATTTTTTTTGCTGAAGGAAATTAAGCCATGGCTGGGATTCGAACCCACAACCCTCTGTTTCAAAGTTGGAAGACTAGTTCACTGGGCCACAACGCTCCACAACATCAACATCTGTATGATATTCATTACTCTGCAAATGTCATTGGTTTAATCATGGAGTCCTCAATGTTTGGATCTAAGAAGTCCTTTGTATGATGTTATCAATTAAGTCACTATGGACCTTGCAGCAATCCAACAACTATCAAAAGGGTTGAGCAAATGCTGTGTAAAGAGGTTTCCATCCATAATTACTATTTGAAAAGGATAGAAAAGACAATTCTAGATTTGTTGGGGATTCCTCCAGAAAGGTTACATCCTGTGATGCTATGACAGGTCTGTTCACAAACCAGGGCCCCGTCTTACAAAGAGTTACAATTGATCCAATCAATCGTAACTATATGGAAATCCATCAGATTGATCCAACCTCTGCCTCTTTAGGTAAGATAGCAGATTTCTTACTTCTATTATTTGATGAAGGTTTATCAGTCTCCTCCATATGGGGTTACAGATCAGCCATAGCAGCCATTCATTCAGACTTCTCTAATGGGGAGACTATCTCATTTTCAGTTGTCCTTGCCAGACTAACAAGATCCTTTTTCTTACAAAATCCTCCTAGCCGAAGACTCTTCCCCAAATGGGACCTTCCACGGGTCCTTCGGGCCCTAGCCAAATCCCCCTTTGAACCCATGCATAAATGCTCCCTCTTTGATCTGTCCATTAAGAAAGCCTTCTCGTTGGCTATAGCTTCAGGTCAAAGACGTAGTTTGCTTCATGCACTCACAGTAAGGCCGGGTCATATCCGTTGGGAGAAGGACAGAGTCCGCTTGATCCCTAGACCAGGTTTCCTAACTAAGAATAAAAAAGAAACCTCTAAACCCTGTGAAATTTGTTCTTCCAGCCATTAGCAATCTCTCGTCAGTTTCCGAAGATAGGTTATGGTGTCCCGTACGTGCCTTTAAGTGGTACATTGATAGGACTAAGTGTATTCGCACTTCCCACCAACTGTTCATTAGTTCAATAGAACCTCACGGCCCTGTTAGTCCAATTACAATTTCTCGATGGTTAGTTCAGGGGATCAGGTCGGGTGGAGAGGACGCCATATTATCAGGGTCCATTAGAGCCCACGTTACACGGGCATAGCAGCATCTTGGACGCTCTTTCAGGGTACTTCTATGGAGGATATCCTCCAGGCAGCCTATTGGACCAATTCCAATACATTTGTATCTTATTACTTATCCGATGTAATTAGCCGAGACACAGGTTTTGCCTCGGCGGTTCTGTCTTGTCCTAATTGTTCCTAGACTATTTCCAGTTGATATATTTCATTAACGAGGTTGATGATATTAATATCCCTTTATTCCTAGAGTAGCTTCTCCAGTTGGGAGACTACTCCATTTTATAGTCAATCGGTTTCTTTATCGTTGTTATGCTAACATGTCTGGTAAGGGTCTCATTTCTGCTCCTCCTCCAGTTTTTCTGTGCTATTCTAGCAATTTGATGAGATGGTATAGGTAAGTATAGCGCAGTGTAGTAAATCAGAATGCTCAGTAGTGAGCATATTATTTACTAACAAGCTATACTCAGGGGCCGCGGAACGGTTTTCAAAGTGGGGGGGCTGAGCCAAAAGTGGGGGGGCTGACCATGCTAAAAATCACAATCATATGGTCATTTTTTACATTTTTGTACACGGTTTTGGAAAAAAGTGGGGGGGGGCTGAAGCCCCCCCAGCCCCCCTGGTTCCGCGGCCCCTGATACTTACCTATAACTCCCCACCCGTCCTCCCCAGCAGACTTCGCCCCTCCTTGGCAACGAAAGAGGAGGCTTATATGCGGCGAGCGGGTTTTATGGGTCTCGTTCCGTGACGGGTTTCCCGGGCTACCTGATTGCAGTTAGCCTCTTTCGGGGAGTTTTTTACCGGTGGCTATTCGAGTCAGGGTAACTAATAGCAATTTGATGAGATGGTATAGGTAAGTATAGCTTGTTAGTAAATAATATGCTCACTACTGAGCATTCTGTTCTCTTTGATGTAGTGCTTTTGATTCAAGTACCAAATCTGAAAGTTGAGAATTATACATGTTATCTCCATGAAGAGAAGGTAGTTTATTAATGTTAATTATAAAACCTTGGGAACTTTTAGACTTCAGAGGTTATAGCCATCTGTGATGGATGGTGCTGTCAGTAACCTGTGATGATCAGTATTAACATTGATCCACATTCTGATACACTGGAGAAGGTCATTGGTTACTTACATTTCATTCTGATTTTACCTACCAATACTTGTGATATATAGCATGTTTTACACTCTATTGTGACATACATCTAACACTGCAAATCTAAGCTTCACCCTGTTATAACAGGTGATTGATTGCATGTCCATCCAGTCAGGCGCGTAGCCAGGGGGGCGGTGGGGGCAGTCGCCCCCCAAAAAAACGTCCCCAAAAAGAAAAAAAAGAAGGGAAAAAAGAAAGGAGAAAAGGAAAAGGGGAGGGAAGAAAGGTAGCTTTGTGGGGTTTTTTTTCTTTTGATTCTTTTTTTTTTTTTCTCAAAAGAGAAACACCTTCACTCTTGCTCTAAATTTATATATGAATTTTGCTTCCGCGCTGCGCGCGGTTAAATGACAATATTGAAGTTCTCCATTGTTTCCCCCACCCTTTCTCTTACCCTGTTTTTCCACCTCAGCTATATATGTGTTTCTTGCCAGTTAAAGTTCAAATGTATACATTAGGGCATGGAATTAGAGTAAGGTTAGGCCGAAGTATATGAATTTTTTTTTTTTTATTGATCGCGCAACTTCTGGTCGGGTTGGCTCTGGGCAGGTAAAATCTTTATATCAATTTCTGCCGTCACCTCCATAAAGTCAACTTCTCCCGCTTTTCAGCTCATTACTAAACAACCATAATTTTGGGGCAAACATGTTCCTAATTTAAAAAGAGGAAGGTATAAAATTTGTGTCGTATTAAATAAAAAAGTACAATATTTTTCATCAAATTCTATTAAACTTCATGTCATTTCCCTGCACATTCATTGCCTGTCATGTTTTCCGCCCTCAGTTTGAAATTTTGAATGACACTTAAGTTTCTTTATAATTCAAAATGAAGCGCTTCAGGATAAGTCAAAGAAATTAGGCATCCTTTTTTTATATAAGTTCAATAAATCACAGAAGTTTCAACTTTTTGCGCACTATTTTCCTTGTAGTGAAGTTCAATAATCTTAGAAAATCAATTGAATTAGAGCCAATGGGGTATAAGAGATATCTGCATTTGATGAAACGTCCGCCCTTTGAAATTTCAGAGTTTCATTGTTCTGCGCGGGGAGGAGTATCTTCCTCCCGGCATATACACTTCTTCTCCTCTGTTTTGCGAGTTAAAGATATGCACTGTCGCTAAATTGTTTGTAATCAAATCTGATCTTTCCAAGGAAAGTATTCAATATATCTTTGAGAATACCCTTTTCATGGCAAAAAAATTGATAAAACACTTTAGATTCCGCGCTTCGCGTGGGGTTATTATTTTAATTTCCTCCATTGTATTCCTTTTTTGTGCGTTCACAATCACTTTTGAAGACAAGGTTCAAAATCACAATATAGTCAACTGAATTGGAGCTGATATAGGTACTAGAAACAAGAGAGACAGCTCCTTTTCATTTTAATTTATGAAACACCAAAAGCTTCGCGCAGGAGGGAGAAACTCCCCCTCCCTGCACCCACCCCCTAGGGAGCGCGCCTCGCTTCGTGCTCTGTAATTGCATTTACCGCCCCCTCCAAAATGAAATCCTGGCTACGCGGTTGCATCCAGTTATTATGACCTCTTCTAATACCCCTTTCATACTGCCCTCTTCATTTTTCACCGGCGAATTTCTCTGCCTCGCATTCCTCACTTCCCCGGCGAAGAAAAAAATGTACCCTTTCGCACTGACATTTCTTCCCCGGCGAAAGTTAACGGGCGATTGCAGAACAAATGAAAGAAAATTGTAAACATTACTTCTTACCTATTGCAAAAGGTATAAAAAAATTAATTACAACATATTTTGGAAGTATTACGAGAAAAACGAACAATATCACCTTGTTTTTATATTTTAGCGCATTTTATACATGTAAAAATTGCTTTTTAATAAATATTGTTAGTAAAAAAAAAATTATGTTCGAGGGTATCTCCTTGGCCATAGCATTCAGCTGAGCTTGCAACTATCGCGCGCGGAATCTCGGTACAGGGGACTTCGGGAGAGAAAAAAATTGACCTCTGACGTCATTAAAGAAGAGAAGTTCTCAGGTTTGCTTTCATACTGGCCTTTTCGAAAAACCGGCGAACTTCATCGGTGAAGTTCTCCTGTGTACCTTTCATACTGGACACTTTCCCCTTCGCTGGCGAACTTCGCCGGTGAAAAGCGCAATATGAAAGGGGTATTATTCAACATGGTTGCAAGTGGCAATAAATCTCTATTGGTGATGAAGGAACAATGTCAGGCCTGTCACTACTAGAAGATAATAGCAATTATCAGTCATCTTAAAGGGGGATGAAAAGTATAGCAATATATTTCTAGCATTGTGGAGGTGAAATGTACAATTAAAGTAAATTTCATGAAAGCTATGTCAGAGTTCAAATACAGCTGGAAAATGCAGGTTTATATACATAGATATCCAGATCATCAAAGAGACCACATTTTGATACTGTTTCCCGTGTGACTTCGATGGTGATATGAGAAGATTCCAGTCAATTTCAAGTAAATTTTAGATCCAAAAATCATTGCAAGTATCAATAATATATTTTTTTAATTAAACATCAAAATTGGTTTGTAGTCAACTTACTGCAGCAATTTGGCAGAAATAAATCTATTTATTAATATTCTGTTGTTGTTATTGGCTATTGATTTATTTGAGTTTCTTACACTGTGAGAAAAAAAACAGGAATGTTACAAATCTAACAAGATTGTCAAAAATGTATTTTCTATCTTGTTCCCATATACAGCTCCAGAAGTTCTTGGACCAGAGAAGTATGACAAGTCATGTGACATGTGGTCATTAGGGGTCATCATGTACATCCTGTAAGTAGGAAATAATAAACAATTCAATCAATTTATTCAACTAAATTTTCCAGAGAGTCTTTCAACTTAGAATTAGAATGTTTATTATACATGTATTTAGTCATTTACTGAATAATATGTTTTATAATTTGTACTTGATATTTAAAATGAAGTTTGAGCTTTACTCGCAGAACAATTAATCTTAATATAATTGTTACTATTGTCGTTGTTGTTGGAGTTAATAGTATTATTACTGTTATTATTATGTAGTTGTTATTTTGGGGGGTAAGGTTAATGTTTTAAATATGCATGGAAGGTGTAAAAAAAAAGAAAAACAGTAAATAATGAACATTTATTTTTGTATTGGTTCACTACATTGAATTTTGATTTAGCTGAGAGCTGTAAATAAAAAGTTTTCTAATGACTTTTTCACTATGATAAACATCATGTTTTTCCTTATATATTTTAATTGTAATTTGGTTTTGCAGGTTATGTGGGTTTCCACCATTCTACAGCAACCATGGCATGGCTATATCACCTGGTATGAAACGTAGAATCCGTAATGGTCAGTATGAGTTCCCTGATCCTGAATGGAGTAATGTTTCTGAAGATGCTAAGAATCTAATCAAGAAACTCCTACGTACAGATCCAGCTGAGAGACTTACCATACAGGAGTTCATGAACCATACATGGGTTAGGGTAAGTCTGTTCACATTGGCTCAACTCAATCAACTATGTGTATTCACACCAATCCAATATGTATTGAGATTTTCGACTGAAGTAACCTTAGTATTGAATTATTTGGGAGAATCGGTGAATCTTCCATTTTTGTCTCGCCTGCATAGCAGAGCGATACTATAGGCGCCGCTTTTACGACGGCAGTGGCGACGGCGGCGTCATCAACATTGAAATCTTAACCAAGGTTAAGTTTTTGAAATGTCATCATAACGTAAAAAGTATATGGACCTATTTCATGAAACTTGGTCATAAGGGTAATCAAGTATTACTGAGTGACCCGAGTTTCAGGTCACATGACCAAGGTCAAAGGTCATTTAGGGTCAATGAACTTAGACCATGTTGAGGGAATCAAAATCTTAACCAAGGTCAAGTTTTTGAAATGTCGTCATAACTTCAAAAGTATATTGACCTAGTTCATGAAACTTGGACATAAGGGTGATAGTGTATCATTGAAGATCCTGCCTAAGTTTCAGGTCACATGACAAAGGTCAAAGGTCACTTAGGGTCAACAAACTTTGACCATGTTGGGGGTATTTGTGGAATCGTCATCATAACTTTGAAATTTTATGGATCTAGTTGATAAAACTTGGACATAAGAGCAATTATGTATCCCTGAACATCCTGTGTGATTTACAGGTCACATGACCAAGGTCAAAGGTCATTTAGGGTCAACGAACTTTGATAATGTTGGGGGTATTTGTGGAATTGTCATCATAACTTTAAAAATGAATAGATCTAGTTCATAGAAACTTGGGACATAAGAGTAACCATGTATCCCTGAATATTTTGTGTGTTTCAGGTCACATGACCAAACTCAAATGTCATTTAGGGTCAACGAACTTTGATAATGTTGGGGGTATTTGTGGAATTGTCATCATAACTTTAAAAGTTTATAAATCTAGTTTATGGAAACTTGGGACATAAGAGTAACCACAGACCTGCCAACCAGTACGTTTTTTCTTTGAAAAATATGTTGTTTTTTTTGTTTTTTACTAAATCGTAATTTATTGAGAAAAATAATCTCTATATGTCTCTATTTCATAAAACGTACACAAATATGGTTATTAGATCAATGTATTTTCAGGTAACTTGTTTTTTTTTTTCAATCATTTTGTTAAAACCAGGGTGAAGATATACACATGTTTTAATGTTTTTTTTTTCATCTGCAAGAGCAGTGCGCATTTTAGCTTGCATGCAGCTTGAGCGCCGCGATGAGCGAGTGCGCCAAGCATTTTATTATGAAATACACTTTTTTGGGGGAAAATACATTTTTTTAAATCACAGAATACAGTTTTTCATTCCCAGAGGTTGGCAGGTCTGCATATTTATCTCACACGGTAAAAATACTGATTTTTTTGTCAAAATACTGATTTTGGGGGATAAGAATACTGAAAATGCAAAATACAACTTGGCAGCTCTGTAACCATGTATCCCTGAATATCTTGTGCTTGTTTCAGGTCACATGACCAAAATCAAAGGTCATTTGGGTCAATGAACTTTGGCCGTGTTGGGGGCCTGTATTTGTTGAATTGGCATCATAACTTAGAAAGTTTATGGATCTACACATGCAGTTCATGAAACATAGACATAAGGGTAATCAAGTTGTTTTGCACATGTCTGAGGTCACATGATCATGTTCAAAGGTCATGTTGGGTAAATGGACATGGTATTTTATTATCATGAGTGTTTTCTTTTATGAGTACCGGTAATTATTTAATTGCTGTTTTCAAAGTCAGCACTGCTGGTATATCAAATCGCGTAATGCAGGCGAGACTGCCAGAGGCGTTCCACTTGTTATAAATTTAAAAGTTTTGCACATGATACATTCACCAGTTTGTCAACAGTAATGAATAGATTAGATATAAAGTGGTACATGCTGTCGTGATTTTTAAAAAAATCTATTTTCCTTCAATATCAGAGGTGGGTCTATGTATTTATGATTTTCAGTATTTTACAATCTTTTGTCTTTCAGGCAATAATAGTTACAGTTTAATCAAATATGTACAAGATACATGTGTTTAGCTTTGAATCAAGTTGACAGTATGATGATTTATATAGCTTTCAATGCAGTCACTTGTAACACTGTTAATGTTTCATTCATATTTTCCTTAATCTTGTTTATATTATTCAGCAATGTAGTGCTGTTCCTGCTACTCCACTCCATACCAGTAGTGTTATGAAGGAAGAAGGTGTAGAGCAATGGGCAGACATCCAGGTAGGTCTTTTATAAGCTGGTTTATTTATTCTACTAGTTACTTTAAGTTTGTATTTATGTAGCCTTTTACTGTGGAAGGAAAGCCAAGAAAAATAATACTTTGGGGCTGGTCATTAAAGAATGAAGAACAAATTCACATGGTAATTACAAGACTGGAAAATTGACCAGTTGTTAGCTGTTTGTGGTTTTAATTTAACAATGGAAATTAATGTGGTAATAGTGATTGATAAAGTGTCAAATGGGTCATTGACTGCAACTCCTAGATTTCTATGGGAATCCTGTAATGGAAACAATATCCTGTCCTGGTAGGTGTTTCATAAAGCTGTTCGTAAGTTAAGAGTGACTTTAAGAACGACTGGTGAACCTTTCTTAGTCGCTAAATAATCACCAATGAACATTTAATGGTTAATATCATTTACCAAAAGAAAGGATCACCAGTTCTTAAAGTCGCTCTTAAATTACGAACAGCTTTATGAAACAGCCTCCAGGCTTAGTAAATAAGAATAATAGATTTTATTTTCTTGTCTAGGGCTCAAAATTTACTTTTTCAGGATTCCCTTTTGAGCACTCTTGAATAATTCAGCACAAATACTTTGGCCTTAGCCGATCAGCTGTTATGCACATCCCACTAATTCCTACCAGGGGTGGTATTCTGAGATCCATTTTATCTCAGTTAAAATAAAATATTTTATCTCCGTTAAAATCAGTAAAATAAAATACCCTTAACCCTAACTAGGCCGGGCTTTTTTGGCTGTTCTGTGGCCGGGGGGGGGGGTTGATTCAACCCCCCCCCCTGAGATCTCGGCCGCCAATCGCGCGAGCGCCGCAAAAATTTGCACGGTGGTAGTGTGCGATGTAATCTACAAGGCTGTATGGTAAAATTTTCCAAAATAATGAGATTTTATTTTATATCAATTAATTATGCTAATTTATGCATAAATCATACTTTTTGCTCTAATTCACTAAATAAAGCTCCTAGAATGTTAATTTTTGGTAAAAACATTCTTTGTAGCATTCTTAACAAGGGCAATTGAAAAAAACTTCGGTTTGGAAATCAATTTCTTATGTATTTTATTGTTTTATGAATTTCTTATGTATTTCTTTGTTTTTCAACCTTTTGTTTTTCTTTGTTTTTTTCACCAGATTTATTGCACAACCTTTTTGAAGCATAATTATGCTAAAATCAATTGCTTTCAGCTCTTTAAAGTAAAAATAATCATATCTTTATGAATAAGATGAGAAAACTCAATTTGCATTGACTTTGTACACAAAATCACGTTTTGGAACAATTTTTGGTCTGACATGCACTTACAAAATGTTGCGTAATTTCGGAACCGTGTACCCGGGCGTCGTAAATTTTGTCTCAAAAGATGCGCGAGACTTAAAAGTATAAACTCTGCGAGTGGCGCGGTCAAAAAATTTCGCACGGAGGAATGATCGCAGAAAATGTTGAGGGGGGGGGTTGATTCAACCCCCCCCCCCGGCCATTTTAGGGTTAAAATCTCTCCGAATTGGTATTCTGAGAACAATTTTATCTTCATTTTATCTCTGTAAGACACACCTATTTTTTAATCAATATCCAATTAGAAACGCGCTTTTATAGCTCTCTCATATCACTCAACCAATGGTAATCCATTCCGCTAGGAGGTGTGGCAAAGGAGTGAGATTGCGTCAATTTATTGACTTCAATACGCTTGCACTATACGCTTGCGCGTCTTTACAGAGATTTCTTTTTAACTAAAATGGCATTACTCTCATCTCTTTTTTCGAAGTCTACCGGTATATCGCGTCTTTTCAAGCATCATTTCAAAGACAATATTAGTCAAGAAAAGTCTTATGAAATGCTTCCTGATTGTACAGGAATAACTTTAAGGTGTTGTTCTCAATGAATCTATCATTTCTCTTAAATTTCATGCCAACAGTTGGAATTAATTCACCTAGAAATATTGACGAAATCAACGTCGCGGAGATGAAATAGCCCCTACCCTCTTTTAAGTTTATTGTATTTTTTCTTCAAAGTAACTTGGGCGCAAGCACATTACCCGCGTTGCAATGGCCAGATACGCGATGGGTATGTCTACGCAGCCACTGCTCTGTTGCGTCGTATCATATATACGCAAGATGAAATTTATAAACAAGATTAAATTTTAAATTTTATCTGAGAGATAAAATGTCATCTCAGAATACCAATTTCATTTTAAGAGATAAAATAAAATATTTTAAAGATAAAATGACCTCAGAATACCGCCCCAGGTCTCTATGTACCTATCCTGGGTTAAGTACAGCAAGATATATTTATTGCTCAAGGAAAATAATGCTTAGCATAGGATTCTAATCCACAACCCTTGGAGAGGGGAGTTAGAATTACTGAATGACTACTCATGTTGTGAAACCAACCACCTTTCTTTATATGAACATTTTATTCCATTCTTTGCCTCTGAGACAGAAGTACCTCTTGACATGACTTTGTGCAAGTGTATAAATGTGTACACACTGTGTCTTGTGACCATTAACTTTATTTCATCTTTCCTTATCTGCTTCCAGATAGCTTTTAACAATAGTTTTATGAAAATTAATTTCACTCTTAACATGCATTATTTATGAATACCAGAAGGCAATAACTCTCTTACAATGGACAAGTAGATGTATATAAAAAGATTTGTTTTCTATTAATAAAAATCTTCCTAGATAATGAACAATGTTTGTTTAATATCCATTGCTTATAAATATGGATGGTTGCTTATGTATGTGATTAAAGAATCGCACCTCAGAATACACAGAGAAAGGAGTTAATTTTCATAACATGCTTCTTTTTTGAATTTTTGTGTCTATTTTCTTTTCTTTCCCTTTTTTTTTAGATCATTTTAAATAAAGTTTTGAATGTAAGTTATAAAAAGTAATTTTGTTTCATTTTATTAACAGGATGAGATGACTAATGCCCTAGCAACAATGAGAGTTGACTATGATCAGGTCCGTATTAAAGATGTCAACATGTCATCCAACCCACTGCTAGCAAAGAGACGTAAGAAAGAACTAGAAATGCAGGCTGAATAGATTCTACTGCAAGAAGGGGTTTTATGGACAATAAACAAGATGAGCATGGGAAAAGGCCGGTCTTAATATCAGCAGATTTGCTCAACATAACAGATATTTTCACACTTTTACCCAAATAAACTGTCCAAGAGAGACAACAGTATTGATAGTAGTCTTTCTGTACAAATAGTCAGTGTACCTCTTTCATGCATTATAGTCAAGAATGTATGGAGGTATTTTTCAATATATCATTTGTTTTAAATATCAACTGAATCATTCATACCCATACCTGCTGATTAATCATTTAAAAAAAGAGTGTCTTTTATTTTTCAGTAGATGTTTCTTGAAAATATTACTTATTGAATAAAGATTTTCAATGATCAATTCACTGTTTTAATATTGATTTTTTATCAGTAATTTGATTTGATAAATGTATTTAACACACCTAGTTCAAGAAGTTTTTCAATTGTTAATGATATATGAGAATTGGATTTGAATAATTCAGTTGAGAATTGCACACATAATACCCATAATAATGCTAGTCATAATTACTTGAATCAATCATGCTATTGTGAAGTAGGAAACTTCTTTTGAAAATTGTTGATTTGGACATCAAATACATTAATTCCATTTGTAAAATTTATATATATATCATCTGTTATGAAAGTGTGCCGTGATATTTGATGTCCAGTTACAGTGCATTGCCAAATACCAACAAATAATGAATGTAACCAGTGATAGGAAAATGAGACTTGTATATTCCAGAGAAAAAATTGAACCTATTTTGGTTGTAATTCAGAGTCTTAGGATGGTTGTCCATATATTTGTCATCTCTTTTATTATAGTATTACAGTTACTGGTGGTCTATCTGAGATTGGTTTTTAAAAGCAAATTAAGTGATATTATTGCTGTATAAATCCCTTATTTCATATCTCTTACTCAAGTATGGTCCCTTTTAATTATTTACTAAAGACATCTGGTCTATTTTAGTTTTATTACAAAAATTTTAAGGGTAATTTTTTTAATCAGGGATATATACATCCATCCTTATTTTAAATATTTTTTTTATTTAGATCTGCTTCATTATAATACAATAATGAGCAGCTGTATATTTTTCTAAATGCTCAAATAATGTGCTAGGCAAATTCAAATAAGTTTATCTCAGTATTCTTTTTAAAAGACATGCTGAAATGGATCAAGTTAGCTTTGAAATCATGGAGTATAAATTCAATTGTATGTAAAGGATCCAAGAGAAATTTATTGAAAAGGGTAGAAATACTCCTATATTTAATGATTTATAAATATCTTCCCATTTCAGACACAATTATGAATTGGTTTCATCTTACCTGTACATGGTAATATCACAAAATTCAAGAAGAAAAAAGTATACATCTTTTCCAAGTAGACTGATCACGTACTGATTTTCAGGTGAAAGAGTGAAACCTGTCAATTTTCTTTTTGGGGGGTTAAAGTGGCCAAAATAACAGAAGTCATGGGTGACATGCATTGCTCTGATTAGATTTGGTACACAAGAATAATCTGTGCCAAATGACATGATTTATTGCTCTAGGTTTCAAATTTTGCATCGTGATAAGTCCAACTTATTGAAAAGTAATAACTAGTATACTCCCAGACGAAGCCTAAAGCAATGTTAGAGAAAACTTTACAATAAAGCTAAAAAACATTAAAGAGGCCATTTTATTAAGCATTAATCATCTGTTTACTATTGAAAAGTTAAAATTCAAATTGTTTCAGAAATGTGTGAAATTGTTTTAACTTAAGTTTTATGTTTTGTAAGGATGATGTTGAATGTTAAGGGTCAAAGACAAAAGTTTGTATATTTTAGATACTTCCTTAATTGTGATGCTGCTACTTCATGTTTGGTAAGGAAAAAATACAAACATTTTGTTGTAACCTCATTTTATATGTTTATGCTCTACTAGTAGAATGTTTTTATGCAGAATTCGATAAAGACTTTATAAATCTGAAGACAATTGTAACCCAGTATATTTGTTTCTTGATAATTAGCTGTATACTAAATCTATTTCTTTTATATTAAATTATAATTAGAATTTCTTAATGTAATATATTTAAGGAATATAATTTTGAAGAAACAAAAAATGCTTTATTTACTTACTAGTTGATTTAAAATCACACTCAATTACTTGTAGCCTTTTTTATATTCTTGTTCACTTAATTTCTGATTAGCGTGTCATTTGTGCCTTCAAGTTCAGTATCAGAATAATTCTTATGATGACAGTAAAATGGCTCTCGTCATCATTCACAAAATTCCCCTTTTCCTGTGTTCTTTCCAATCTCTGCCATCGTAATATTAATACAATTGTCTTCTTTGTTACATTAGATATTTCTGGGTTACTCATAAAACCCTTAAATCTCCCAACATTGATTTTAGAATATTTGCCATCTCAGGTGCTGCTAGTTAATTGTAATATTTGATCATAGCAATAGGTTCTGTTATGTGAGTTTTTGTACATAGAACTTGTCTCATTTTTGAAAGTTTTTACATGTATCTTCATTTTGGAGAAATTACAAGCTTTGTGTGAAATACATATGGGGTTGATTCCATTCAGCCTTTTATGTTCATTTTGATGAGAGGCTTGTTCAAAAGTTTTATGCCATAACCTTATCAATGGGATTCCATCTTCAAATATATCCTTGTATTTCTTGAATTATTGAAATTGTGATAACTTAATACAGGTACTATCTATTTTCACATCCATGTACAAGCTGATGATTTTTTTTTAAACTTCCTCAAAATGTGTTAAAGGATGTAATTTTATTGTGAAAACTTAAATTGTGACCTTAATCACAAGTCTACAATACTGAAATGGTTTGAACCTCTTGATGAGAGTGATCATAAAAGGGATCTTATTTCCTAAAAATGTATTTGAAATGAGCAAGATATGATAATCATGAAAGATGAAAAGCCATTTTTAAGATCACTATTTCATATGCTAAAGATTGTCACAAAATGCAGACCATATTGGTTTGATGTCAAATATTATACATGTACATTAGGTAATTAAAAAAAAGTATAAAAACTACCTGCCTTGTATACTTATCTTTCTATTACCATACATATATGTGTATTGAGTATGACTTAGGAGTCGCACTTAAATTCCGAGTTGCGTACGGTATGAAAGGCTTTACTGCATATCTATCAATAAGATCGCGAGTTGCATATCATGACACGCGTCGGCATTTTAGTACGACTTAAGTCATACTTAAATCTTTGTGAAACACCCCCCATGTCTGTTAAAAATAAAAAGAAATTACTCCTGGAGTGGTATTCTGAAAACGTTCATATCTTTGTTCTTATCTTATCTCATTGAGATAAGACGCTAAATCAATTCAAATCGGTATTCTGAAAATCTTCTTAACGCGTTCTTATCTCTGTAAGGACTGCCCTCTTCTTCAAAATGCACTTTATTTTGGCAGTTTAACCTATAGAAGCATTCCTTATGTCAAGAGAATATCATGGGCGCTGCGCGTACACTGTTTCTGCCGCATTGCGCGAAATAGGCATTTTATACACAATGACTGATTATCATTTCGAGACACGTGCACAAAATAAAGAAAGAAATTAAAGAAAAAAATGTAAAGCAGGTACGAAAAACCGGAAGAAAGAAAGTAAGTAGGTGGGTAAGAAGACAAAAAAGGGTCAGAATGAAGCAGAAATAAATAAAAATGAAAGAAACAAAGCAGAAGATTTTTGCCATGTTTCGTTTTTTAATTTTAAATCCCAAGTACAACCTGTAACAGAAAACAGCGCGCTTAGAAACACCAGTAGTAAGCGCCTTATAAATGTTATGTATTATTATTAGAAGAAGATAATGAAAAAAGAAAGAGTAAACAAAAGAATGAAAGCAAAAAGAAAATTTAAAGAAAGAAAAAAAAAGAATGAAAAAGGAGGAAGAAATAGAATGATTATCAATCATAAAGTGAGGAAGAAAAAAATGAAGGGAAAAAATAAAGAAAGACAAGGAAAGAAACTTAAAGGAAAACAAAAACCAAAAAGGACAAAATAAAAAGATTAAAAAGGATATAATGAAGGAATAAAGAACCGAAAAAAGAAAAGAATAGAAAAACGAATGAAAGAAAAAGAAAAGGAAGGAATAAAAAGAAATTAAAAGTGAAGGAAGAGAAAAAAAAGGAAAATGAAACAAATAAAGAGAGAGAAAGAAAGAAAAGATGAAAGGAAAGTTAAGGCAAAAATAAAGACTAAAGAAAGGTAAATTTAAAGAAAGAAAAAAAGAACAAAAAGTGAAAATAAAAATGCAGGAAAAATGAAGATTGAATGAAAAAAAGAAAAAAATTAGTGGAAAGAATAAAGAAAAAGATTTTTAAAAAATAATAGAAGAAAGACAGAGAGTTGAAAGAAAGTAAAGAGAGTAAATAAAGAACGAATGAAAAAATAATGAGCAAAAGAAGAATGAAAGTAAATAAGACACAAAAATGACAGAAAGCAGAAATAGAAAAAAAATGAAAAAGAACAAACGAACGAACGAAAAAAAAAAGAACCAATAATAAAAGAACGAAAAATAAGGGGGAAAAAAAAAAAAAATAAGAAAAGGATTAAAGAAAGAAAAAAAAATAAAATGAATCAATAACAAGTGGAATGCCTCTGGCCGTCTCACCTGCATCACGCGATTCAATATAGCAGCAGTGCTGATTTTGAAAACTACTATAACTCGCACAAGATGTTCAGTGATACTTGGTTACTCTTATTTCCACGTTTTATGAACTAGACCAATACACTTATAGAGATATGATGGCAATTCAAAAAATACCCCCAACGTGGCCAAAGTTCTTTGACCTTACATGACCTTTGACCTTGATCATGTGACCTGAAACTCGCACAGGATGTTCAGTGATACTTGATTACTATTACATGTATGTCCAAGTTTTATGAACTAGACCAACACACTTTCAAATTTATGGCTGTAATTCAACAAATACCCCAATTTGGCCAAAGTTCATTGACCCTAAATGACCTTTGACCTTGATCATGTGACCTGAAACTTGCACAGGATGTTCAGTAATACTTGATTACTATTATGTCCAAGTTTCATGAATCAGATCCATAAACTTTCAAAGTTATGATGGTAATTCAACAGATACCCCCAATTCGGCCAAAGTTCATTGACCCTAAATGACCTTTGACCTTGGTCATGTGACGTGAAACTCATGCAGGATGTTCAGTGATACTTGATTAACCTTATGTATAAGTTTCATGAACTAGGTCCATATATTTTCTAAGTTATGATGACATTTCAAAAACTTAACCTTAGGTTAAGATTTTGATGTTGATTCCCCCAACATGGTCTAAGTTCATTGACCCTAAATGACCTTTGACCTTAGTCATGTGACATGAAACTCAGGCAGGATGTTCAGTAATACTTGATTAACCTTATGGCCAAGTTTCATGAACTAGGTCCATATACTATCTAAGTTATGCTGTCATTTCAAAAACTTAACCTCAGGTTAAGATTTGGTGTTGACGCCGCCGCCGTCGGAAAAGCGGCGCCTATAGTCTCACTCTGCTATGCAGGTGAGACAAAAAAGGGAAAAACAAATATAAAGACGAAAGAATGAATGAAAGAAAACGAAGAAAGAAATAAAAAGATTACAAAAAATAAAGTGAAGGAAGAAAGAAAGAAAAAGGAAAAAAAAAAGAAAAGGGAAGAGAAGAGAAAAAAAGGAAAAAACAAAAAGGGAAAATAAAAAAGAAAGATGAAGAATATATGAAACAAAGCAAAAGAAAAATAAGGAAGAAATTAAAAGATTCAAAAGAATAAAACAAAAGATATAAATGAAGAAAGAAATTAGGAAGACAGACAGATAGAAAGGAAGAAAATGAAAAAAGAAAGAAAGGATAGAAAAAAGAAACGGGCAAAATAAAGGGTGAATGAAAGAAAGGGAGGAAAGAATACTTGTTACTCCCATTGGCCATTGATTTTGAGCAAGAAAGAACAAGAACATTGTGAGATGTGATAACCCTCTAGCTATCTCAAATATCATAAATGTCGTGAAAGATAAAAGATAAGAATGTTTTCAGAATACCACTTATCTTCATTTTGTTCTTATCCTTTTAAGCGCGCTTTTGTATTATATACGAGAGTAATAAATTTACGCACTTGGCATAGGATGGAAAGCTAGATAAGAACGTTTTCAGAATACCAATTTGAGATAGTGACGTAGATAAGAAAATATTTGAGATAAGAACGTTTTCAGAATACCGCCCTTGAAAGGACAAGTTCACCCCCAAAAAAAGTTTAATTGAATAAAAAGAGAGAAATCCCACAAGCATATTAAACACATAGAATAAGTTAAGACAATTTCAAGATTCACATAATTTCACAAAACAGTTCTACGTACATCCTGGTCGGTATGCAAATGAGGGAACTAATATCACCCACTCACTATTGCTTATGTATTTTATTCATGAAATATTCTCACTTAGTCCTCAATGTCATGTGAAACAAAGTTTTATTCCTCCCTGAACATTTTCTGGTTCAAGTTGGTCATTATTGTCAAATCTGTAAAAATTATAAAAAAAAAAAAAAAACAAGTGGAATGCCTCTGGCCGTCTCACCTGCATCACGCGATTCAATATAGCAGCAGTGCTGATTTTGAAAACTACTATAACTCGCACAAGATGTTCAGTGATACTTGATTACTCTTATGTCCAAGTTTCAAGAGAAAGATCCATCAACTTTCCAAGTTATGATGGTAATTCTACAGATACCCCCATTATGGCCAAAGTTCATTGACCTTTGACCTTGGTCATGTGACCTAAAATGCGCAAAGGATGTTCAGTGATACTTCATTACTCTTATGTCCAAGTTTTATGAGCTAGACCAACACACTTTCAAAGTTATGGCGGTAATTCAACAAATACCCCAATTTGACCAAAGTTCATTGACCCTAAATGACCTTTGACCTTGATCATGTGACCTGAAACTTGCACAGGATGTTCAGTAATACTTGATTACTATTATGTCCAAGTTTCATGAATCAGATCCATAAACTTTTTAAAGTTATGATGGTAAATCTACAGATACCCCCAATTCGGCCAAAGTTCATTGACCCTAAATGACCATTGACCTTGGTCATGTGACGTGAAACTCATGCAGGATGTTCAGTGATACTTGATTAACCTTATGTATAAGTTTCATGAACTAGGTCCATATATTTTCTAAGTTATGATGACATTTCAAAAACTTAACCTTAGGTTAAGATTTTGATGTTGATTCCCCCAACATGGTCTAAGTTCATTGACCCTAAATGACCATTGACCATGGTCATGTGACATGAAACTCAGGCAGGATGTTCAGTAATACTTGATTAACCTTATGGCCAAGTTTCATGAACTAGGTCCATATACTTTCTAAGTTATGCTGTCATTTCAAAAACTTAACCTCAGGTTAAGATTTGGTGTTGACGCCGCCGCCGCCGTCGGAAAAGCGGCGCCTATAGTCTCACTCTGCTATGCAGGTGAGACAAAAAGGAAATCATGAGTGGCAGCATCGACTTTCCATTTGCACGACACTGAATGGTGAATTATAAGAAGGCCTAACTATTTTGTGAAAAATAAGAGAAACTTTAAAATGTCATAACTTATTTTACATTAAATTTAGATGAAATTGCCAGCATTATTCTTGTTTTATTTTTCTCTATTGATTCAAATCAACATTTTCCTGGACCGGCTTAACCTTTTATATTATTTTCAACACAACTAGAATTGAAATTTAAGTCCTTCCACATTTTGAAGTGTTAAATGAATTGGGTAACTCTGCAAAGAATGTTGTCATAAAATAGCCTTTAAAACGGACATACTGAAGCTTTTCGACATGCACTCATCAGAGTAAAATCGCATGAATGACCAAAACGCTAGAGCAAAAGAACCAAAACTAGACAATTGACGCTAAATGGCGAGCCATGATTGGCTGTCAAGGTAAACAAGATAGGCTTAGTACCAGCCGTAAATTGAAGCAAAGAAACTAAAAATAACGCAAGGGTTGTTACGAACTTCTTCTGGCAGCACAGAATCGGGTCTGTTAGTTGGATATATGCTGCCTCGAGCTTGCGCAAATGAGTGAAACTCCTTGCTTGGCTGAGCACCTTAAACCAAGATGAACATTATTGTTCAGCACATGCTTGGTTGCTCAGCAAGTGGTTAGCAATAGCCGAGCTCAGTACATAGGGCGTACAACCCAACGTTTAGCAGATCGCATTAGCCAACATGTGCCCCACCTTTATCCGAAATTGTCGAATTAGCGCGCATTCACAACCCCCGTGGCGCATGCAGAAAACGTACTGCTAGTACTGCGACGGATGGTGGAAGTAGTTTGGCTATTTCTAACCACTTGCTGAGCAACCAAGCATGCGCTTAATAATACTGTTCATCTTTGTTTAAGGTGCTCAGCCAAGCAAGGAGTTTCACTCATTTGCGCAAGCTTGAGGCAGCGTATATCCAACTTACAGACCCGATTCTGTGCCGCCTGAAGGATTTCATAAGAACCCTTGCGTTATTTTTAGTTTCTTTGCTTCAATTTACGGCTGGTACTAAGCCTAACTTGTCTAGTTTCGGTTCTTTTGGTCTAGCGTTTTGGTCATTCATGCGATTTTACTCCGATGAGTGCACGTCGAAAGCTTCAGTAGGTCCGTTTTTAAGGCTATTATACGATTTTGCGGTACCAAACACCTATTTATTTACTTGAAAGGAATGTTATATGATGTGAAGATAAAGGAGAAGGAAAGTGTACTTCAAGAGCAACATCATCTGCTTAAATAATTCTTGCGATATGAATATTGATGATAAATTAATCATTCTTTAAAATTAATATATAACACCAGCTATAATGGAAACAAATATATACATGAATTATAATTGTCATTGTTTTAATATAATACAACAATTTAGACATGCAACATTTATTACAAATCAATATATTAAAACGAACCAGCCTTCTACACAAGTATCCATTCCAACCCTTTCTTCCTTTAAAAAAAAATAGATAATAATAAACAATCCTGGTATATATTGCCAAAGTTTTATCAATTGAATCAATTATAGTTTTAACCACTTTCATCCCAGCTAGGATTTATTACATCGTTCAAAGCAAGTTCACTTTGTATATAGAGTTCATAGACCTGGAAAATCACATAAATCAATTAAAGTAGATTTTTTTATGTGTTGGTATACAATCAATAAAACATTGATTTCCCTATTTTATATATATTACTCATGAACTGTTCAATCAATGTGTCCATTAAAAAAAGAGAATTATACAGTGGAATAAGACAGGGGAGAAAAAAGGAGAGTAGGTGAAAAGATTGACAGGGGAAGGGGTGAAAGGAGGGAAGGGAAAAAGTGAGAAATTACAGAATAAGAAAGAACAAGTATTCTTTCTCCTATTACCTAATATGAGGTTAATAAAAGGGAGCCATCAAAGCACAGAGAGCTGCTGCAATCAAAACACAAAGAAAAACAAACAGTGGATAGATCCAAGATTGTAGCAAGTCATTGGCAATCTGATCCTTGAATAAACATTATTTCCTCAATCATTTACATGTAGGAGCTCATCTGTCAAGTGAGCATTAAATTACCAGGAACTGGAAATGTAATAAAATTAACTATATCTCAGACTATAGGCCTATACCAAAACCTTTGTTTTCAACTAAATTTGGTTGCATATTAGATCACGGTAATTTAATTAGAATTATATTAATATATAATTTGAATATTGCATTACATGTGTATTTTTGGACCTATTTACATGTAAGGGACCAAACTTTATATACAGCTGAACTAAAGATGATTTATGGAGTGAATGAATACACCACTCATATCAATTATCTGTATCCAAAATCAACCCTATTATCAGTAACAGAAATAAAATTGTCACATGCTCCTATGTTGACATTTTATTGATTTTCTAAATGTATATCCATTAAAAAATAGAACTGTTGTAAAAGTTACCATAAGAGAAATCCAACCTGAAATGAAGACAATCTGAAAAAAAAGAGTAATATTAACTATATCCCTATTACCGTTTTGCTTTATTTGGTGAAAAAGTTGTATGCATACCATCATGAATAAACACAGTACACAATAATAGACCCCACTTTTCCTTTCAAATTTCATCATACCCTTAATGCAGAATATTGGAATAAAAATGGAAAAGAAAATAGTGGAATACGATGTCATCAGCTCACTTGTCACATATTCATAATAAGTATGAAAGTGTTTATAGGTAATGCATAGGTAATGAGCCTCGGAATAATTTACTAGATAGATGGCGCATAATAAATGCTGTGTTTATTATTAAAATGTGTTTTAATAAAAATTGTTATTTTTCATCCACTTTGATAATTTTGCCACCGTTCTTGTTTCATTTCATTCTATCCCCCCCCCCATATTGATTTCAGCCCAAGCATTGACTCCTCACATAATACATATTTTGTAACTAAAATACAGTATTTTATTCACAATTTAAATTCTATTCTGCAAGAAAACCTGTACAAAGAATAAATATATATTTTGCATCTACAACATAAGTACAAATGATATAAATGAATACTTATTCAAACTATGGGAGCATTTTACAAGACTGAACAACTTTTGAAGATAAACATAACTGACATGTTTGATAGGTTTTGAAGAAAAATCAACTAAATCAAACAAATTTATAATAATGTCTGGAATTCTGTCACCATAGTTGGGTATACTACCAATCTTATTTGATAGTCTTTGAGTAATTTGAAATGACTAATTTGAATAACATATATTTCAACATTGTTCAATATGCATTAGCAGAGAGCCTAAAACTTTAGAAAGAGAAACCATTTTCATTGATTTATTTAAACAAAATATGGTATAAAAAGGGATTAATCATGGTAATTTTCATTAACATTTCCCCCTTTACTACTTATATATTCTATCATGTATAATATCTGAGCTTAAAATTTATTCAGTTTTGATGGTTTAGTTCATTGATTTTTCCTTAGCCCGAATTCACAAAGGTGGATTTTAAAACCATCGGTTCAACCCATGATTTATGCAGATTTCCTGTATAAATTACGCTTATTCACCACATACATTAAAGAATGTCCAATGCTGTTACACGCTTTTGTCACAGTGCGCCAAATTGAAGCCTGTTGCCATGGTTAAGTATGCTATTTTATACATGAGTCCACTGTTTGAAGAGTGCGGACTGTTTGATGAGTCCACTGTTTGAAGAGTGGACTCATTAATTAAAAACAGTGGACTCCTGAATAAAATAGCGTGGATAACCAAGCAACAGGCGTCAATTTGGCACACTGTGACAAAAGCGAGCATCAGCATTGGAATTTTTTAATATACGCAGTAAATAAGCGTAATTTATACAGGAAATCTGCATACCATGGGTTCAACAGATGGTTTTAAAAACCACCTTATTGAATTCGGGCCATATTGTTTCAGACATATATCAGAAGATCATCTCCAATAGTGCATCACTAAACCTGGAATGGTCTTATAACTCATAACTTATAAAAATCATGTTGAAAAATGTTTAATTTCTTCTGTCCAGCACAATGTTCTCTCCACACTCATCCAGAAGAGATCTATTAAAGCCACACACAGTACAAATGCTGTCCTATCCATCACACTGATTTCATGGTACCCTCCATGTAAATTTGGTGATGAACAATTCTCCTGGGAGAGTTTCATTTTGGAAGAGTCATTGGTGTAAGGTCATTTCAGGAACATGATGTACACAGCCATGAACACACATGATAATGCAGTGAACAGATGGAGACGAGTTCCAATAATAGAAGCTGTAATTGTGAAAATACAATGAAGAAAGAGGGTCAAAGTCATTATCTACAGATTGTGTTGTACAAATGAAAAAAACACCAACATATACATCCAGACAGAAAAAAAATCAAACAGCAACTAAAACAAAATACATACATAATCTGATAGGGCAAAACATTTATGAAGACCAGTAAATCTAATTATTAAGGTTTGCGGATGGGTGGGGGGCTATATCATCATCATTTTATTATTCTATTTCATGGGTGTATTATGTAAGGCTGAATGATATGAAGATAATTAAACTAAAGTAAAATTCAATAAACAGATGATATTGAGAAGACAAAATATTATATTGCAAATATTATATTATTGCAATATCATTAACAAAAGAGGATTTTAAAATGTTTCAGACAACAAAACTACCTTGAATTGTAATAAATTCACTTCAATACAACAGGCTTATCACCACACTCAACACCCCCCCCCCCCCCCTCCTCTCAAAGTGAGTATTCTTTGTTTGCTAACAAATTGGCAGAAAACATGAACAAGTGGAATACCTCTGGCAGTTTCGCCTGCATTACACGTTTCAATTAACGAGCAGCAGGGCTGACTTTAAAAACAACTAAGATGAATAATTATTCACAAAAACATCATTCATACAATAACAAAATACTAAGTTCATTGACCTTTGACCTTAATCATGTGACCTGAAATGTAAACTGATCAGCGATACTTGATTACCCCTATGTCAACGTTCATGCAAAAGATCCATTTACCTTCAAAGTTATGACATTTAAAAAAATACCCAACTTATTCAAAGTTCATTGACCCTAAATGACCTTTAACCTTAACCATGTGTCCAGAAACTCGTGCAAGACGATCACTGATCACTTATGTCTAAGCTTCATTAACCAGATCAATAAACTTTCAAAGTTATGATGACAGCTCAAATACAGATGTTCCGGGCTGAAAATATTCATATCTAAATAAATATAATTCACAGAGCAAATTGCTGAAAACTTCATTGAAATCGGATAACAATTAATTAAGTTATTGAATTTTGAAGTTTATCAATATTTTGTGAAAAGTTATATGCACATCGTCATGAAAATTCATTAGGTGGGCTGATGATGTCACATCCCCACTTTCCTTTTTCTTATGTTATTACATGGAATCATAAATGTTTCATACATGTGTAAATGATTTGTCTCCCATGATGAAATATTAGATGCAGCAATAAATAACTAATGCACTTAATCAGTTGTCAATACAATTGTTTTAGTTCTTTGTATAAAATTTTTGAATAAACCTAATTTCATATAATAAAATAAAATCAAGTGGGGATATGACATCATCAGCTCACCTAAGGAACATTCATAAAGATATGCCTAGAACTGTTTCACGGGAATAATGCAAATCTTTAAAAATTCAATAACTTTTTATTTGTTATCTGATTTTATCAAATTTTCAGCATTTCGCTCTGTGAATTTATTGAGATATGAATATTTCCAGCCTGGACCATCCCTTTAACCTTGGTCAAGATTTCAATGTTGATAAGTGATAACCATACTAGTACTTGGTCAAAGTTCATTGACCCATCGCCACCACCTTTGAAAAAGCGGCACGTATAGTCTTGCTCTGCTATGCAGGCGAGACAATGTTTGACTTAGATTGATCAGGAATGATTAACTCAAATTTCCCAAATACCCAAATACAAAACAAAGCAATATAAAAGCTTTAATAATAAAGTGAAAAATACATTTTGTATACATGCATATATTTCGATTTCTTATTGTCATACCTTTGTAGAAGACTCCAAAGAAACCTTTCTTTTCTGATAGGAACCACTGTTTAAGACGAGGAACTCTCCTCATGTAGGCACATGTACAAATAACCAGAAGTCCAAACACAATTAGACCATCAAATGAGTATGCTGGAGCAGGACAGACACAAAGAGAAAAGAAAAGATATCTATGGTTATATAGAACATACTATTGGACCATATATCACTCTCCTATTGAGTTTGGCATCTAAAATTATCTATAACATAAATCCGTTTTATTATAATGAGGCCTCTGATAAAGGCTTACTGCATGATTAGTAAATGGTTTTTCACTAAAACCCTTCTCCAGTCTGCTGTTTGATGACATAATTTGAATTCATACATGTATAATAGGTACGAATATCATTGAAAT
The DNA here is from genome assembly GCF_037042905.1 of Lytechinus pictus. Lineage (NCBI taxonomy): Eukaryota > Metazoa > Echinodermata > Echinoidea > Temnopleuroida > Toxopneustidae > Lytechinus > Lytechinus pictus. Next base: position 73,333,461 of record NC_087247.1, read on the forward strand.
GAAAAATAAAATGATTTCATAGGCCCATATTCTGAAGTCAGGTTTGATTTTAATAGACCATGTTCTATCTCTGTGCTAAAATTATGGGGAGCCAACATTTCAAAAATTTCTGTTTGTATTGTATATTTCTTATGTTTACTATTTTGTTTCCTTTTGCTTCCATAATGAAGAAAAATACTTGTTATCATCCCCAGACAATTATGAACAATCTGGGCATCATATGAGTTGAATGTGTACTGTTAAGGATTTGTGCCCCAATTGGCTATCCATAGTTAATTTAAACCCGAGTTCAGAATACAGGCCAATCTGTCTTAATTCATGAAACTTAGTGCTGGATCATCCAGTCTGCCTCTAACGTTAATGTAATGATATTGTTCCTTTCGGTCTAGGCTGCTATATTTAACGAAAATCATTCGCCCCAACGTGATGCCATTGCTCTAGCATCAGCAATTGGAGAAGGCAAAGTTGTATTGTTATCATCCATATTATGAAAACAAAAATAGGTCTTTATGTAGATGGTGAAGGGGGTGGTTTTTCAGCCATATTACCAAAATACCCTTGAGAAAATTGGCAGGAATGGTACCCATGATATAACAAAAATATAGCGAAGAGGTATACAATTTCTCTAGGACAGTTGTGATTTATTTTTCATTAGGAACTTGGGGATCATTTTTTTTTCCACCAGAACGCTCAAAAACTTTAATTTTGATCATTGGTGGAAAGCAAAATTGCAAGAAAATTGTCATTCAACAATCTCTATTTCTAATCTAGAAAAAAATACTTTAAAGAATTTAATTTACGTAAGAGCCAAATTATATGATAAATGGAAACTGACAGTGTAAAAAAACCAAGCATTTGTCCCAAAGAACAATAAAAACAAGCCAAACATTGCCAACCTTATTTTAAAACACAGAACAGAGAACAAGGTTATATGATAAACTTATTCAATGAATGATTGGGCAGTCCCTGATATTTCTCTGCAGGAAGCTACTGAGTTGCAGACTTAATTTTGACGTCTACATGGTGATTCCACTTCATGTTTTCATGAATGTTTACACCAAGATATTTTGCCTTATCAGTCTACACCATGCAGGGGTATTCCATGAATGCAATAGGGCGTTGAACTCTTGATGACTATCCTCTTATTGGTAACAAGCATAACTCCCGCAGTCAGATCTTTTGGATGATAACTTAAGTCCATATAAAATCTACGGCAAAGCCAAGCAGGACAATCGTAGCGATGTTTCAATGAGAATTCGACAATGAACTTGAGTTTGAGCCGAAATACAGCCATTTCCGATTTCGAAATTTGGAAAAGCAGTGGGCAAATTGACCTTGTAGTAAAAATGTGATCGAGAGACTTGCTATGACATTTGCAAACAAGAGCGTCGCTAAAGCGAGCACATAATACGCCCGCCTGTAATGCGGAAAATGGAGTTATTGGTCAAGCAAGAAAAGTGAAAGGTGGTGACTTCATCTTTGACCTTCTGACCTCAAAATGAATAGAATTGCTGGGATCTATGCCAGTATCATACACACCAAATTATATGAGCCTGGGTTAAGTTCAACTAATGTTATCGCATTAACAAGGGCTGCAGAATGGTAAGATGAAAACATGTCACTGTGACCATGACCTTTGACCTCAAAATCAATAGGCTTCCTGGGATCCAGAAGGGTAAGATGAAAACATTTCAACGTGATCTTGACCTTTTGACCTCAAAATAAATAGGCTTCCTGGGATCCATGCTAGTATCATACACACCAAATCATATGAGCCTAGGTTAAGTTAAACTAAAGTTATCAAGTTTACAAGGACTTCAGGAGGGTAAGATTAAAACATGTCACTGTGACCTTGACCTTTGACCTCAAAATCAATAGGCTTCCTAAGATCTATGCTAGTATCATACAAAGTTATCATGTTTACAAGGAAAAGTTAAAGGTAAATTGTGTCATTGGTTGATTTCAAAACTTTCTTTTAAATTGCTTTCCACAATATTCATAAACAAGTTCTAAGTCCATACAATGTATTGCATTGGCCAGAAAGAACTGTTTTTATTCTCAAAAAAATATATAAAGATGAGAAGATTTGCCGAGTGAGCGTTTTTTGATTTATTTTTAGAACTAACATAAAAAATGAAGAGCGCCACCTTGAGACCAAATGACATCAATACCTGCTCATGAATATTCATATCTCTAGCTCTAGCTCTCGTCTCAAGTGCCGATGCACGGTACGGATGCATGGGCGGGTACAGAGTCTGTACAGTGAATGCACGGGTTTCTTTCCGGGTTTCTATTGCGTTTCGTAGAAAGCATGTCCATTGAAAACAAAGTCTGACGGCTTTTTCCTTGCTTTCATCTTTGCTTTGTTGATCTGTATTATTTCTCTATTTCTCCAGGGTATGGAGGGAGGTAGGGAGAAGGGTGCTTGTGAAAGGGAGAGAAAGGGCTATATTCTTATTTATTATATTTTTTCTAGTTTTTTATTTCTATTTTTTATTATATATACATGTGTATTTTTGTTTTGTTTCCGATTCACTGAATTGTTATCATTTTCTTCAGGTTCTGTATTTTGATTTGTTCATTATTATCACGTGTAGTAATATACGTTGTAATTTCTTAATTTTTTAAATAATAGGCCTATGCTACATTTTTTTTACAGGAAAAATTAGAAATCATTTTGTATTGAACTAGCTTGGCCGCCAATTTCGTTATTTGCTTTGTGTGTCCTATAGGCCTATAAGATGTTCTCTCTCCACCACTGAATTCGTCAATATACTGTCTCAACGTATTTATCAATTAAATTGGACAAATACCGCGTGGCCTAGTGTTTTTTTACAATATCCAGGGGCGGATCCAGCTTTCACTAATAAAGAGGGAGGGGGGTTGAAAAATATTTTCCCCGATCGATCGGCAGCTCAAAGCTAATTTTTTTGTATCTATATAGTCGTAACAGTTAATCATAAGCCCTATAAAAAATGCGAGCGCGAGGTAAAATTTTCGGAAATCGTGTATTGTGTCCTAAAAATTGACGGATCCATGCAGCACGGGCTGGCTGTGCCCCCCCCCCCCCCTTCAGAGGCACAATCAATATTTCTTATGTAAAATTCTATCGTTATAACCATTTTTTTTTTGCTTGTCAAATTTTCCTCGGAAAAATGTGCCCCCCCCCCCCCCTTGGACAATCCTAGATCTGCCTCTGAAGATCAATCATATAATAAAACAAAATAATCATAACGGTACGTAGGGCCTATGGTGCACCGGGTAGCCACTTCAGTTCCGTAAACTGTTCTCCCAGCGGGCCATGCTAATACCCCGGCTTTAGCTTGGCTACCTAGGCGCTCAAGCATTTGAATTAGTAAATGGTAGTTCCCTTGTTTGTTTTACTAAGGCCTGTTTTTGTTTACATTGATCAGCTGATATTTCTTTAATTTGATATAAATAATACCTCGTTATTGTAATTGCTATTTTACTATGTTTTATTTTACATGGACCAAGATGAAAAAACAGTAATTACAACTCTGATCTTGTGAACCTGTTTAAATATGACTGAATGAATAAATAAATGAATAGGTATTGATAAATAGATATTCCATCGAACAGGCAATGCGAACACGAAGCGCGGGCTAAATTGTTTTATATAGTGACATGGTTCCCCCCCCCCCAAGTCTGAATTACCCTCACCTTATTTTATTCATTCTTCCTCCTTATATTTTTTCTTCTCCCCCACCCTCTGCTTTCCATTCTATTACTTGTTTCCCTTTCTTTCCCCTATTATGCGCCGCCAATAGGGTGGGGGCGCCCCGTTGGCCTCCTGGATCCGCCTATGATACCGGTACGTCAGGCCTGTATATTATAAGCAATTGATGTTTATGTAACATCAATTACCCCCCCCCCCCCCCGAAAATAGGAAAAAAAATCCTTTTTTTTCAAAATGGAAAGTGCCCTTCTTTCAAAATGATGTGTGCCCCTTTTCAAAATAAAATACCTTTTTTGAAGTCAAACAATACATTTTAGGTTAGAAAATCACAACATTTTTGGCTCGCACTTCGCACTCACATCATTTTGAAAGAAGGGCACTTTCCATTTTTTCCCTGCTGGGATTTTTTTGGGGGGAGGGGTGCAAGTGTTTTGGTTACAACTTTTGCTTACAATGTTCAATTTTCAAGTTTGAATATCACAAATTTTCAGCTCGCGCTTTCCGCTTGCATCATTTATTATTTATTCTTGGTTTCAAAACTTAGGATGTCCAGTTCTCAGGTTGAAATATCACAAATTTTCGGCTCGCGCTATGCGCTCACATCAATTATTATTTATTTGTTTCAAAAAGTGCTTAGATTGTCCAGTTTTCAGGTTGGAATATCGCACTCACGTCCATTATTCAGTTAGATACACATCTTTTTCATGATAACAAAAACAATTGCTCGGAATGCTTGATTTTCAGGTCTTATTAGTACATGCAATGTCCAAAATTTTGAGCCCGCGATTCGTGCTTACAACATCTCGCAAGGATGCTCTTTTAACAATAATTTGCGCGGTAATAATTGACCAAAAAGCGAGTTTCACAACTTCAGATTTGAAAATGTTTCCAAACCGCTTGCTTGCTACGCTCGCTCCCGGGAAAATAAAGCCTGATTACATATTTAATCAATCAGAAAAGACTTCAAAAAGGCTTTGGTCAACTTAATTACTATAAAACGCACAACTACTTAACGCAGATGATAATCTCATGGTGAAAATTTCAATTGCATAAAAAAATACATATAAGTGCCCTCTTTTGCCCCCAAATGAAAATACGTTCCGCCGCCCCTGATTAGCACCCATCGCACTTGCTGGTATTTTATTTATCGTCATTCCCCCCTCTCAAAGAAAAAACTTAAATACTTTTGCCCTTTATTTAGCCTGCAATGGAACTTGCAGGAAATTTTATTTAAACGCGAGCATATCAAACAGGATGCAAATGGAGGTCTATTCAGCTGGGCATTATTTATACGCTTTGGATTCTTGTTTGACTAGAAATGTAAAATATTTCAAGAGTTCTTATATTTTCATTACATCTTTGTCCTTATTTCGTTATATCCGTAGCTCCACCATGCGCGTATTTGAGGGCCCTCGGGGCACGCCCCCCCCCCCCCGGGTAGGCGAAAAAGGGGTGCCAAAAATAGGGAGAAAAGGGAGGGAAAGAAAAGGGGATAAAAAATGAGGGAAAAAAGAAGAGAAAGAGAAGAGGAAAACAAAAGAGGGAAAGGGGAGCGCCGAATTGATGTTCGCCCTAGGGAGGGGGGCGCCCAATTGATAATCGACCTATAGGGGCGCCGAATTTAAGTCCAACATAGATAGGGGAGCCGAATTGATGTTCGACATAGGGGGCATCGACTTGATGTCCGAATTAGGGAGGCGCCGAATTGATGTTCGACCTATAGGGGGTGCCAATTGATGTTCAGCCTAGGTGGGGGGGGGGGCGAATTAATGTTTTACCTCGGGGCACCGTATAGATGTTCCACATAGGAGGGGCTGCATTGAAGTTCGACATAGGTGCACCGAGGGGGCGCCAAATTGATGTTCAAACTAGGGGCTGGGGTGCTGAATCAATATTTTCCAGTGTTGCCATTGATGTTTGACATAGGGGGCGCCGAATTGATGTTCAACCTAAGGGGTGCCAAATTAATGTTCAACCTAGGTGGGGGGGGGGGTGAATTAATGTTTTACCTCAGGGCGCCGTATAGATGTTCGACATAAGAGGGGGCCGCATTGAAGTTCGACATAGGGGCACCGAGGGGGCGCAGAATTGATGTTCAACCTAGGGGCTGGGGCGCCGAATCAATATTTTTCATAGGGTTGCCGAATCGATGTTTGGCATAGGGGGGGGGGGGCGCCGAATTGATGTTCAACCTAGGGGGTGCCTAATGCATGTTCACCACACGCGGGCGCCTATTTTATGTTTGTCCCGGTGCGCCAAATTCACAAATTCAGGTTCAATTAACCAAGGAAGGGGGGTGGGCGCCAAATTCATGTTTGCTCGCATCAAATACTCATCCTGTTCATGATTACCAAAAGTGCCTATAATTTTAGATCAGAATACAAAAAAAAATCATCCTACTCTACGCGCTCGCATTAATTGTTTTGTAAGGTGACGATCCTGTTCATGGTTAGATAAGTGCTTAGAATGTCCGACTTTGGATCGAAATATAAAAAAAAATCAGCTCGCGCTTCACGCTCGCATAAACTGTTTTGTTAGTGCTCATCTTGTTCATGATAATCGAAAATGCTTACTCGAATGTACAAATATTAGGTAAGAATATGAAAAATTTTCATCTCGCTCTTTGCGCTCGCATCAATATTGTTTAGTTAGATGACAATCCTGTTCATGATTACCAAAAGTGCTTAGTCAATGTCAAAATTTTAGGTCAGAATATCAATCACTTTTTAAGCTCGCGCTCCGCGCTCGCACAATTGTTTAAATAGATACCCATCCTTTCCATGGCTACACAATATGCTTAGAATTTCCAGTTTTGGGTCGGAATACCAAAAATTTTACGCTCGTGCCTCTCGCTCGCATTAAATGATTTGTTAGATACCCATCCTGTTCATGATTACCCAATAGTGCTTAGAATGTCCAAATTTTATGTCAGAAAATCAAAAATTTTCAACTCGCGCTTCGCGCTCGCATTAATTATTTAGTTAGATACCCATCCTGTTCATGATTATAAAACACATATGAAAAGTGCTTATAATGTCCAGTGTTGGGTTGAAAATTCAAAAATTGTCAGCCTCCACTTCGCGATCGCATAAAATGTTGATAGATACCCATGTGGAGCCGTGTTATGTGCAAACGCCGGGATATGTGCAAACAACGGTATATGTGCAAAATTTCGCCGGGATTTGTGCAAACAACAGTATTTGTGCAAACGCCACGCCGGGAGATGTGCAAATCTGGCAAAATTTATTAACGGCATCTGTGCAAACGTGACGACGGGATATGTGCAAATGAACAATTTTCACGGGAAATGTGCAAACTTCCGGGATATGTGCAAATCACTGTTTTTATCAATAGGCCTATCAAGGCTATTTCTCATAAAATGTTTCATAACATTACTGTTAAAATGATAATGTTGGTAATGTTGAATAACATGAAAATATAGCAGCCTTTCCTCCAGACCCAGTTATTTCAAAATGATAAATAACAATACCAAAAACCAATATAAAGACCACAGAATCTTATCAATGCTGAATAACATGGAAATATAGCCTAGTCTTTCCGCAAGACCCAGTTTTTTTTCAAAATAACGCTAATAGTAATAATAAAAAACTCAAAATCTAAGACCAAACAATCCTTCAAACTAAGAACCTTTAATAAAACAGAGGTTTAGAGCGTTGTCTTTATTCCAGACCTAGTCATTAAAAAATTACGAGAAAAAAATATTTTAAAGTAAGACCCTATCATATTCTTATTCTTCTGGAATAACACGAGTTTTAAAAAGTATTCTTTCCTCCAGACCCGGTTATTTATAAAAATGAATAAAAAAAAACAACTTCAAATCTAAGATCAATCTTCAAAATTTACACCCAGTAAAAAAATACGGGTATCAAGCATTGTCTTTACCCCACACCCAGTTTTTTTAATACAAACCAAGACCCCTACAAAACATTGTAATAATGCATGGGTAAAGCAAATATTCCTCCTCCAGAATTGGTTATTATTTAAAAAAAATAGTTTTTGAAAATATTTTAAAACGAATACCCGATAATCTAATCCCTGTGGAATAACGTTGTTGTTGTTGTTATCGTGGGTTTTAAGGCGTTTACCATTCAGATATGAATATTTACGCCTATGATTAATTTGTCTTATTTTTGTGGTTATAAAATTTTATACATTATGGATAACATGAAGAACGATTGTAGACTTTCTTCCAAAGGACACAGATGCCCCCGCTTAATGCAATCAGAAATCCATTCAATATATTTGAACTTATTATCATGCAGAAACCAATATGCATATATAATGAACAAATTTAGACCTTTGAACCAACTCGCATATATAGTGAGCTGTGACCTTTGACCTTCGGACTCCGAATTCGAACTTAGCCTGTATTTTGGTGTCATTTACCTACACACCCAATTTTTTTGTTCAATCTGTTAAATATTTCATAAGTTATCATTTTTTTTATCCATTAAATATTTTTCGATTTATTGCGCGGACACCAAGTGGGGGACGGACGGAAGGCCAGACGGACATGAGCAACACGAGTTTTAAGCTTAGTCTTTCGTCTAGACCTGGTTGTTTAAAAAATAAATTAAAAAAAAGATTCAAAGCTAAGACCAATCTTCCAAATTAAACCCAGTTAAAATGCTTGGGTTTAGAGCGTTTTTGTCTTTACCCCACACCCGGCCAATTCTTTTAAGAATACAAATTAAGTGAAACATAATCATAAAACTTAGACCCCAGCATCTTCCAAACTATAAAACCTTGTGATAACACATACTTAGTTTTAACAGACAAAAGAAACAGAACAACAAAACCAACATTTGAAATTAAAACCCTCTTCCAGCCTAAGATCCTGTAATAAAGATAAAAAAATAAAACATACCTTTTCTTCCAGGCAAAGAAATTTTTAATTAGAAATAAAATCTTCAAAACTAAGAGCCCGGGGAGCATTTCATGAAAGGAGTTGTCAGACGTTTTATCCGACACTTACCATGGTACCACTGCTTCTTAGCCAATCAACATCAAGGAAGGTTGTCAGATCTGACAACTTGTCGGACATAACTAATGTTGATGAAATGCTTCCCCGATCATCTCATTCATGTTAAACAGGCACAAGAACATGATTGAGTCTTAGTTAAATGAAGATTTCATTTATCTTAATTTTGAAAATGACAAGGTCTGGAATAAAGAAAACTCTCTAAACCTTTATTATTTTATTACAGGTTCTTAGTTTTAAAGATTGTTGGGTTTTATTGTATTGTTTTTTTTTTAATTGGGTCTGGAAGAAAGACTACGCCATGTCTCCATGTTATTCAGCATTAAAAAGATAGTGGGGTCTTTGTTACCTTTTTTCACTTTTTTAAAAATGGTTTGTAATTTTGAAATAAGTGGGTGTGGAGGGGAGACTACACTTTATTTCCATGTTTTTCAACATCAATAGGATTTCGGGGTCTTTGTTTTTTATATTTGGTTTTGTATTTATTTATTTGTTGTTTGAAATATCTGGGTCTGGAGGAAAGACTACGCTTTATTTTCAAGTTATTCGACATCATTGAGATTGTGGGGTCTTTGTTAATATCGTTTGTTTGTTTTTATTGCTTTTTATCATTTGCAATTTTTTGAAATAACTGGGTCTGGAGCAAAGACTATACCATATTTCCATGCTATTCAATGTTGATAAGATTGCAGGGTCTTTTTTGTTGTTGTTTTGTTTTTAATGATTTTTTTATAACTGGGTCTGGAGGAAAGACTACGCTATACTTCTATACAACTGGGCGTTGTGGCGTGCGCCTGTAATCCAAGCTGTGGGGAAGTTACAAATTGATGCAGAGGTTCGAGGTTCGAGCCCTGGTCACGTCTTTCGGACGGTGACGTTAAAGGTCGGTCCCAGACGTAAATAATCATATCTGATTGATACACGTCTGACAAAACTCAAATACACACACACACACACACGTTAGAATGATACACGTCGTATAAGCTAAAACAACAACAACAACAGTTATTTAACATTAAGAAGAATTAATTTTTGAACTTTGTTTGGAAGATTGTTTAAATGTTTTATATAACTGTGTCTGGAGAAAAAAGACTGTGACTTTGCGCTATATGAACGCATTACTATAGGGTTTTAGTTCAGAACAGATTCGCGAAAAATCCCTTCAAATTTATTACATTTGTGGGTAAAGTCATTATTACATTTGTGGGCGATGAAAAAATGATTAGATTTGTGGGTAAAGTGCATTTTTACATTTGTGGGTGAAATTATTACATTTGTGGGTAAAGTGTTATTACATTTGTGGGCGTTATTACATTTGTGGGCGTTTATTACATTTGTGGGTGTAACATCCCCCCCCCCCCCGCCGCCTCTTTGAAAGCGTTTCATTGCCGATGGCACTGAAGCTTCCTTATGCAGGCATGCATGTTTCTCATTTTAACAGTAATGTTATGACACATTTCATGAGAAATAGACTTAATATTGATAAAAACAGTGATTTGCACATATCCCGGAGGTTTGCACATTTCCCGTGAAATTTGTTCATTTGTACATATCCCGTCGTCACGTTTGCACAGATGCCGTTGATAAATTTTGACAGATTTGCACATTTCCCGGCGTGGCGTTTGCACAAATACCGTTGTTTGCACAAATCCCGGCGAAATTTTGCATATATACCGTTGTTTGCACATACCCCAGCGTTTGCACATAACACGGCTCCACAACCCACCCTGTTCTTGATTACCAAAAGTGCTCACAGATTTTTCCAAATTCTAGGTAAGAATATGAAAAATTTTCATATCGTTCTTTGCGCTCGCATCAATATTGTTTAGATAATTATACCCATCATGTTCACGGTTGCAATAAAACTCAGAGTGCTCGATCGGAAAAGAGATGAAAATATCCCCTCCCCTATTGGCGAAAGCTGGATCCGCCCCCGGTTAAGAAATTACAGCTCCCGCACATAATTTTAGTATGGTCTACCACTCTGATGAGAAGTTGAACTAAATTGAAACCCCAAAATGCTTAAAATTCTGTGCTTTCTGGTCGCATTTATTTTTTTCAAAAGGTGGTTAAAACATATTCATGGATGTTTTTTTTCATGAACACATTAAAAAGTGGTCTTCGATGCCTTTTTCACGTGATTATGAAATACGATAATTCAAACTGCATTTAAGGCACCTATGATTGCCGTGCTGGGCGGGTCGGGGTGCCATTTTCCGAAAAGTTCACAGGGGCGCCAAAGTAGTCGGGCTCAATCATGGATCCTGGATACGCGCATGTCCGTTGGGCATCGTTTCCAACATTGTACCTCCTTATCTATACCGGAGTGATACTAGGCGCTAGTCCATGGATCGGATCGGTTTACTTCCATTTCGTCTGATGCCAACTCATCCAAATGCCAACTCGTCTACTATCATTATTTGGTCTACCATCAGTTCTTTCACTATCCCAATGCATGCATTCCGTCTAATAACCAGTTGATCCAATAGTCATTCAGTCCATATACAATTTGGTTATTGGAAGTGTTATTGTGCAAAATGAATGAAAATGAATTGGATACTGGACTAACTGGACCAAATGGTTGTTCGATGAAATGTTGATGGACGGATTGGCATTGCATGGACTAAATGAAAGTAGACCATGTGGTGAATGGACGAGTTGGCAGTTGACGAATTGGCAATTTACCAATGGACCTACTAGTACTAGGCCACTGAATTGAACTTGTCATGTGCCATAACACCTAAACTGCTTCCTTATATCCGATACCCCCCTCCATCCTAGGCAATAAAGGGAAGGAGGAGGAGAGAGAAGAAAGGAAGAAAGAAATAGATTGTTGAAAGGGAATCAAAAGAACGATCAAAAGGGAATTTGAACGCAACATTATATAATACTCTGTTATTGTTTGAATCGTTTCTCTCTCATTAGGTGGTCTGTCATGAAAATGACAGATCACCTTTTATATTCGTCAGAATTTTCTTTATTTTTATTGCCAAATCTTTGTCCCACTTTATCTCAAAATCGGGCATGTCAATTTCCTTGATTTTCATGTCATGTATGGACATCATTATGGACATGGGAAACGAAACTTTTCAAGGTTATCAAATCATGACGTCATCTAGGCGCCATTTTGTAAAATTAAATGATTGATCATATCAACGCAACTAATCATAAAAAATCATCCATATTTGCATCATATCAAGTTCAGGTGACAGGTCATCAGGACATATCAGCAGAGGTCATGCAAAGGTCACGACGCGCACGTCAAAATTTTAAATTTCCCCAAATCGACCGTGGTCAAGTTTGGGTACGTTTCTGGTCATTTTGAGCATGTCAAGAATTTGCGCGCGCACAGGTATGCGTGCGCGTTCTTGCACCTACCATCGGTATGCATCTTCAAGTCATCATTTATTTTATGTCTTTCCAATGTCAATTATCTTCTGATTAATTTGATAACTCATTCAGCCTCTTACAATCAATAATACGGGAATGCGCGTCCATTCAAATTTGCATTACTCGCGCGTGCAAACTTGCAAAATAAGTCATAAATGGGCAAAAATATGCCTATATAAAATTCACTGTAGCTCTTCAGGGAGTCCGTTGACCCCCAATTTTTTTTTCATATTCGAATAGAGTATGAATAGGAGATATGATTTCATGCCACATTTGACCCTTAATTACATCGTGACGTCATCAAAATGACGTCGGAACTAAAAATTAGTGTTTTCTGTTTCATGATGTCACCACACTTATGTAAATTGATTCTAATTCCGTAAATGTTGGTCTGTTCTCGCCAAATTTTCAATATGTTTTAGCTTAGAATGTACCCTTTAGACAATATCTCCACTGTTTCATTTTAAAGCTTGAATGTACTATTCTCAAAACTAGAACTTGTAGATGTTTGTCATCATGCCCATTTTGTACTTGCAAAAATTTACATTGACAATATGTTTCCTGTTATGCTCTTTCCGTCAGTCGGACACACTGTGGTCGACTGGATAACGCACCTGACTGGTATAGCAGGGTTTGGTGGTTCAAACCTCGCTTGACTCTTTTTTTTTTTTTTTTTTCTCTCTCCTTTTTAGGTGGTCTGTCATGAAAATGACAGATCACCTGTTATATTCGTCAGAATTTTCTTTATTTTTATTGCCAAATCTTTGTCCCACTTTATCTCAAAATCGGGCATGTCAATTTCCTTGATTTTCATGTCATGTATGGACATCATTATGGACATGGGAAACGAAACTTTTCAAGGTTATCAAATCATGATGACGTCATCTAGGCGCAGTTTTTTTAAATTAAATGATTGATCATATCATCGCAACTAATCATTAAAAATCATCCATATTTGCATCATATCAAGTTCAGGTGACAGGTCATCAGGACATATCATCAGAGGTCATGCAAAGGTCACGACGCGCACGTCAAAATTTTAAATTTCCCCAAATCGACCGTGGTCAAGTTTGGGTACGTTTCTGGTCATTTTGAGCATGTCAAGAATTTGCGCGCGCACAGGTATGCGTGGGCGTTCTTGCACCTACCATCGGTATGCATCTTCGAGTCATCATTTATTTTATGTCTTTCCAATGTCCATTATCTTCTGATTAATTTGATACCTCATTCAGCCTCTTACGACCAATAATACGGGAATGCGCGTCCATTCAAATTTGCATTACTCGCGCGTGCAAACTTGCAAAATAAGTCATAAATTGGCAAAAATATGCCTATATAAAATTCACTGTATCTCTTCAGGGAGTCCGTTGACCCCCAATTTTTTCTCACTCTTGGATATAGTCAATATCTCATTTGGAGATTTCGTAATTACGTCAAGATTAAGTTATTAGTGAAAATTACATATTTTTGCAACATACATCAACATATTTGACCGTATCTTCGTTACTACTCGTCAGTTTTCTCCCAAATTTTGATGTAGTTAAGACAATTCTCTGCAAATAACGTGGAAAAATTTTCACTTTTGACCACAGCATCAATGTGTTATGACTTGTTTAATTTTTTTCAATTATTTTCTGGACCTAAATTTTTAGAAATTTTTAAAGGACATTTTTTATTAATCAATTGTACGGTCTTGCTGAAAATTTCAGGCCCCCTTGCTTTGCGGTGTTTTATGTAGGACATTTTTTGTAATTTTGGCGTAACTTTATAAGGGGTAATTTTAACATTGTAAAACATCATTTAGGCATTTTTTTAGGAAACGCTGCAATATTGAGACGCTATTGGGTTGACAAATTTCATTCTGGACTTTTTGCGGAAATTCCTGGATTTTTTCTATTTGGTCATTTTTACTAAATAACGTATAACAAATTTTCAGGTACCTTCTGTCAAATGAAAAATTGTGCAATTTAGTTAATTACACATTTTCCCGAATTTTTGCAGGAAAATTGCGAGTATTTGAATCTTTTACCTGAAGTTTTTCAGCAAAAACCATCAAGAAAGAATTTTCAAGTAAATGTCGAAGTCTTACACAATTAATATATGGATATTGAAAATTCTTGACGGAAAATATTATGTGAAATGTGTAGAAATTTGCAGAGATTTTGCAAACATTTACCTTAAAAAATTCTACTTAATTCTTTTATCAAATACATCACTGATGAGTATTGAAGTGAATGCTGTAAAATTGTAGCATTGTGAAACTTCTCATAAAAATTATTGAAATTAGCAGAAATTTTGAATGAAAATATTAAAGATATTTTATTTTTCAGAAAGTATCACCTATGAATTTTCAAGTATTCTGTGAAATTCATTCCCAATGATGTTGTAAAAATTCTTGCTTGAAAGTTGAATGCATTAAAAAAAATTGCTGACAGTACAAAGAATTAAAAAAAAAAGATTTTGCATGAAAACATTAAAGTACTGTCGATTAAAATTAGCTGCTGTGAAAATTAAGGCGCCTTTCATTGCGTTATTTTAGAAAACCAATTTTGGTAAAATCGTCTGAAGATTTTGAGGAGTTTTTAAGGCGTTTTACGTGTTCCAAACTTCATTTCGTATTTACCGTTTTGCATTATCACCACCATCATTATAATCATCCGCGATTGTCATCACCACATTAATAATCACATTTAGCAATGGTCAAAATTTATTCCTATATTGTCTATGATGAAGATTATCAATCATATCTAAATGAATCATTCCATACAACATTAGCCGACACTGAATGAAAAATCATGACAGACCACCTGATTCGTCCACATGACGAATTAAAATCTAGTGAAATTTATATTTTGAATATATATCGTTTCAGTCATTCTCATTATTTGACTGCATAGCGAATTACAAAACGTCCTATCCTCGTTTCCGCTAACCACACATGACATTATTTATCATTTTATTATTATCATGCAATGAAATTCATACTGTTTTTACACGCTGCGTCGGCTGCCACTTGACTACCTTGTGAATATTTTTCCGATGATAATCAGTTGAAATCAGTGGCGTTCAAAATAAGGCTTGGGGCTGTATGGATTCCCAAATTTGTCACGGCCAAGAAAAAAAAGGAAAGAGCGAAGGGAAACTATTATCTGAATATCACGTCAAAATCTATCATAGATTACAAAAAAAATCAAGATTTGTGCCCTATATGTATATCTGGCCCCTTCATATTTGTTATGTTCATTATTTACGCCACTGGTTGAAATTAAATTCAACTTAAAACATTTTCCCTTTATCATTGCATTATACATTCATGAATAGTGAAAGCATGTTCATAACATCTTTCTGTATTTTTTCGCTGTTTATACAATTCCTAACCTTAGGTTGTGTGTATTCCTTATGTTCGCATTCTCAATGTTATTTTTCTCTTTATTTCAATATTATTCTCACCAACTTTATTATGGTATGCCTATTCAAGAAAGTATTACTTGTTTGCTTTCCCCATGACAGCTTTGCCTTCACTTTTGCAGATCGGAGTGTCTCTCAGTCAGTATTCAGAGCTATTACTGTATTCTCCTTGACCCGGCCCCCCCCCCCCCCCCCCCCCCGTGAGTTGTAAAACACCCATAAAGGCAAAATATAATATTTTTATCGGCAACATATTTGCATCACATCACCATAAATTAAGTACATCAGAATAGGCGTATACCCATTGAACCTCGCCAGAATGGGCTTGCCCAAAAATTTCAAACACAAATTTCTTTTTTTTCCCGAAAGTCATCACCACTTCGAAGTAGGCGACTTTCCCGCCCCAAAATATTCTTATTCCTACAATAGTGCAATCCGTCACGAACACCATGCACGATTGGCCTTTCATAACTGATCGCCAAAATAGATGAACCATATTCCAACACTTTCTACGATCAATACGATCGCCTTGACTGATCTGATACGATTAATTATTCCGCGATTATATGCCTCTTGGAAGCGGGGGGGGGGGGGGAGCTGGGGATGCGGCATGTATTATTTTCCACGGGCAGCACCCCCTGGAATTCTGATAGGTGTCAAATTGGAGAAATGTATGGAATGACCAACGTTTCGTGTTAGAACCTTTATGTTTTTCTTTTGCTTTGTCAATTTTCTTTCAGCAGGTAACCCCACCAAAAAAAATCGTGACAGTGTGAACTGAGCACATTTTTTTTTCAATCATCAAAAATTATTATTATATTATTTTCCCCATGAGTTGTGAAATGTTGACACGCCAGGATCTCCTTGGTCCCAATCACAATATGAAGAATACATTTCCTCGGCTATAAAACAACACTTATCATTCGTTTTTCCTATATTTATATCAGGAAAATGGGAGTCCCAATTCCCGGTTCCACTTTCATTGCTAAATAAGTCTATGTTATGCCAATCAAGATGTGAGTGATGTCTTTGTCCTGCTCACGTCGCCACGCACCACAGTCATTCACATTTTTTTCAACAGTTGAACTGCTCGTACACACACTGTATGCGTAGGCCTATATCCCGGAGGCCTATCTTCCTCTCATTTGCTACAATAAAAGTTCATCTTTCCATCTATTTTTATTTGTTTATTGTTTATTTAATAAGGGGTAGCCCATTCAACAACAGCTCCCATGGGGCGCCCCTATCTATTATTCGTCATTGGTATCCATTTGTCTTTGTCCATCCATTCTTGGGGTTATACATTCATCGGATGATCCATTCATATATATGCCTATTCATCCATCTATTCATTCTTTCAGTCATCCATCCATCCACTGATGGATTGATTAGGCCTATAGGCTACCCCCACCCTCCCCATACAGGAGAAATACTCTGCGACCCATTCTCTGGAAATCCTCTGCGACCCATTCTCTGGAAATCCTTATTGATACACGTTTCAAAGCAGACGTAAATTACTAGTATGTGCAATCCCCTCGGACGTTGCTTCTCCAAGTTTGCTTAGTCTTCTTTCACGTACTTCGTTGCCCTGTTTCACACGGCATGACTTGTAATGTTCTGTTGTAAAACATGCCGGTCGGCCCCCGGGGTCGGCTCCGAAATTCACCCCTCTGCATACCTAGAGCGGTTCTACCATAGACCATAGCGCCGCGAAATATTGAATATACTCAACTTCTCATTGGCTCCAAATCTAGCTACAAGCTTTCTTGTGTGGCTGCAAGAATAACAGTTTTCCGAGAAATCTTGCCCCTTACGTCTAACCCCCCCCCCTTATTTTTTTTTTGCTTTTGCTCATGACGCCTCTGCTCTGCTTGTAAAGATTGACCAAATGACACTTTATTCTAAATTTGCAACTTGATGCATTGGTCGCATACACACACTGTCACGGTCTACACGATGTAGACTACGCTACATACTTCGCATCAACAGGTTTCTCAGCTCACCTTTTGACCTCGCAAGTTCAGTCTAAACAACGAAGAATAATCCTACTTTCATGTCAATACTGTGTGTCCTCCATGGTCCTATCAACTTTTATCTTCCTTTTATGTTTTACTATTTTGTATCCCGCCCTGAAAATAATAGTTTTTCTCTTCCCTTTCTTCATACTCGGCCCTAGACAGAATGGGGGTGGCCGTCTATATATATACATATGAAAATTTTTCATCTCGCTCTTTGCGCTCGCTTCAATATTGTTTTGTTAAAATTAGATGACAATCCTATTCATGGTTACCAAATGTGCTTAGAATGTCAAAATTTTAGGTCAGAATATCAATCACTTGAGCTTAAAAAGTGATTGATATTCTGAACTAAAATTCTGACATTCTAAGCACTTTTGGTAATCATGTACCTACATTTAAATGTCTAGCCGTACATCATGTTGTACTTGTGAAATTATATGTGACCGAAACCATAGTCAAGCCGACTCATATGATTTTATATGTTCCATTTGTAATGGAAAAATCTTTCCTTTTAACCATATTATTGAAGATGATGAGTTTTTATGGGCACTACAACAGTTTTTTCATATGAATAAGAGTATTCCATATGCTAATGTTCAAAATCTTAAAATCAATCCTTTTGTAATGCATAACAACCTCAAAGACGTTCATTATTCTCTTAATCTACATGCACAATCTTCTGTAGAAGATATCTCAGAGGATGAGACATTTCATTTTCCAACAAATCCATGTTCATATTATCTTCCTGATGATTTTTGTACTAAATATAATAACTCTGATGATAGACTATCTCTATTACACTTAAATGCTAGGAGTCTCTGCTCAAATTTTAGTAAACTTGAGGAATTACTGACTTCCCTTGATTTTTCTTTTTCTGTGATAGGAATATCAGAAACTTGGCTGAATTCTATCATGTTAACGTCTATTTATAATATATCTAATTACTCATTTGTTCACACATGTCGTGATTCCAAGACTGGTGGGGGTGTTGCCTTGTATATTTCCGAAAACGTTGAATTTCTTGAAAGACCAGATCTGACTATAAATAATTTATTTCTTCAAACTGTTTTTATTGAAATTGTCAATGTTAACTCTAAGAATATAATTGTTGGGAATGTCTATAGACCTCCCAATACAGAAATTGACTCGTTTTTACATGATATGGATTCTCTGCTTTCTAAAATACACAATGAAAAAAAAAATACTATACTTAATGGGAGATTACAATATCAATTTGTTAAATACTGATAGCCATACTAAAAGCAAAGAGTTTGCTGATACTATGTTCTCATACAATTTATTCCCAGTAATCACCAAGCCTACACGCATATCATATAAATCTGCTACCATAATAGATAATATTTTTACAAATGCAATCCAATTTGAATATGATAGTGGGCTACTATATTCTGACATTTCAGATCATTTCCCAATATTTTATGTTGCAAAAAAGTTTAATGATAATTCAATTTCAAGGGAACCCCGCCTGAAGAGAATGATAAATGATGCTGGGATCGATTGCCTAAAAAAGAAATTGAGC
This sequence comes from Lytechinus pictus, assembly GCF_037042905.1. Lineage (NCBI taxonomy): Eukaryota > Metazoa > Echinodermata > Echinoidea > Temnopleuroida > Toxopneustidae > Lytechinus > Lytechinus pictus. The sequence continues at coordinate 73,352,516 of NC_087247.1, forward strand.
TGTCTAGACTGGAAACCAATCTATGCATCCAACGATGTCAACCATGCCTATGATCTGTTTTACTCAATTTTTTATAATGCCTATAATGAATGTCTTCCTACTGTTAACAGTAAAAAAAAAAAAAACACGATTCCACAAACCTTGGATTTCTTCTGGCATCTTGAAATCTATAAACAAAAAAAATATCCTATATAAAAATTTTCACAGATACTCTGGACCAGAAAAGATTAAAAAGAGGAAAGAAGAAAAATACAAAAGCTATAAAAACTGTTTGGTAAAAGTAATTCGGTTTGCAAAAAGAGAATATTATAATAAAAAATTTAACACCTTAAGAGGTAACATGAAGAAAACATGGCAAGAAATTAATAACATATTGGGGAAAAAAGCTCGAATTTCTCTACCAACCAAAATATTTTACAATAATGAATCTTTTGATACCAATCAAATGAAATCTAATTATTTCAACAGATATTTCGCAAATTTGGGCAAAAATCTTGCTCAAGTCATCCCCGACTCCCACACAGAGTTCATGTCTTTTTTAGGAGACAACAATATTCATTCAATGTTTTTTAAACCAACCAATATAAATGAAATACTAAAGATCTGCTCCTCCTTGAAGTCAACGTTTTCCTGTGGCTCTGATGATATTATCCCATCTATTGTGAAAAAATGTATTTATCAATGTGTCCATCCACTGTGCCATATATATAATATGTCTCTTGAATATGGTGAAGTTCCTAATGCATTTAAAATAGCTAAAATTGTTCCAATTTTCAAAAAGGGTGATCGTAAAGACATTGTTAACTATAGACCAATTTCTGTTTTACCCATCTTCTCAAAGATACTAGAAAAAATTGTTTTTGAACGTTTGTACAGCTTTTTGAATCATAACAATATATTAATCTCACAACAATTTGGTTTTCGTAAAAGATATTCAACGTACATGCCAATATTTCACATGTATGATCGTATAATGCAAGAAATAGATAAGGGTAATCTCACCATTGGTATATTTTTGGATCTCTCGAAAGCATTTGACACCGTTGACCATGACATACTTCTTAAAAAAATGAAACGTTATGGGATAAGAGGTCTCGCTCTTGATTGGTTTGATAATTATTTATCAAATCGCATGCAGTATGTTGTGGTCAACGGTGTCAAGTCAACTTTCAGTCATGTATCACACGGCGTTCCGCAAGGGTCCGTCCTCGGCCCCTTACTTTTCCTTTTGTATATCAACGACCTCATAAATTGTTCCTCAATTCTTAATTTCATACTCTTTGCTGATGATACCAGTATTACTTTTTCTCAAAAAAATATTATTCCTCTCATTAACACCATAAATATTGAACTTCGTAAAGTCGTTGTCTGGCTTCAATGCAATAAACTGTCACTGAACCTTGAAAAAACTAAATTTGTACTATTTAAAACACAAACTAAAAAAATTGGTAATGACATTCCTCCAGTTATTATGGATGGCAAGATTATTTCCCAGGTATCAAATATAAATTTTTTAGGTATCAAGATCAATGAATTTCTATCCTGGAAACCTCATATTGATGAATTATGCACTCGTTTATCAAAAAGTACTGGTGTCCTCCGCAAACTGAAGTTTATTTTACCCAGACATGTATTAATTTCACTTTATAATACTTTGGTTTTACCCCATCTCACTTATTGCTGTATGCTATGGGGGAATGGATTCAAAACACATTTACATAGATTATTTCTTATTCAAAAAAGGTTAATCAGAACAGTTTGTAATGCACATTTCAATAGTCACACAAACAAGTTATTTCTTGATTGTAAAATATTGAAAATTTGTGACTTGGCTCTTATGTATACTTATATATTTATGTACAATTACCATTCAAATCTCTTGCCAAATATTTTTAATAATCTCTTCAACACAAATGCCTCTTTCCATTCATACTTTACGCGTCATTCAGCAGATCTTCACCAATATCTTCCAAAAACTAAAATTACCCAAAATTCTCTACGTTGTAGAGGAATTAAGCTGTGGAATGATTTAAATAATGATATTAAACAAAGCAAAACCCTAAATAAGTTTAAAAAACTCTTGAAAGTTGAATTTTTTGCTCAGTATAAAAACTCCTGCCAATAGCACACTGTAGGTCACTATGATTTATAATTATTACTTCTAGTTTGCTTATTTGTTTGTTTATTTCCCCTATGTTAGCCCATTGTTTCTTGTTATTTGTTGTTCACTCTTTATGTATGTACTATATTAATTTGTATTTGATTGTACCATGGTGGTGCCCCACTCACAAGTTTTTTTTAATGAAAACTTCTAGGGGCTCCCAATCCCATGTTTTTTACCTAACTTGTATATACCTGTATTTTTATGATTGATTGATTGAAATAAATTTTGAATTGAATTGAACAGGATTGTCATCATAGATATCTCTGATTGTCATCTACCTAACAATATTGATGCGAGCGCAAATAGCGAGGTGGCCGTCTAATCAAACTCGGCCCTTGCCCTTCTCTGGGTTTCTCGTATCTCTTTTAGTCTTGGAGTACTTTCAGATTCATGACATAAGATTCCGGAAGTAAGCCGCATTGGGCAATCCTTTGCTTCGTCATTCACGTCCGATAATCCACGTGTCTGAATCCTTATTCACGTACGATACAATCATGGAGCTATAGCTCCATATAATATGCTTGTCCTGTGTGTGCTATCGCTAATAGTGGATTATGTCTAAAGTAAACGTGCATGCAGAGCGTAAGCATATCGCTAGCTAGTCCACCTCCTGGACTGTTGTTATTTTGTACGATACGACTACCAAACACAACACACTACATCCCCATAACACGCATACACACACCCCTGAATAGTCACATGAAACAACATTTTTTTTCGGGGAAAGTGAATCAGTGGGTTAGGTGAATCACTGGGGGTAAGTGAATCAGTGGAGGGCGTGTGTGTGTTGGTTATGTGTGAATAGGGTTTGCCCCTGGTTTGCCCAATCAATAAAAATCGTCCAGGACGTGGACTAATCGCTAGCCTCGGCTCATTGAGCTTGCACGCACCGTTCGGTGTTTGCTTCTACTCAGCTACTTCTGCACACAGCGCTGCACTTTGTTGATACGGGGATTTCTTGATACAGCGCATGCGCCATGACGTATTTCATCAATATGCATGAGGTCGTAATGAATATGCATTATTCGAACAGTGTTCTAATATCAATTTATTTTTCAACCCGAGAGGGCGTCAACAAGAAAGTCCCAGGTTAAGTAGGTTAACCGACACGCGTTATAATTATGTTTCACCCCTCAATATCATGAAAATAGAAAAGTTATGCAAGTTTCTTTTCCGTGATAAAATCGAGCAATAATATAGGTATCTCATTAATGTAATAATTTTGAAATTGATTCATTGCCCTTTTCTGAGAACAACCAATCATACACTATACCTTTAACAGACAGACGGACACTGAGCGTGATACCATAATATGTCCCGTCTAGGACGGGCGTATAAAAATTACTGGTAAGGAAATTCTCTTGAAGACGGCCGGTGCAAAACTACATTAGCGGCACCCGCGGTAACACACAAATGCACACAGTGATGGCAACAAGGCTTGTGTTGCGGGGCCTGGGGGAGGGGGGGCACTCAGTATATAATGCGTGGTGGGTATGTGCCGCAGAGAAGACCCCCATTTTTACACTCAAATTTCCATTCTAAGGCAAAGCATTTGTATCTCATTGAGATAAAGAACAAAGAAAGTCGTTTCAAAGCAACATTTTCTCCTTAAATAAAAAAAAAGAAATCCGTTCCAAAGCTTCACATATTTTTTGTTACGCCGTTCCGGCCGCATTGATCTGCTACAATGAGCTGCATTTTTGGTGAAAAGCGGCCCACATGAGAGCTGTCCGACCATCGCCTCTGCACGAGTGCACCCAGCGCCCTTGTCGCCGGGCTAGCTGCATGCACGTATGCCATTCCATAGGAATGCATACGCACTCACACGCAGGCGACCCGTTCCAAGGACCCCTGTTTTCACAAACATTTGCAGTTCCTAAGCCCGTTTCGAGGACCCTTCTTTTTACAATAAGCCCGCTCCAAAGCCCGTTTTTGTTTCGCACGCGGCACATACCTACCACCTTTGTGGTGGAGTACCCCTTCCCGGGGGCTACTCAAATTATAACATGATACCTATGTGCCAAACTAAAGTCAAAATCCATAGGCTTCCTGGGATCCATGCTAGTATCATACACACCAAATTATATGAGCCTAGATTAAGTTAAACTGAAGTTATCGCATTACAAGGACTTTAGTAGGGTAAGATGAAAGCATGCCACTGTGACCTTGACCTTTTCACCTCAAAATCGATAGGCTTCATGGGATCCATGCTAGTATCATACACATTAAATTATATGAGCCTAGGTTAAGTTAAACTGAAGTTTTCGCGTTTACAAGGAAAAGTTAACGGATGGATGGACAGACGGACAGACAAACAGATGGACACTGAGCGTGATACCATGATACGTCCCGTCTAGGACTGGCGTATTAAAAATAGGGGGCTCTGGAACTAAACCTTGGTCTCAAAATGGGAGTTTCCGTAACGGCTCTAGCTCTAGGATCAACAATTGCTAAAAATGCAATGCTCTGGAGCGAAAATTTTTATTAATATTATTTGTTTTGCCGTCTCCTGTGCCTGGGAGGCACAAAGCGAACTGAATCACTGTGACTCGCAAGTCTCTTCTCCCAATATATTTGATTGGGGGAGTGCAGGTGGACCACTACACTGGGGTTCCCCCTAATCTTACTTGAATAGTGCAGTGGGTTCTGGTTGAAAATGGGGGTCTCAACCCCCGTCTCAACCATGGCACATATGTATCATACATTTATACTAAGTAGCCCCCCCCCCCCCTGGGATGAACTGTCTAGGTAGTCATGGTATTAGGGTCGAGTCTATATATCTAGACCTATCTAGTGGTTTTTAGATAGATCTAACTTTTATTTTGTTTGACAAATTTTCTCTTAATTACAGACTTTTTTTGTGTGAAATTAGTTGTTTATTGCAGTTTAAATATCACAAATTTTGGTGCAAATGCAGTTTCACACTGGCCAGCTCTGAGCAAATTTCCCTACCAGAAATTCAGGGCTGCCAACTTTTGAGAAGAGTTTAGAGTGAGACATTGCGAGGGAGCGAAGCGACCAAGCCTGAGGGCCCAGAGCTCCCGAGGGGGGGATGGTGTGGAAGGGGGAGGTGTCCCCACTTTCATGGTAGGGAGCTTTTACAATTTTGCAATTTAAATGGTGCAATCTGGCACATACTTTTAACTCTGATTCCATAAATACATAAGGAAGGATTCAAATAGGTTAATTGACTTTTTTAATGAAGTTCACTGACCTTGAAAAAAAATCCAAATTTTTAAGTGCATTATTCAAAATCAACTGTCTTTACAAGCTTAGTAGTGAAACCTCAACCTGTGATTATCTGCTGCTCCCTTAAGGAAAAAAGAATGAAGGAGAGAAATAAAGAAAGAAGGAGGGGAAGGAAGCAAGCAATCAATATAAAAAAGAAAGAAAAGGTAAAAGAATATATGAAAAAAAGAAAGACCGAAAGACAAAGAAAGGAAGGAAGGAATGAAGGAAAGAAAGACAGAAGAAAGAAAGAAAAAGGGTAAAAGGATAGATGGAACGAAGGGAAATAAAGAACAAAAGACAGAACGAAGAAAGGAAGGAATGAATGAAAGAGAGAAAAGGCTGAAAGAATGAAGAAATAAAAAAAGAAAGGGTAAAGAAAGGATGGATGGAAGAAAGAAAAAGAAAGAAACAAAGAATGAAGGAAAGAAAGGGTAAAAAGAAGGAAAGAAAGGGTAAAGGACAGAAAGAACGAAAGACAAATAAAACAAGTGGAATGCCTCTGGCGGTCTCACCTGCATCACGCGATTCAATATAGCAGCAGTGCTGACTTTGAAAACTACTATACAATAATTATTCACAAAAAACACCATTCATATAATGATACAAAACTACGTTCATTGACATTGGACCTTGATCATGTGACTAAAACTTGTCAGTGATACTTGATTACCCCTATATCCACATTTTATACACTATATCTATAAACTTTGAAAGTTATGACAGCAATCTAATAATTACCTCCAAAATGGCCAAAGTTCATTGACCTTACATGACCTTTGACCTTGATCATGTGACCTGAAACTCGCACAGAAAGTTCAGTGATACTTGATTACTCTTTTGTAAAGTTTCATGAGTCAGATCCATAAACTTTCAAAGTTATGATAGTAATTCAACAGATACCCCCATTATGGCCAAAGTTCTTTGACCTTTGACCTTGGTCATGTGACCTGAAATGCGCACAGGATGTTCAGTGATACTTGATTACTCTTATGTCCAAGTTTTATGAACTAGACCAATATACTTTCAAAGTTATGATGGTAATTCAACAAATACCCCCAATTTTGCCAAAGTTCATTGACCCTAAATGACCTTTGACCTTAAACTTGCACAGGATGTTCAGTGATACTTGATTACTATTATGTCCAAGTTTCATGAGTCAGATCCATAAACTTTAAAAGTTATGATAGTAATTCAACAGATACCCCCATTATGACCAAAGTTCATTGACCCTAAATGACCTTTGACCTTGGTCATGTGACCTGAAATGCGCACAGGATGTTCAGTGATACTTGATTACTCTTATGTCCAAGTTTTATGAACTAGACCAATATACTTTCAAAGTTATGATGGTAATTCAACAGATACCCCCAATTTGGCCAAAGTTCATTGACCCTAAATGACCTTTGACCTTGGTCATGTGACGTGAAACTCATGCAGGATGTTCAGTGATACTTGATTAACCTTATGTCCAAGTTTCATGAACTAGGTCCAAACATTTTCTAAGTTATGATGACATTTCAAAAACTTAACCTTAGGTTAAGATTTTGATGCTGATTCCCCCAACATGGCCTAAGTTCATTGACCCTAAATGACCTTTGACCTTGGTCATGTGACCCGAAACTTAGGCAGGATGTTAAGTAATACTTGATCAACCTTATGGCCAAGTTTCATGAACTAGGTCCATATACAATCTAAGTTATGCTGTCATTTCAAAAACTTAACCTTCGGTTAAGGTTCGGTGTTGATGCCGCCGTCGGAAAAGCGGCGCCTATAGTCTCACTCTGCTATGCAGGTGAGACAAAAAGAGATTGAAAAGAAAGAAGGAAAGAAAGATAGAAAGAAAACAGAGGAAGAAAGCTAAAACTATCATTATATATGAATTATCAGTTTCTTTTTGGCTCAATTAAAATAAAGCTACGAAAGAAACCAAGTGTATCAACACACACACAAATGCATATGTGGGGCTATCATGTATTCAGAATGCCGTACCGGCCGGGCCGGCAAGCTATCGCCATGGCATGGCATTGCATTGACACTCGATCGCTCGTTGTGCCTCGTACAAAAACCCTGCTTCATAGTAAAATTTTGACGTCACCAGCTCTCACACGCGGGATACAGTAAGCCAATCGCAACTCAATATCTTGTCTTTGCGCGGCAAACCGAAACCAATTTGCATTGATGGTTTAGCTTTGCGCTTGTGTGGTTAAAAACTTTGAAACTTTTGCCTGGCCAGGTTATAATGTTATTGAATATCCGATATAGGCTAATAAACTTTTTTTTCTATTTTCGGGGTTCAGCGTGAGACAGGGGCCGCGGAAGCGGGGGGGGGGGGGGGCTGGGGGGGCTTCAGCCCCCACCACTTTTTTCCAAAACCGTGTACAAAAACGTAAAAATGACCATATGATTGTGATTTTTTGCATGGTCAGCCCCCCCACTTTGAAAACCGTTCCGCGGCCCCTGTGAGAATCGGGTGAATTGTGTGAGACTCACACAGATTGCGTGAGAGTTGGCAGCCCTGGAAATTGTTCACAAATGCAGGGCTCCACACTAACCCTTTTCTTCTACTGGTCCAACCTATTCATGTCGGACCAGTAGATACCCATTTTTTCCATTTTTTACTGGTCCGAACCTAAAATCTACTGGTCCCAAAATATAAAGAAAACATTTAAAAAAGGCGGGAGTTTATTTTGCTTTCCATTTCTTGTAACCCCCCCCCAAAAAAAAAAAAATGAGGGCATGAATGAATGAATGAAAGACAAAAAGAAAGGAAGGAAGGAAAGAAAAGGTAAAGAAAGGCTAGATGTGAAGGAAGAGAAAAAAAAGAAAGAACTAAAGAAAGAAAGAAGGAAAGAAAGAACAAAAATAAGAAAGAAAGAACAAAAGAAATAAAGGAATGAAGAAAAGAAAGAAAGAAGGAAAGAAATTAACCAAGCAATAAAAAAAGAAACAAAAGACAAAAAGTAATGAAGGAAAGAAACAATAAAAAAAGAAAGAAAGGGTAAAAGGAGAGATGGAAAGAAGGAAAAAAGAAAGAAAGACGGGGAAGAAAGAAAGAAGACAGGGAAGAAAGAAAGAAATAAAAAGAAAAGAAGGTAGGAAGGATTGAAAGAAGGAAGAAAGGAACTAAGGAAGAAATAAAGAAAAGGTAAAATGATAGAAGGAAAAAAGAATGAAGGAAATAAGGAACGAAGCAAGCAATATAAAAAAGAAAGTAAAGGTAAAGAATAGATGAAAGTAAGAAAAAGACCGAAGGACAAAGAAAGAAAGGAATGAACGAACGAAAGAAGAAAGGAAAGAAAGCAAACAGTAAAAAAAAGAAAGAAAAAGTAAAAGGATAGATGGAACGAAGGGAAAAAGGAAAGAAAAAACAAAAGAAAAAAGAAAGAAAGGAAGGAATGAAAGAAAGAAAGAAAGAAAGAGAGAAAGGGCTGAAAGAAGGAAGAAATAAAAAACAAGGGTAAAGAAAGGATTGATCGAACCCATGGAAGGAAGAAAGAATTAAACAAAGAAAGTAACAAAGAATGAAGGAAAGAAAGGGTAAAAAGAAGGAAAGAAAGAAAGAAAGAAGAGATAAATATAGGATGGATGGACTAAAGAATTAAAGAAAGAACGAAATCAAAAAAGAAAGAAAGAGAGAGAAAAATATGTAAAGGATAGAAAGAACCAAAGACAAAGAAGAAAATAAAAAAAGAAAGACAGTAACAAAAAATGAAAGAAGAGAGGGAAGATACAAAGAAAGATTGAAAAGAAAGAAGGAAAGAAAGAAAGAGAACAGAGGAAGAAAGCTGAAACTATCATAAATAAAATTAACAGTTTCTTTTTGGCTCAATTAAAATATAGCTATGAAAGAAACCAAGTGTATCAACACACACACATATGCATATGTGGGGCTCTCACGTATTCAGACGATATCACTCGAAACCCGATCTGTTTGAACTAAAACAGAAGTGAAAATTTCTCCTTTTACTACTTACAAATGACAGAGTTACCCCAATTTTAGGAAATATGGACATTAGAAGAGCCTTTCATGAGTGTGAAATTTGACAGTTCTGTGAGAGATTTCTGCCAGTGGTTAGCCAAGCTTCGTTCGCCATGTGGGTTGTGCATGTGTGGCCGGCTGGCTACATGTATATGTACACTGTAAAAATTGTATGCGATTCATTCTGTGTGTATCTGTGTGTGAATGACACAAAATCACGGGAGGAAAATGGTTTGCAATTTGAGTCATGGAATATTTTTTATGTTTATGTTGGACCAGTGAATTACTGGCCCAACAATGGTTTTTATTACTGGTCATGTCAGACCCATAAGTCTTGCTATTTTTTGAAATATTACTGGCCCGACAATGATATATTTTACTGGTCATGTCGGACCAGTAAATCTTGCTATTTCTGAAAATTTACTGGCCCGACAGCAATTTTTACCGGTTGGGGACCGTCGCTAGTGTCGCGCCCTGACAAATGTCACAGCAAGCCCCTCAATCACATGTCAAGGTCAAATACCCACCGCTTTTCGAATTATTGCGATCGGAAACGGCCGATTCCTCAGCCAGACATCGCTTCGCTTCACCTTATATGTTGATATGGACTGAAGTTAGCAACCAAAAGAATCGCCTGCAGCATGCCAGCAGTTTGTTCGCCGCATGATTTGGTCACTAACTTCAGTCCATATCAACATAATTATACACTCTGACAAGTTACTTGTTTCAGTCGGTGCTGAGATTGAGAGTGTACAGGGCGCGGCATGCACTGTGTGCAGCGCGGTGTACGTGGGTGTCTGTGACTGCACCGAGAACCCTTCATTCAGATCGAATTGTGATTCACTTTAAATTAATTTATATCATTGCCAGGACAACACAATGTCCATGTAAGCGAGATTGATTGTTTATGTGTAATCATAGGGTGTTGGAACTTCGATTCAAGTCGTCAGCGCATAATAGGAAATTGTACAAAATAATCAACAGGTTGCATCTCATGTATATACTTAGGAGTACGCCATCTTTTGACAAGATGAAGAAAGTGGACTGAACGAGCAAGAAAATAATACTGAGCACCTAGAATGCAGCTAGCAGTACAAGCTTCAGAACCGTAAACAAAGCGGCTTATAAATAATATCGCGCGCCCTCTTTAGGCCAAAATAGATTTCGTCGCTGATCGAAGGGCATCCACCAGTAGAGGCACTGGTCCAAAAATTGGGATTGTCCCAGAAAACAAGGATATCCTCATAAACCAAGACAAATCATGTCTTGATAAATTGACTGTCCTTGTTTATGGGGACGTTTTGTTTTTCACTTCCCCCTACGGGACAAAGACAGCAATTACGGGAATTGAGAGTGCTAAAAATAGATTCAGTGACCTCAATTCACCGTCTATTTTTCATGACTTACCGTCTTCCAATAATCTTGTTATGTTTACATTGACTAGCACACAGGTGAATGAACTTTCCTAGATTTCTTGTGTGAAGAAATCCATGTTATAAACTGAGACAGTCCCTGTAAACTGGGACGATCCTAATTTTCTGACAAGCGCCTCTACTGTCCACGTGAAGATAAAAAAAAAATAGTTTTTTTTTAAACAAACTGGAAAGAGAAATCACCAAAGGATCCATATCATATGGTTCGGTAAGTGTCATATAGCACAATGTGAAATCCGAACTTTAGTGTTATAATTTATTTGGGCAAAAGCCCATGAAAGATTTGCATGTGTCGCGTGCATTTGTATTCCTTCACACGAGAGATGAAATGAACCCATGGGTGGTGCAAAATTGGCCACCACCGAATCGGCGGGTTTCCGACACGTGTAAGAAAAATCCTGGCGAGAATGCTGCACAGCACACAATTCAAAATATCACTTTTGTGACCAAAAATACTTATTAGTTATTTCCATAGGCCTACAGTTGCAATAAATATTTGTCATTACACCGGGGGGGGGGGGGGGGGGGGGGGGCACTCGACCAAAAAAGTGGTAGGGGTGTGCCGCAACGAGACAAAAAACGGGGCCTTGGAGCAGGCTTATTGTAAAAAGGAGGGTCCTCGGAACAGGCTTCGGAACTACAAATGTTTGTAAAACGGGGGTCCTTGGAACGGATCGCCAGTGTGTGAGTGCGTATACATCCCTATGGAACGGGCATGCGTGCATGATGCAGCTAGCGCGGCCTCCGCCGGGTGCGCTCGCGCAGAGGCGATGGTCAGACAGTGCTCTGCGGCCGCTTTTCACCAAAATTGCAGCTCCTTGCAGCAGATCAATGCGACCGGAACGGCGTAATGAAAAATATGCGAACCTTTGGAGCGGATTTCTTTCTTTTTTTTTCTCGATAAGAAGAAAATGCTATGCTTTCATGCTTTGGAGCGGCTTTCTTTGTTCTTTTTCTCAATAAGAGTAGACAAAAATGCTATGCCTTGGAACGGAAATTTGAGTGTAAAAATGGGGTCCCCTCCGCGGCACATACCCACTATATCATGCATTATATACTGAGTGCCCCCCCCCCCCCCGGGCCCTATCATTAGTAACTCGGGAGTAATTTTTGTATTCACCAGAGCAGAGCGCTCAAAAACTTGAATTTTGGGCATATTTTTGTGTACGCCCTCTTTTAGTGGAAAGTAATATGGCTAGACAACTGTCATTTTCAATCTCTATTTTTAATAAAGAAAAAACTAATTAGAAATAAATTAAACTAAAGTAAGAATCAAATTTAGGCCTACTTAAGACAAGTCTTAAGACTTAACTTAACTTAACTTCTTAAGACAAGTCTTAAGACTTAACTTAACTTAACTTCTTAAGACTGCCAAGTCCAATGTCATGATTGATGAATGGCTGTAAAAAACTAAAATAATGGAAACTGAGTGACAGTCAGTGTCAAAAAATCAAGCATTTGTCCCAAAGAAAAAATAAGCCAAACATCGCCAACCTTTTCACCACACAGGGACTAGTAACAGAGAACAAGGTTATATCATAACCTTGTTCATTGAATGAGTGTGATATAGACATCACACGAATACCGGCCAAACATATTTTCTAACGAATGGGACTGAAGCTAGTAAAATCGTACTAGCCCAAGCTAACGCCGGCTAACGTTAGATCTAGGCCTATGCCTATTCAGCATGTACACAAAATAAGGAAGGTATGGATGCATATATATACACTTTTCAAATGACCTACCGTTTGTCATTTTTGATTTATCGCAACTTTCATGTTGTTGACTTAAAAATTTCAACCTCAGGCTCAGGCTCTGCCTCCGGCTCCGCTGTTTTGGTCGTTGCGCTTTAAGGACGTTCCACAGTTATGTTTGTGCGCAT